>NC_133782.1:5167004-5236477 GCF_003597395.2 Chelonoidis abingdonii
TTATAAATGTGTATGGGTAGGGTTTTGTGGCCTGCCTTGTGCAGGAGGTCAGACTAGATGATCATATTGGTCCCTTCTGACCTATGAGTCTATGAGTCTATGAGAACAGTACCGGCAATTTGCCACAGTATTTAATAATAAATAGGTAGTTGAAAGGGTTGAGTTGGATAATACAACCTCCTCTTTCTGCCCAATAAGTTATGCTCCTACGTAAATATGTAAGATCTTGTGAAACCAAAAGCAACACCAGGCAAGTCATTGACAAGTGGAAATGCACCTTGGTCAGATCTTTCTATATGGAAAGTACAGCAAAGTCCAGTACTGCAATAAAGAAATTAATGGACTGGATTTTCAAATAAGTGTCTATCTAAATTTGCTCACCCAATTTACCAGGATTACGTGCACAAACTAGTCAGTTCATAGGTGCACTTAATTGATTTGCACATAAAGCCAAAGCAATTATACATGCAAAGTAGGCACACAATTACCATGCACTTTGTGCACAACCTACTTGTTTGAAAAGGTGAATTAAATGCAAAAATAGTGTGAAGCCGGTACTAAAGATGGGAAATTAAGCATGGAACAAGACATGTTACATCATCAGAGCCAACACTAGTTCGTCATAAACTGAAGGTACAACACTATATCTAGCAGATTCTGAAAGATATTAAGTAAGTAAATCCAATTATTCTCATCTAAATTTCAGTCACATCATAGCAAAACTTTTAGAAGCCTTTACAATCCATCGCCAACTTCAAGGACACAGCAGCTGATCTTCTAGTGATCTGCTGCACACCATCATCCATCTCCTCTCTATTTATCCACTACTATGATGACTCTCGACTGTTCCTTCCGTGATAACTTTCTCAAGGTTATTTCCATTTCTTGCCTAATGTGAGCAAAGCACATAACTTTGCATTTGTTGATTTCCAACATCAGGGTCTGCTTCTCTCCAATAATATTTCTAACATAGGCATTAATCTGTTTTTCTGTAGAAAGTATGCAAGAGTCTTCATCAGTACCACATTTCAAAAGCTTGTTTTTTTCTTGTCAATGGCATTAATTTCCCACAATTCACACTCCAAATTACTATGGAAAAAATTAGGCTTTTCACCAGTTGCACCAAACTCCTTTAGTGCACGCCACATAGACCACTTCTGTGTCTCTACACTGATGAGATGCTTTCTCCGGGAATCTACTAGTTTAGATTACGCTGGTGTAATAAACATGACAGCGTGTGTCATGTCTCACTCTAATGGCTGGTCATTAGAGGATAATAACTTGCTGTTGGTAGCAGCTGATGGAGTTATTCCTTTAGCTTAAGCAGTGGAAGATCTGTGCTGTAGTACTGGAATTTTCATGTTCAAACCCTGCTGATGTTACACTGGCAGGAAGTATAGGCCTCGCAGTCTCCACCTTATGGGAGCTTTTGTGGGCATCCTTTCTCTGAGGTGATAGTTTTTAGGATTTCGTCTCACCCACTGCTTGAAAGATAAACAGAAATGAAATTCAATAGGCAGCAAAAATATCTAGGCACTCCAGGAGTTAGAGTTTACCATCTGTCCCTGGGGAATGCAACACACTTTGTAATGCAATATGCTGAATCAGCTGTCATATTTCAGAGATGACGAGAAAGGAAAAAAAGGAAAGACTAAACAGTGCTGCCTTTTATGTTGGCTCGGAATACCCTAGAAATAACAAACATTTGATCGCCAAGGCTTAGCTGACAACAGCTCTGAATAGAAAGGAATGTGCAGGATGAGAAACAAGCAATGAATGGCGCAAGAGAAATCAAGTTACTGAAGCATGTGAGCGGTGAGTAGGGAAACCAGCCTCTCCTTAAAGGTGCTAGGTAGTGCTCTGGGAAGGGGCATCAGATCAGGTCCATACGGAGGGTCTTGGTAGGTCAGAGAAATGTCCTTCCATGTGCTCATACGGACAAGTGCCAAAGGCTGAACCGTGGCTGCAAGTTGCAAGGATTCCCCCAGGGGGTGGAATTTGCTGTAAGACAGAGGGGGAATGTGAGGGTAGAGAGGCCTGTAAATCCAGGGTCACTCTGAGGAGTGGGTGACAGGGCAGCCAGGCAGGGGTCCAGAACCGAGGGAGGAGGAAGGCTGCATGGCAAAACGTGCTGAGCATGCAGTAGTTAACTGTCTCTTTCATTCAGTCCCTCGGGTAGCATCTTCCCTTTGCTTCCAGGGCACATCATTGGCTTCTGGTTTGAAGCAGAGTGAGGGCAGCTGCAAGTCGAGGAATCCAGAGTGCAAATCTGTGCATGTGTCCACAAACAGGGTGGTCTGAAAGGCACAGCTTGGCGATGGGGGTTGGTGGGATGAATCAAGATTTGTCTGGCCTGGTGGCTGCTCCGGCTGTGTCCTGTGGTGCTATTACAATGCACCGAGCGTGACTGTGTCTCAGAGGGAGACGTGCTAGTTAGCCAAGCTCTTCCAGCTGCGAATGTGGCAAAGCTGCCGGCTCATGGTTATGGCCCAGTGGCGGTGCCTGGTGTTTGTGGAGAACTGCAGGTGAGGATGTGTGACACAGGTGACTATTCAGATTTCATTGCTTGGTTCCCCTTTCCCTGCCCTGGTGTCTCCTCTGCTCCTCTCCCCTGCCTTCCTCCTGATCCATTGAGAACAGTGAGCAGCAGCTGCACTTGAGTGGCCCCTGGAGACTCTATTCCTCTGACTTTTAGGAGAAGACAGTAGGCTGCAATGTCCCGGCATTGACCTTTGGTTTGCTTGTTTTGCTTTGCTTTTGTAGTGCAAGATCTTTCTGTCACTCACCTCACCTTTACAGCCCTGTAATGGGATGCTGCACCCATAGGCATGGGAACTAGAGGTGCGGGGAGTGCTGCAGCACTCCAGGTTTTATGTGGGGCTCTGCTCCCAGCCCCACATGCTGGGAGCCGGCCCCACACCTGGGGCTCTACTTCTGGGCCCCAAGGCTGGGTCTCAGCTGCTGGACCTGAGCCCAGGGCTCTGCTTCCAGCCCCACACGCAGGGTCCCAGCCACTGGCCCTGTGCCCACCCCCAGCGTTGGCCCACTTACCCCTGTCTCGGTCCCCCCATCCTGGAGACATGACCCTGCTCCCAGCCCCAGCTCGAGGGGGAGGGGTGATGGACAGGAGGAGGGAGGCTGGTTTTCAGGACCCCCACTAGTAAAAGTGTTCCAGCACCACTGTCTGCACCCCTGCTGTTTGAGTCCTGAGCCCTCACCCGACGTTGCCAATTGACTGCAATCCTGACCTGCAGCAGAATCTATGTCCCCAAGAGGTTTCACACGTCATCTCAATAACTGCAGAGTTAGAGTGACCAGACAGCGCATGTGAAAAATTGGGAAGGGGGTGGGGGGTAACAGGAGCCTATATAGGAAAAAGACCCCAAAACTGGGACTGTCTCTATAAAATCGGGACATCTGGTCACCCTGTGCAGAGTGCTGCATCCCTGCTGTTCCAGTCATGGTCACTCACTCAGTTCTGCAAAACACTTTTGGACAGGGGTAAGCAAAAGTGCTGCAGGTCAGAGATCAAATGCATTGATAGAACTGTCAACTGCTCTGTCCTGTACTGCTGCATCTCATGTGGGTTCCAGTCCTCGCCACCCAGCCCGCCCTGCCCAACAAAGAGTGACCTTCCCTCTGACCTAAGACTGCAGGAAGCTCAGTGGTGTTGTGCTGTGGGGAAAACTAGCTAACTATTCTGTAACTATAGAAAAATTGGTCTTCTTAACCTCTGAGGATAAGACAGGAAGCAATGAGCTTAAATTGCAGCAAGGGAGGTTTAGGCTAGGCAGTAGGAAAAACTTCCTGTCAGGGTGGTTAAGCGCTGGAATAAATTGCCTAGGAAGATTGTGGAATCTCCATCACTGGAGATTTTTAAGAGCAGGTTAGACAAACACCTGTCAGGGATGGTCTAGATAATACTTAGTCCTGCCAGGAGTGCAGGGGACTGGACTAGATGACATCTCAAGGTCCCTTCCAGTCCTATGATTCTATAAATAGAAAACTCCAGCCTCCCAGGCAGTTAGCCCTTGCAGTTTTATCTATCTATCTATCTATCTATCTCTGTCAGATCTGGTTTTCTGTAAAGAAAGCAGCCCCAGGTGTTTTACCTTAAGGGCTTTAGCTAAAATGCCACTGGAATTGACAGCTGGATGAATAAACCCGACTCTCTGAGCATTCACTTGATGGCATCTGGTTCCAGGTTCTTACAATCCCTCGTTCATTAGCTGCTCTCTGCCAAGCTGGTGGCAGTGTTCTGTGACTACCTGGCACTGGGGAGCATTCCTGCCTGCCGGGATCACCCAGTCTGGGCAGGATGTTGGGGTTAAGCCAGGCTTCAGGAGGCTTCCTGGCAGGCCTCTGGCTGTTTTGGGGCTCCAGCGAGGAGAAGGATTGTCAGATTTGCAGAGAGACGCTCTTGACTGTGTCTGAGCTCTCATGGAATGTCAGCCCAGCTTCCTTGCACTGCCTCTGGGAGTCTGCAGGAGGCAACATGTTCCCATTTCATAAGCCGGCTCTCTACTGCGGCAGATCAGCGATGGCTCCTCTGGGTGAGGAGAGAAGCTGCAAAGTCAGGAATGCTGCTGCTGCTGCTTCTACAGGGCAAAAGGCTTTAACAGTGAAGGAGGGAGGGGTGGCAGGTTCCTGGAGCAAAGGGCCAGATCTCGATCTCCTTGAGACACTGGTGTAAATCCAGAATCACTCCAGGCAAGTGAATATAGCTGCTCCAGATTTACGCTAGGATAAGTGGGATCATAGTCTAACCCACACAGTATACGCAATCTGTTTTGGCTCTCCCACGTTTGCACTTTAATCAGCTGTGATATCTATCACAGGCTAGCTGGGGGCAGGCTGTCTGCTTCACTTAGTCTGTGCCCCGGCCCCTCAAGTGCCATTTAAAAAGAGCAGCCAGAACTGCAGGGCAAGTGTCAGCATCTCAGACTTCTACAGAGCAGCGATTTCTCTCTCCCAAAGGGCCTCTCCCAGAACCAAACTGCTCCCACTTTAAAGTCCCTCCCTCCTTTGGGCCTTGCTCTGCTTCCAGTTCAGGGAGACGGGTTGGGCCACCCTGCAGAAGCCATCAGCCCAGCTGAGAATTATCAACAAGATGGGTTTGCTTCCCGGTCCAGTGGCAGTGTGCCCTGGCTCCACTGCTCAACTAGCCTCCCTCCTTATGTCCCAGTAACTCTCCCACTGAAAAGAATATCTTAGCTTTCTAAGTGAGTTTGGTTTTCAGCTCAGTTTTCTGAGCTGCTTCTGAATGAGCCGAGGGATTAAATTGAGACCACTGTGGTCAGAGCACATGTGATCTCATTCAGATTTCATGTTAGGTGTCTAGAGATGACAGAGCGAAAGGATGGGTCAGTGGTTATGGAACAAGCTTGGGACTTGGGAATCCTAGATTTAGTTCCCTGCTCTGCTCCAGGCTTCTGATGCGCCCATGGACAAGTCACTTAGCCTCTCTGTGCCTCAGTTTCCCATCTGTATAATAGGGATAGTAGCACTGCCCTGCCATACAAGGGTGCTGGGAGGATACATGCAGTAAAGATTGTGAGGTGCTCAGCTGCTCTGACAATGGGAGTCACGTGGGTGCTGGGACACCCGGCACAAGCAGCTCGTTGCTTTCTAAGCCCAGGGACTGTGATTGCCCCTCCCCCATCCAAGGGGCATGCGAGGGCCTTGCACGTTCCTTTGCGTAGCCCTAACGTTTGCCCAGTCCAACACCCATGGAGCAGGACGTTCCCTCTTTATGTACTGCACGAGTGGTGCCTGCTTTGCCCATGCTGGAGCCAAGAAGGGAGCTAGGTCTCCGTGGTCACTCTAGCCTCTGTGGAGACCTGAGGGAATAGTGTCCTGGTGACCGGACCAAGCCTAATGCCCCCTTTCATATGGGGGACCAAAAAGACATCAGCTGGCAGCAGCATCCTTCAGTCACTGATGAGCTGGGCCAGATTTGAACTGGTTTCCTGGTGGCAAAATTCACTTTAGCACCGTCCCAGGCCCCTGGGGCACCCTGACGTGTCTGTTGCTCATTATTTTGAAGCATTCGCTCCTCTGAAAGCTGTTCCCCGACCAACCTGTCTATCTGCTTCTGCTCCCATGGGTTCATCATCTTCCCTCGAGAAGCACCGTGTGCCCCTGAGGAAAGCACACACGCCACCCCCTTCTCCGGCTTTGATCTGAATGCAACAGCCAGAAAGGCACTGAGGAAAGCCTGCAGCCTGACACTTGAGAGATCAGAAAAGGGAATGTCAAATATGCTCTGTGCTTGAGAGAGCTGAAATTCCATTGCCTGGGGCGAGGGGGGGGAGAGTTTTAAGGGAGCTTTCTTATCTCTACACTTGAATTTCTGTAGAAAAAAAAGACTCCCCTCACAGGTAAGAGGTCAGAGCAAGGTGTTAGGTTTTTGCCATTGCCTGGTTGCTGTGTGCTGTGACTTTATATCTGACTAGATCCGAGCAGTTTTGTGGCATCAGTCCATTTGCAGAGGGTTGTTGTTATTATCCATTATTATTATTTTTTATTTACTTATATTATGGTAGCTCCTAGAAACCCCACTCACAGACCAGGCCTGCACTGTGCTGGTTGCTGCACAAACGCAGAACAAAAAGACGATTCCTGTCCCAAAGAGCTTACAGCGGAATTACAAGGTAAGAGAGAACAGGTGCATACAGACAAGAACATAAGAGCGGCCAGACTGGGTCAGACCAAAGGTCCACCCAGCCCAGTATCCTGTCTTCCAACAGTGGCCAATGCCAGGTGCCCCAGAGGGAATGAACAGAACAGGGAATCACCAAGTGATCCATCTCCTGTTGCTGATTCCCAGCTTCTGGCAAACATAGGGTAGGGACACCATCCCTGCTCAGCCTGGCTAATAGCCATTGATGGACCTATCCTCCATGAACTCATCTAGTTCCTTTTTGAAGCCTGTTATAGTCTTGGCCTTCACAACATCCTCTGGCAAAGAGTTCCACTGTGCGCTGTGTGAAGAAATACTTCCTTTTGTTGGTTTTAAACCTGCTGCCTGTTAATTTCATTTGGTGACCCCTAGTTCTGATATTCTGAGAAGGAGTAAGTAACGCTTCCTTATTTACTTTCTCCACACCAGTCATGAAGTTATAGACCTCTGTCATATCCCCCCTTGGTCGTCTCTTTTCCAAGCTGAAAAGTCAGAGAAACAGCTGTGAGGGGCAGCATGGGAGAAAGCATGAAGGTGCTTGTTTGAAAATGAAACAAGCAGGCAATGGAGGCTGGGAAGCAGTAGAGACAAATGGAACTTCCAGGTTATGTAGGCCATGGGTTTTATTTTCCTGGAGGGTTATGGGCAATGAATAGTCCTGGTGGTTATTTTAAAGTACCAGCGAAGGGCATCTATTGTAAGCTAAGAGGACAGGTATAAGCTTCAGGGAGGGCAGTACTTTGATATAATTGAAGGAAATTATAATAACATATATAGTAGTCTGCATACAACACTGTTCTTCCATTGATCTCAGAGCACTTTGCAAAAGGAGGTCAGACTCATTCTCTCTATTTTACAGAGAGAGGAAGTGACTTCCCCAAGGTCAGGCAGCAAGCCGGTGGCAGAGTCATGACTAGAATCTAGAACTCCTGGCTGTTAGGCTAGGGCGTGTGGTTAGATGTTTGGCTGTGTGTGTGTATTCTCTCTCTGTGCCGTCCCAGCTTTGCACAGACAGCTAGCACAGCAGACCTCAAGCAAACAGCTCAATGACCACAAGATCCGTTAAGGTACGAAGGTGCCCAGCCAGGTTTGTTGTCGACTAAGCACAGTAATAGCACCTGGCAGACTCTATGAGGATACTAAGAGTATGTCTATACTACCTGCTGGATGCGGGGGGAGCTCTGGGAAGCCTTTATAGGAGAAGGAGCTCCTGCTGGGTCCGAATGGCCCTCGTTTCTCCCCCTGCAGAAGCATAGCTGAAGGTCACAAAAGAGCGCGAAGCTCAGAGATTATGGAGCTGCAACTGGTGCCTGTGTTAGTAAAGGACAAGCTGAGTTTTGCACTTAGTAATGCTATCTTCTGCCCCACTCCCCTTGCACTGTTCTGATGGTACAAAAAGGATGTTAGATAGTCCTAAATGGGGATGCCTCCCATGTAGGGGAAATCTGCCCCACACCTCCACCTCGCAGACGGTGATGGACGGCAGCCAGGGGCGTACCCAGTGACAGGGGATATGGCTGGAGTAGCAATATGCCAACCAGGGATCCTCAAAGCACAGCAGGCCTTGCAGGATCATTGCCAGCTAATGTGAATTTAGAGCAGTTTCTGGGCTGCTCTAATCTACACCCAGGTCCAAAGTCATCTGCTGCAGCCTCCGGGATTGAAGGAGCACTAAAGTACCTCTGATCTGACTTTGCCCATTCTGATGCCTGTCTCCAAGCTGCTCAAGGAGAAGAAAAGCCCACGAAGCACCAAATCCTTTGACTGTCGTTCCCTTGCTCTCTGGAGCTTTTCACACCAATGTTACAGAACAAGAGCATGGGAAGGAGGAGATCAGAAGGGAACAGCAGAGCTGGATGGAACTGTAATTGTTCTGAACTTTACCCAAAGTCATTAGACATGGTTAGGAGCTAAATTAGTGATGGGAGGCACTGTCCTACTTCTGACAAGACGGAGAGGGAGAAATGCTGGCAGGGGAAGTACTCTTGGATGATAGCGACTTAGAGCAATCTTCTCCTCCTTCCCCACTGAAAATGTTCCAGCCGCACAGGAGGCTCTGAGGCACTGCAGCTTTGCGTTGATATTCTGCTGCCGTGAGCATTTGCTTTCCCTCTCCTTTGCTGAATACTAAGTTCAACCCTCTCGTCCCTTCTGCAGGGGCTGAGCGAGGAGCTCCGTGGCCCATTTCATATATCGCATTAGATGTGACCTGGGACGTATTGATCCCAACATGGCAGGTGGCTGATTAACACCCAGAGCTTCCAGAAGGTTGGCCTTAAAGGGGAGCCGCTGGTCTTTTAGTGTTTTTCATTTGGAGTGCAAAATAAATACGTTTTCATCTTTGCAACCTCCTGTTACAAACTAGAACCGAAAATGTCACATACATGCCCTGCCCGAGGCTGTCTCCAGGCTCCACTGGGGTCTGGTGGGAGCTAGGTTGGGACAGGACGGTGCATGGCTGGCTGTCACAGAAGCTGCCATTTGGGGGAAGCTGGGAATAAAACAAACTAGAAATGTTCCAGCGTAAAATCCCGTATGTGGACCATCCCTTTGCATTGCTGTCTGGGGCATTCCACATGGCAGCCGGGTCTCCACTGACAACCCTTTGCGTTGTTGTTCTATGCTGTGGTCCTGGAGGTCCTACCTGAGCAAGACTCCATTGTGCCCTAGGTGCCCCAAACCGTTTACCATGTAGCTAGAAGAGAGAGACAAAGGATGAGAGGAAATGGAGGGGGACCTTGCCTAGGTCAGTAGCAGTCCTGGGCCAGCACACTTCCTTGCTGTCTCATTTGTCTACAAGCACTGGTACAGTGTGTGTATGTGGGGCAGTGCATTGAAAGGAGCCAGTGTCCAGCCATCTTAGCTAATGGGCTCTGAGTGCTGAGGAGAATCCATCCCATGCCCCTGGAAATTCTGGGAAACAAATCACATAGGAAACCCCTCCCCCCTAAAATATTAGGGATATGGAGAGGAGCAGCAGTGGAATGCCCTGGAAGCCGGGGGACTAGAGCAAAGGGATTAGGAGGAGATCAGGGCCAAAGAGACAGCTCTGCCTTGCACGCATCCCCCTGCTTCCCCTCCCCTGTCAAAGTGTGCAGGCAGCATGGTTATGCTTGCAAAGGAAATGTCACACACAGCTCCTCTCCTGTCGCCTGCAACCCCTGGGAAATCAGACGTTGGTAAAGCCTCTTTTATCAGTCTGGCTGATATGAAACAAAATGATTTCTTCCTGTGAGGCACTGGAGGGAATTTGCTGCCTGCACCAGACAAAGGAGCTGCTGGGAGGCCTTTAACCAAGCCAAAATCTGTTCATCCGAGTGGTGTCTCTCTTTCCCTGAGTACAAAGTGCAGAGTGTTTCTGAGGGGCTTTGTCCGCACAACAGCCAGGCTGCCTGTGTGTCTCTAGATCAAGGTGCTGGACCCTCTGAGATTCATGGGCCCAGGGGACTCCTTCATAGTGTGAATCAGCCATGGCACAGTGACCCTTTCACTATGAGGACCCATGTTCCCATCCGCAGGGCCAGATCCTGTGAGATGCTGCCCACCTGCAATTTCCACTGAAATCAACAACAGCCCCTTCATCATTGTTGTCAGTCTCTGAATTCCACACCATGCGTCCGTATCCCTCTGGTACAAAGGTACCTAGAACTGGATGCAACATTATAGGTGTCCCACTGGGAAGCAGTATTGCCCCCCTGATCCAGGCCAGGCAGCCTGAAGGGCATTGACCTTTTTGATCTGTGTGACATTGTTAGCTCATATCTAATTTGCAGTCAGATTCTAGCCCCCACTCTGGCTGCTTGGGGCAGCTCTAGCTCTCTGGCCAGCCCTAGGAGCCAGAGCCTGTCCCTACCCCTTAGAACTGCCCTGAGTGCAGCTTGGCTGGATGGTAGAACCCAGGTCTTTTTCAGTGTCTCTCTCTCTCACGGAAGAGCTATGTCTTGGATGATTTCCCCTAGACACACTAGTTTGAATGTTTCCAGCTTGAACTGGGTTTCTAACCATAGGTGGTGGGTTATATGGGCTCGAGGTGCCCGGGCTCCAGGAATATTCAGGGCCGGGTGCCCTGCTCCAGCAATATTTGGAGCTGGGTCTGTCCCCTGGCCCAGCCTGGATCGGGCCCCCGACCCCCGCAGATAATCCCGCACCACCCTGCCCCGCAGCGTCCCTGCCTGGAGCGGGTCCCGGCCTCCGCCTTCCACCCCTCCCCCTGCGTCCCCCCTCTGCCGCATCCCTGCTCCTGCTGCCAGAGGTCGGCTCCCGGCAGAACTGCTGTCTGCTGCCCCAGGGTCCTAGCGCCTGCCACCCACTAATGGCAAGGCAGGCTGCCTTTACGCTGCCCTAGCCCTGAGCCTCTCCAACGCCCCAAACCCTCATCCTCAGCCCCAACCCTCATCCCCCTGCACCCTGATCCTCTGCCCCAGCGACAGCCCTCATCCCCTTGCACCCTAATCCTCATCCCCAGGCAGAGCTCTCATCCCCCCGCACCCTGATCCTCATCCCCAGCCAGAGCCCTCATCCCCCTGCACCCTGATCCTCATCCCCAGCCAGAGCCCTCATCCCCCTGCACCCTAATCCTCTGCCCCAGCTCTGAGCCCCCCCCCGCATCATGAACCCCTTATCCTCAACCCCAACCCTCATTCCCCTGCAGCCTGATCCTCTGCCCCAGCGTGCACCACCTCCCCCTTCCTACACCCTCACCCCCAGCCGAGCCTGCACCCAAACTCCGTCCCAAAGCCTGCACTCCTCACCCCCTCCTGCAGACCCACCCCCTGCCCTAGCCCAGAGCCTGCACCCAGGACCCAAACTCCCTCCTAGAGCCTGCACCCCTCCTGCACCCTAATCCCCAGCCCAGGACCTGCACCCTAGACCTCCCCCCTGAAACTCCACCCAGAGCCTTAGGCAGGTGGAGGCGGAGTTTGAGGGGGCGGAGTTGGGGGGGCAGGTTCTGGGCACCACCAAAATTTCTACAAACTTGCCTCTCATGTTTCTAACCCCCCCTGAAGTCTGCATGTGCTATGTCTCTTTTACTTTCTGCTGTTTGTGGGGTTTAATTTTTTAAATCTGCAGTGATTATAATTGAGGGGCTCTTTGACAGCTCTTGCAGATCAGATGCTGAGGAAAACTGGGCATTACAAGGATCCACTGGAACAACTCCATGGATTGCTGCTTATACCAGAGGCTCAGCTGATGTACAGCAGCATAGATCCAGGGCACTTCTGTGGGGGCTTTACCCAACTGAGGATCTGGTATGTATAAGGCCCCATAGCTAGTTACCTCCAGGGTACAGTCTAGAGGAATTTTTCTAATAACATTTTGTGAGCCACAGTATCAAATGCCCTGATCCTTCCTTGCCTTGTAGTTTGCAGAGTCATTTGCACCAGTGCATAGTGGGTATAAGTTGCACCTGTTATTGTAGGTGAGTGGGGAGTCACATTGGGTCACCTTGTAGACACTCATCTTTGCAATTTGCACAGGTGAGTCCATAAGTTGCAAGGCAGTAGAGAATCTGGTCCCAGAGAGAGCAAAACACTCCCTGCCCTTCAGTGCCTCTGCACATTTGGTACTCTGGTATTTCTGTGGGCTGTAACTACCACCAGATACAAACCTCCAAGACTTAGAAACAGCCTTGATAATCCAGAATAAGTTTTTCTCTTTGCAAATTTTGGTATGAGATTAATTGTTCCTTTCTGACGGCTATTGTATGACACAGTGTAATGATAAAGCTGTGGTAATTAGCCCCTACTTTTGCCCTGGGCTGGTAGCAGACATGAGGATGGGGATTTAATGACGGGGTAATAAGACCTGTAAGATTCCAGATGTAAAATTCAAGATTCACCTGCCACTGGCTGAATTAGTCTTGCATTGCTGCTGACTCTCAGGAGGAGATCAATGCTGACTCTCCTGTGGGGTCTGAGTAAGGAAGCTGGCAAAATACTCTAGCCCTCTGTTACTGTGCAGGCTTTGCCGAGGTCTCAGCTGCGTTTTGTGTGCCTGAAAGAACATATGCATGTAATTGCACCCCAGCAGCTGCATGCTCTGTGCGTGTGACAGAGCCCATGTCTATGTGATTGGCGTGTTCTCGAAATAATTCTAGATTAACTTCTTGAGCAGCTCACTTGTCCTCCGTTTGGATGGTGTCAGATGCCCAGGCTGTTCCTGGAGAATATTCACCATCACTGGGGCAGAGACACTCACGATTGTGCCCCAGGACACTAGGCATTGTTTCAAATGACCATGGCATGTGCTGTTCTGCCTCATTTGGTTCTGACACCTTTCCCAGTGCTTAGCCCTCTTGGGTGATGGGCCTTTCTGCCCCCCCTCCAAACATTCTAGGTTACAGGAGCCCGCACAATGAAAATTGCTTTGGATCCAAAAAATCTCCTGTGCCTGAGACAAACGTGCATCTTGCTTTCCTCATTAGCATAGCTGAGGGATAGGAATGTCTGCACAGCAGGGGGCTAGTGTCTTGGGAGTGGAGGGGACCAGGCAGGGCAGGAAGGGTGAAGGCCAGGAACGTTGCAGGGCAGTGGTGCAGTGGGGAGGAAGTCGGTTCCCTTGGAGAGCAATGGCGCATCTGAGCATGTGTTTTAGCAGTTCCTATGTCACTCCTCCTACTTCAGGGCTGACCCTGGCTGCTGCAATGGTTCCGGGGAGCCATGGGCAATAGGGTATAAAACAGAGGGGACTGCAGGCTGCTTTGACTTACCTGGGCACAAGTCAGTGGCTCCAGGGTGTGGGAGTGGAGAGGCTGATTAAAGCCACTTTTACACCCTCCCTTCTGCTCTTGCACCAAGCACAGCTCGGCCAGATTAGAGGAGCTGGCACTAAGCCTGCTGAGACTTGTTAATGACCAATGAATCATGGCTCTCCTGCTGTCTGACCGCCAGGGAGGAGAGAGCTCTGAGTCTATGGGGGTGACATCACAGAGCACAGGACCAGGCTGTTTGGCAGCTCAGTGTACTCATGGCTTCCATCAGTGGCTGAAGGCACAGTGCTCCTTAAACGGACAGGCAAAACTGACCGATTCTGACATCAAAGGGGTCAGGATGTTTCAGACGAGGCTCTCCCTTCTCTCCTGTAACCCTGAGGCCGCCTCCTAGGGCTGGGCCATTGGCCTGCTGTGGTTTGATAGCTGGAAGCAGAATGTGTTAGCCAAGATTGATCGTTGCCTTTTGCTGTTTCTCTGCCAGGGCGGCCATCAGTTCTGGTGTGAAACGGAGGTGTGATCCCAGGCTTGGCCAGCCTCCTGGGCCACTCGCTCAGCCTTCTTGACAGACCCCTCACAAATCATCTGCACCATTGAGGACGGGTAGGAGGGTCCAGGCTCTGGCACTGTGCTCTGCCAGCTACTCCGGAGCTCGCCTCATCAACGACCTGGCAAATTCTGTGGCCGATCAGAACTCTGGGGTGGCCCTTGTCTGGTGCCAGTGATGCAGAGCGCGGCTCATAGGCACTGGGAGGACTTGTGCTTATGGAGATTCCTTAGAGGCATTGACCAGTGACCCCGCCAGGCCTCGACCGCTGATCCCACTGCACCCTCATCGCCCGCTACCAGGGATTGTGATGCCCCCTGACCAACTGTCCCTATATCCACTGTCCATTGCGATGGTGCTGTGCTGGTTAAACGTTTGTTTTGTTTTGTTTGCACAATGGGTCCAGCACCCACACAAGACTCACGTGCCCCTTTCCTCCACTGGAGTGCAATTCATCTCCATGTGGAGGGCGAGCACCAAGCCTGACCGCCACCGACATCACACTCAGGCCCTCAAAGCAGGACTGAAGCTGGCGGTGGTCTGAGTCCCTGCCCTTCTGCACAAGGGTGACTTTGACCGTTGTGCCAGCCGGGTTTATCTGCGGCCGCAAACCACAGGTCCGCAGCTGGCATAACCCAGTGTCACGTCACTGAAGTGTGGGCGCCTGTGCAAACGTAAGTGCCTCCTTTGCTGATCTGGCCCCGCCTAAGCAGGAGTTCTGCTTTTGGAGGACTTTCCAGATCAGCTGCACAGGATGTGATTAACCCATCAGATTGTTTTGCTCACACTGTGAATTTAATGGTCCTGAAAATTAGGGCTAGTTCTGCTGGAATAGGAAGTAGGCTGAATCTCAACCCGGTCTCTGATCTGAACTGAGCTGAACAAGATTTGTCTGGGGATTGGTCCTGCATTGAGCAGGGGGTTGGAACAGATGATCTCCTGAGGTCCCTTCCAACCCTGATATTCTATGACTCTATGATCTGGGTTAGTTAGCGTTAAGTAAAATGTCCCTTGGGCAGCTCCCTGACTGCATATGCTTAACTTTCCTCCACGACTTGATTTAAATGGGGCAACTTACGGTGCCTAACGTTAAGCACATGCATAATCCTTTGCAGAACAAGAGCCTTAGTTTGTATTTCTGAAGGGCCCAGTAGCCTCTTTGTGCAGCCTTAACATGCATAATTAATTAAGATTAGGCTTAACCCAAACCCGAATAGCCCATCTGAGGGTGGAAGCCCCAATGGTTCTGCACAGCACTTTGGAATTCAGAGGCACCAGTGTCCAGAAGAGAGGATATCATCCTTGCTGGGCCCAGCAATGTTATCTTGGGCAGAGAGACTTGTGAGATGAGAAGTCTGGTGAAAGCTGATCAGCCTGAACTGCTTTGGCAACATATCCATTTTACTCCAAGTACCGGGTACTCTTAGGTCTAAAATCAAAGAGGAAGTGAGCCAGCAAGGGTGGAAAAGGAGGTGTCAGATCCAGAACTGTGGTTCATAAAATATCTGGGAGCATTTCTTTATTGTGTCACTGCACAGGTAGCAAAGAGAGTCACTTTGATGGGAAAAACAGACTTGTTTCTAGATTGTCTGTTTGTTCAGACAGGTCGCATCCAGCTGCAAGGGAGTTAACCAGGGATCCTTCTAGAGACTGTTTAATAAACTCACTCTCAACTGAATCCGCGGAAGAGCTGAGAATGAAGAAATAACTGATGTGGAACTTTGATTACTCTCAACGATAATACATCCACATGTGGAGTGTGTGCGGTTCATTTTCAAGTGCTCCAATGTGCTTTTTCTCAGTGATTTAATGGAGAGATCAATGACAAACTCCTTTGTGCTGCTTTAATGTGCTTTCGGAGTAATTATTTCAGAAAGCTCTTTCGAAAATAAAGCTTAGATCCTAATTTGCAGTCTTGCTCTGGATTAGCACTTTGGTTGATGCTGTTTTTTTAACTTGTTTTATTTATTTTATTTTCCTCATTGAACATTGCCTTCTGGCAAAATGCTTGAGGACAGGAACTTTGACATAGTAAAGGTTTCCCCAGGGCCCTGCCAATGTGCCTCTTTTTATATCAAATGGCATCTTGAAAACCAGTGTTGATGTTTTGTAAATTGCCTGTGCAGCTGTGGCTATTTCCAAGTGCAGTGATCTTTTTGCACATGCATTCATAGATAGGTGATTGCACACATGCGTTAGTGCGAACCGTTGTAGCCTGCCATTTAAAAGCATTTTGCTCAGGACTTAGGAGTTAAAAGTTATTGGCTTGAGGAAGGATGAAATTCTATGATCTGTATTATCCAGGAGGTCAGACTAGAGATGATCAAAATGGTCCCATCTGGCCTTGGAATCTATGAAGCCACTTTTTTTAAAAAGGGAAGCATAGGTCATTGTAACGGGGTGAGACTCACCACCTGGCGCCTCCCACTGGTGACTCCTGGAATTAGCTCTGTCCAGCGAGCGCGCCCTCCTGGTGGTGTTCCGTCCATTATTCTGCCGTCAGTTGCTGTCTCTGGACCCATGTTGCTCCCTGTTTGGCGGTGTCCTCTTCGAGGCCACTGCCCTCCGGCAGTGCCCCTTAGTCCATCCGCACCTCCTTCCAGGGGTCAGTAATCAGCAGTCCTACACCCCAGCCACTATGTCCAACCACACCCTTTGAGTCCAATCCCTCTTGTCAGGGATCTGGCGTAGTATAATGGCCACTCCCTACGGCCAATGGCTGGGTGTACTGCAAGGGGGTGAAGCGGGGGACCCAGGCCCGCCCTCTACTCTGGGTCCTGGCCCAGAGACCCTCTGGCATCAGCCTCCCTGTCCTCCTTCTCTCCCCTCCTCTGTCTGTTTCCCTGGGCCACTTCCCCTACGGCCCTTTGCACCCGCTAGGCCCTTCCCTTCAGGGCCTGCAGCCTAGCAGGCTATGGGTTAGCGCTCCCTAGCCTCCCTGAGCCTGGCCAGCACTGCACTCTCCGTGGTGCTAGTCTCCACCCTTGGAGACTGACCTTCCCCTCTCGAAGGCCTGAGACAGACTGACTGCTCCTGCTCTGAGCAGCCTTCTTATAGGGCTGAGCCTGACCCTGATTGGCTGTCCTCAAACTGGGCCCTGATTGGCTCCCAATAAGCCCCTCTTTAATTGGCTCCCTGTCTGTGCAGGGGCCCTGGCCTGCTGCAGGCCACACTCTCAGGGAATGGGGCACTTCACCCCACTACAGTCATAATCCCAGTGCCATAGTCAATGGTTCCTCTGGAAAGATCAGGGTCTTAGGTTAAACTTGAACTAATATTGAGTGCATAGTGCCTACACAAGGTATGGACTCACTACAATGCTAGTATTTAACTCATTGCTTTATAAAGAGCTTTGAAATACCTTTCTCTAGCTAATTCTGCCCTCCAATATGGATGTGCAACTTGACTTCACATCACTGGAAACATCATATGCATATCAAAGCATAGAAATGGTGTTTGCATTATGGCACATGCCCAGATTTGTCTATGCCAGGCTACATTGATATACCATACTGATGACCCATAGCAGAAAGATGAGCTCATAGCTGTATACCCGGCCCAGATAGTCTTCCTGTCTCCTCTTCAAAGATGGCTTGCTGTGGCTATGCTGGATCAAGGGATTCGGAAGTCAAATAGGAGCAGATCTGCCTGTCAGCGTTCCCCAGAGAGTGCACCTGGCTCACATCACTCACTGCCAACAGCAGCTCCAGCATCAGGGAACCCAACTGACAGATTTAAACCTGCCTCCCTGGTCACTTGCCTCCATTTATTTCTCTGCCCCATTATGCCAGGTGAAGCCAAACTGCTATAATGTTGGAGAATCAGGCCCATGACATTTTCTTCTGTTTGCTTTGCAAGTCAAAGTTCACTTTCTTCACTTTTAGCTTCCTTTTTTGGGGGGGGAGGGGGAGGAAGGTGAGGCTCTGATTTTTCATGCCTGTAGAGGAATGGAGAAGCAATGGAATCCAGCTATATCCATCCTCATTAAAACCCTTCATTATTTCCCCGTGTGAAGAAACCCTGCTGAAATATGAACAGAAATGCAATAAATCGAGTACCCCACAGTCATAAATCAAATAGCAGTCTGCAGCAGGGAGCTTTCTTTTTCAATTTAAGTTACTCGGACAAAGCAATCCATTTGGTTTTTGGTAAGATATGGCCCCCATCTATCATTTTCTGTCACTGCATACAATACTATACTTTATCCTCGGAAATCAATACTGCATAATGTGTAAATATCAGATCTGGAAGTTCAGCTGTACTGTGAAGCAGACCTGTCCGATAAGCTGCAATTAGTTCATTTACTGACTTTATTTTGGTGTCATTTCCCTAACATCATCCATCTATCTGCCATTTAATACACGTAATTAAACCTGCAGCAAGTGTTGATTAAAGAAGCTGATGTCCCAGGTGTTCATTATATAACATTTTTGGGAAAAATATTCTTGAACCACCTCTCGGGTGTGATTTGTTTTGTTTTTTTAATTTCTCAGATCTTCCATCCTGTTTTTGATACTTTCATGTCAATGAAATAACTCTGAATCTTTAGCAGCTCTTTCTCTACTTCTACGTTCCTACATCCTTGGCATCCCAGGAGCTGGAGGAGATGAAAAATGCTGCTGAATGTTGTGGAGTGCAATGCTTTTACTTATACATGTGTTGAGATTTGCTGACCCAGCTTCTTGGGACTACAACTGAGCCCCAATACATGCTGCTAAGGGCATCTCCATAACCCAAGAGCTACATAAAGGAAGTGGGAAAGTGGCCTCTAGCAATGCTATGAGGAACAGCCAGCCCTGGGAAGGATGGTCAGGCTGGGGTAGCTTCTTGGCTTAGCGAAGCTGTTTGGTGTGTTTGACATAATTAATAAAGCCAAATCCCTGGAAGCGGGTGAAATTTGGAATGCTTTGGAGCAGGATGGGAATGCCCCATCTCACCCTAAGCAAGCCCAGTCTATAGTTGTTTCTTAGTTGCTGTTCAGGATGGATATAGCATTTTTCATTGCTTTCCCCCAGTTCATAATTAACTCCACAAGTCAAGGAGACTAAATTGTTCCTTAGTTCAAAGGCTCTTAAGGAGGCTGCCTCCTTGGAAAGTTATAATATGGAATATTAATGATCGAGGCCCAAATCTTGTCCTCAGCATGTGGCATGGCTAATGGGGCGGGGGAGGTCCACAGGGGCCAGAGAAGAGAAAGAATCGACTTCTCTGGCTGCACAACCTCCTTGGAGCTGGCACCTCTGCCTAGGGGAATAGCAGACCTGTTAGCCTGCTCTGCACGGGGCTCAGCGAGCTTGCATGGCGGTGAGCTTGTTAGCATGCGCTGGGTCTGTGTGCCTTGCATGTCCTCTGACAGCCTTCTCCCCTGGGCTGTATAACTGGTTCTGCTGCGCCCACTGGGCTCAGCTCCTGACATGAAATTCTGCAGGGATGTGGCATATAATGGAAGTGTCACTGGCTTTAGCCTTAGCAAAAGAATTGGTAATGGGTGAATTTCTGCACCAAGCATTTTCCTCTCCCAAGGGACTGAACTGGAAACAGGAGAAAATCATTCTATCAGGGGAGGAATTACCCAGATCCGCAGCCCGGCCATAATGTCGATTAGGCCTTGATTCAGCAAGACACTTATGCATGCGCCACACTTTAAATCCTTGACAATTTCCACTGAAGTCAAATGCTGAAGCCAGGGCTTTACTCCGTGACAGCATATATGGGACCTGTCTGTTCCCGTAGCATGATGGGAGGGATGTATTAACCTGGGACCCATGCCTGGGATGTCCATTTTAGAAGAGAAAAGCCTGTTAAAAACGACATTTGAATCCCCAGGTGTGTGAGTTTAGCCACTTAGTTCAAAAGTGTCACACCTAAAACAAAACCTGTGAAGAGCAACTAGAGAAGCCGTGTAATCTGGTGCCAGGGCACTGGGCTGAGAGTCAGAATCTGCAATCTAGTCTCAGTTCTGTCGCTCACCTGCTGGGTGCCCTTGGGCACAAAGTCACATCTCCTCTCTGAGCCTGTTTCCTCCTCTGTCCAATGGTGTTTAGGCACTTACCCTGCTTTGTGAAGCACTTGGAGTGCTACAGACCAGATAAGTGTATTATTATTAGTCTTGCAAGGGAAATAATAGATTTCAATCCTACCTCTGAGTAACTCCCATTCCTTCATTGCAGTTCTGATATTTAGAAGTAATTTGCAGAGTTATTGAAAATAGAAGCATGGAAGTAAATTTCTACAATAAATCTCTGTGTGGGGTGACTCTTATTCCTAATGTTATTTCCCACGTGTGTCGTTGAAACATGCAATTTGTTCTTAAAAGAAAAAAAAATCACTATCATTAGTATTAATAAAAATTAAATGGTCCGGAAAATTAGCTCAGGTTTTACATGAGATCAGTTCCTTTAGGATTACAAAGATATCTCTAAGAGCTGTGTGTGTTACAAGTCAAACAGATAGATAAAAAACTAATTCTTTCTTTCTTTCTTTCTTTCTTTCTTTCTTTCTTTCTTATAAATGTAAAAGAAAAAAGAAAGTGGGCTGCACTGTAGTGTCTGTAATGATTGGTTCTTGCTACCCGTTTCTTTACGTGTAATTGATCGGTTCATTTAGTAGTTTGGCTCAGGTAATTGTTTATACTCATAAGCTGCTCAGATAAACAGCGATTCTGGTATATATATATTATCAGGATGTTTCTCTCATTTCAGCAGGGATAGGTGTTTTCCATTCTCTTGGACTGCCTATTGTCTGAAGCTATGCCGAGATGGAAACTTTTGTTAGCATATTTTTTCACTTGCTCCCTATTCATTTGCTTTGTGTTTCTATAAATCTTTTTTTTTCCTTTCAGTTCTTCTAGAACAAGCGGTGAATAATATGCTGGTGGCTTGTTTCAGAGAGGCTATAATGTGAGCGGCTCCAAACTGAGAATGATTTCTCTACACCCCGCAAAGAAAACACTATATTAATATCAGTGCATCATTTCCCCCCGCCCCGCCCCGCCAGTTCCTGTGTGAGTCATGGCTTCTGTAGGGTGCATTCAGCCAGTGGTGTTCCATGACATTTTTAGTCAGGCGTGTAATTGTACACTTGCATGCAAAATGGTCTCCCCTATGCAGAATGACCTCACATATAAGGTGAGCATGAGATCACGCTGTGTGGAGGTGCCATTTTGTTCTGGGATCTTGAGGGCACAGGTCCTTGGGCCAGCAATTCATGTCTTATGTACACTGTCGGCATGCCACTGCATTCAGCTACTGTACATGCTGGTGAGTGGTCTATTTTCCATGAGCCGGATTTTTATCTGTGTTACACCCATGCAAATATGTGATTCACTGACTTTACTCCAGTTTTACACTGAGCTAACAGAGATCAGAATAAAGCAGCAAAGAGTCCTGTGGCACCTTATAGACTAACAGATGCTTTCAGAATGGAGCTCAGCTCACGTCTTGACATAGTATGGGAGCTAGCCTCTATTAACAGGTGATTTCTGATCTTAATGCATGAGTGGGGCCAGCATGAGGGGCAGTGGGTGGAAGGGTGTGTAACAGGTTAGATCACAGAACCCCCCTTGGGAGATGCCACCCAATGTGCCAAGACTACTTCTACCTCTGCCTTCCCTGCCAGCTCAGGACTCCAGCACCCTGTCGTGCTGAGCCACACACTCCCATCTGCTCCAACACAGACCCAGGGTCTGAATTACTTGCCCCAATGGTGCAGGTTTACCCGAAAGCAGCTAACAGAAGTGTTCCTGTCTTTAACACTCAGATGCCCAACTCCCAATGGGGTTTAAACCCAAATAAATCCATTTTACCCTGTATAAAGCATATGCAGGGTAAACTCATAAATTGTTTGCCCTCTATAACACTGATAGAGAGATATGCACGGCTGTTTGCTTCCCCAGGTATTAATACATAATCTGGGTCAATTAATGAGTAAAAAAGTGATTTTATTAAATAGAGAAAGTAGGATTTAAGTGGTTTCAAGTAGTAACAGACGGAAGAAAGTAAGTCATCAAGCAAAATAAAACAAAACACGCAAATCTATGTCTAATCAAACTGAATACAGATAATCTCACCCTCAGAGATGCTTCAGTAAGTTTTTTTATCAGACTGGACACCTTCCAGGCCTGGCCACAATTCTTTCCCCTGGTACAGCTCTTGTTCCAGCTGAGGTGGTAGCTAGGGGATTCTTCATGATGGCTCCTCCTGCTTTGTTCTGTTCCACCCATTTCTATAATCTTTTGCATAAGGCGGGAATCCTTTGTCCCTCTCTGGGTTCCCACCCGCCTTCTCAGTGGAAAGACACCAGGTTAAAGATGGATTCCAGTTCAGGTGACATGATCACATGTCACTGCAAGACTTCACTGCGCACTTGCCAGCACACATGTATACAGGAAGACTTACATGTAAAACAGAGCCATCTGCAGACAATTGTCCTGGTTAATGGGAGTCATTATGATTCCAAACCACCATTAATGGCCCACACTTTGCGTAATTACAATAGGCCCTCAGAGTTATATTTCATATTTCTAGTTTCAGATACAGGAGTGGTACGTTTATACAAATAGGATAATCACACTCAGTAGATTATAAGCTTTGTTATGATACCTTACAAGAGACCTTTTGCATGGAGCATATTCCAGTAACATTATATTCACTTATTAGCATATTTTTATAAAATCATATAGACTGCAACATCACAGGGTGGTGGTCGAAAAACCAGATGGGCTGGCAGTAGAGGTGGGTTGGTTCCTGGAAAGATAGGGTGGCTAGTAAACTCTGTTGCACAAACTTTGCATGATTGAGGGCCACACTGATAGCTTGTCAGGATCCCAAAGGCAACACTTAATTTAATTAATTGCAACCAGCTTTATTTTTAATATGGAGTGACTATCCCCTGAAGAGGTTCTGGGGCTGATTCACCTCTACTGATGGGGCACATCAGGAGTTGCTCTGCTCAAATCAATGGAGTTCCATCAGCATGAGTGAGAGGAAGATCTGGCCACCTGCGTCCAGTGTCCAGTGCCCCTCTCTTGATCTGAGTACTCGGAGCACACTGAGATCTGCATGCCAAGCCTCTTTGTGAAAAATAAGGATGCTGCAGACTGCATTGCTGAACTCCAAGACCTACCTTTGGCAATTGGTCTGTGCTCTGGCCAGCCCTGGATATTAACCAAATCATCTCCATGTTGAGGAAAAGAAGGATACATAGACAAGATCCCAGGCCCAGAAGAGTTGCCAGTTTTCCCCAAACATGACCGAGTGTGATTTCCCAGAACAATGCTGAGTAAATAGTAAGGGGGAACTCTGGTCTGTTTATGGTGGGGCATAGTTCAGGGAAATGGCTGCTGGCATCCTACTGGAGCAGAGTTAAAGTTGGGGTGTGTTGCATGGTGGTTGCTCTGGTGGTGAGTTGTGTATCTCTGGGAGGAGGAATAGAAGGTAGGTGCCATTAGATACCATAGATGTTCATTTCCTTGGTTTTGTGGTAAGAATAGTATGTGAAGAGCAACCTTAACTCGCACGGGATGTCGTGTTTTTGTGTATTAACAGAGAAGGCCTTGCACGAGACCCCTGAGATTATATGGTTAGATCATCAGCTTTGTAATAGCTGCTTCTAGTGAAGGTCTAGCTCATTATAACCTGGTGAAACTCAGCGGGGAAGGTCAGGGGACACAAAGGAAAAAAGAATCCAATTGTTTAGTCCAGACAGGGCAATGTTTGTTCGTCTGCCAATGTCTCCACGTGCGAGTCCAGCAATCTGGATTCAGGCAGGGTGGCAAGACAGATGCACACACATCAACACATCTCCTACTTGTAAAGTAGAACTGAGAGCTCACTAGAATTCTATCTGAATTTGTGTGGTAAACTCAAGGATTAAGACAGCTGTCCCGGTGCTGAAGGAAAGAGAGAAATATGGGTGTGAAAGGGACCAGCGACTTTTCTGGTCATCTGTTCTGCACCGTTGTTGTATTGTGGTCAGTTATGCTGCTGTCACCTTCTTTGTTTCAGTCATTAAAGATGGGCCTAAGCAGCCAAACTCACATCTAGGTCCAGATTTTGAATCACCCTTAGGGTTGGCTGTGTTCAGCTCAATACAGAGTCAGCTATGTCATTCAGATTTGGATCCAGGTTGAAATTGCAAAATCTCCACCTCCAACTCCACCCTCAAATTCAGAGAGATTTTGGATCAGAGGTTTCCACTTGCTCTGAAATAAGGGGCAAGGTGGAGATGACCAGATGGTAGGGGAAGAAGACTCCTTAGGGGTGGGTAGGCTATAGAGCTGGAGGGCAGGAAGGGCCAAGAGCTCTTCTCCTATCTGATTTCCCAGTGCTAAACAGCCGATCAATCCACTGTAGTTTCTCTAAAGGGTAAAGGTGACCCGGCTAGCCTGCTAATCCTGGAACACCTTTGCTGAGAGTCCTGCTTCACAAGCACAGGAATCCTGGCAGTGGTATCACAGACTCATAGGCTAATGGGTTTTAATGCCTATAGGGACTACTGTGATCTTCTGATCTGATCTTCTATATAACACAGACCCAGAGAATTTCACCCAGTAACACTTGTGGTGGAGGAACTTTACAGCTGTGCCCATTCTGCTAAGAATGATTAGAGGCTAGGACAAGTCCTGGCCCAAATATGAGCTTCTGAACACCCAAGTGTGCTAAGAAACCTGAATATGAACGCTCCCTGCCTCCTTCCCTCTCTTCATCTCATTTTCAAAGCCCCTCTCTGATGTCTAAGATTCTGCATTTGGCCTTAAATTCTGATCGTGTGTTGCAAGGGCCCAAATCCAAGGTTTCCTTCTTTTTATTACCACCTCCAGCCTCCTGTACAACTGAGCTGCCAACACTGACCTCAAGACTCAGGATTCAGAGTGATTTAAAAAGATTAAAAAGTGGCCTAATTAGCGGCTGCCCTCTGGAACCTAGTGAGACCCAAGCCAGGGCCGGCTCCGGGCACCAGCCTAGCAAGTAGGTGTTTGGGGCGGTCACTGTGAAGAGGGATGGCACGTCCAGGTATTCGACAGCAATTCGGCGGAGGGTCCCTCTTTCCCACTTGGAGTGAAGGACCTCCCGCTGAATTGCCGCAGATTGCGATCGCGGCTATTTTTTTTTTTTTTTTTTTTTGGCTGCTTGGGGCAGCAAAACCCCTGGAGCTGGCCCTGACCCAAGCGATCTGTGTTCTTTTCTGCCAGAAAAGCTTTTACATTAGTTTGGCTGTTTACGCTCCTCTAGTGAAATATTCTGGCCTTAGCTACTTTTTATGGCACTCCAGTGAAAGCATTCAGACTCCAGGCTAACTCATCCTGGAGGCTATAATTTCCAGGATGGGCTCTTGAATTGCACCATCAAATTGTCACTTGCACCCAGTGTAGCTTCAGCCCTCACATTTCTGGACACAAATAAGTGTTCCTGCTGCAGATCAGCTCATTCTGCATGCAGATAGCTGCTCATGTGCACAGTTACTTCATTTAGTTTGGGAATTGAGCCTGAAATTATTTGGTCCAGTGACATTTGGTGGATGCCGCTTAGGTGCCTCCATTTGAAAACAAACTCCCCTGATGCCAGCATCTTCCCAGCTAACAGTGGGCTGTTCGTCAGCATTTGGAAATGAAAGTGTAATTGACAGAAAAGCAGCACAAATCTTACCTCTATTAGGTGTCCATGACTGCAGTAAAAGCACATAAAATCCTTTGACATGCATCGAACATATAAAGCACAGCACCGGGAGACCATTGGAGAGGATTCAGAAGTAACAGATCAGGTCAGAAATCACTCAATATTTGCTATCCACTGTGCTGCTTCTAGGAACACAGCCAAACCCTTATCTCTGATCAGATGTGACAGGAAGCTACACAACAACCCCCTAACAGTTAAGCATAGCACATCACCATAAGCGCAGTGCTAGATGAGATGAGCGGCAGATGATTGTGTGAGGACTCAGAAGGAAAGCAACATACTGTCTTTCTGCATTGGCCTTTCCTTTGCAGGTCACAAGAGAAATCAATTGTTATGGCTGATGATTAACCTTGAAGCTTCCCCATCGATCCTCCCTCCCCAAATTGAGGGCTAACTTTTGATCCATTTTCTGCCTTCACAGCATTGCTGACGGACAGAAAACAAGCTGCACTTCATAGCTGCACTGTGGGTTGTTCTGGGGAAATTCATCCAGACAAATATGTCAGCTATCATATGCTGCCTTCCCCAGTCCTTTCAGCTGGCCGACTTGGTCACCCAGCTGTGCACATCAGCTCCTCTTCATGGCAAACAATTCCATGCCCCTTGTGGCTCCCCCAGTTTTGCTGAAAATGGGACTCACTTGTTTTGCTGCCGGTCTGAGAGGCCAGTACTGGGGGCAGGATATGTGCAGGAGGGACTCACCATTTGACCCTGGGAGTGTAGTGATCATACTTTGCACTACTGAAGAATCTTTCCTCTGAGGACCCGAGATGCCTGATGTGTTGTCTCTTTGTATGCAACTCACACACCTGTACTACACAGGGGGGCAGAGAAGATTTTTGGCAATAGCGTTAGATTTAGACTGTGCCAGGTGCCTAAATCTGCACCTGATTTGAATAATGCTTCGGTTCTTACTGACTTGAAATGGAGATTGAGATTGAGAAGACCCGCCCTCCACGGCTTGTGCTCCTCTCCTGTCTTGGAAATGGCAGTGAGAGAGAGAAAATGCCATCTTGAAAGGTCAGATCTAATGAGCTGAGTGTCCGTAAGCTTTTTCAGAGACATATTAATATAATTTTCTGCTCTCTCCATGACTCACTGCAATTTCAAACGGTGCCTAAGTGAATTCTGTAAAGCACTGATGGGGAAGGCCAAGCACAGCCTCCTGGTTTTTGGAGAAATTTAACATAGAGAGGGAATGAAAGACAGAAAGGTTATTTTCAAAATGTGCCAGGAAAACCAAAAGGTGTTTTGTGTCTCGTTTTTCTCTCCTGTTGAAAGCACTTTGGGTTTGTGTTTGATTTGCAGCCAGCAGCCTGGTGCATCACTGAGCTTGTCTCTTTTTATTCTGTGGTGCAGTTATCCAAGAAGTCGATGGCCTGACATGCTTTCCTCAGCTAGAAAATACACTTTTGTCAAAGTGGGTGTGAGAGCTGAGAACTTGCCAAACCCTAAGAAGGGCTAATGGAAGGCTCAGGCACTGACTGTTCCGGCACCCAAGAGTGACACAGGACGAAGTTTGCTGTATTTCTTGCATCCTTGTGCTGTGCCAGGGGTGGGGCACAAAATGCCAATTCTCTGTGTGGATAAAGAAGAGTGGAATTTTGCCTAGTAAAAGCTTACCTTTGGAATCTGTTCTCTGGTTAAAAACCTCCCTCCTTGTTCCAGGTCACGACTATATATATATATTTGCAACCCATGCACAATTTCCCAACCTGCTTTGTATCCGGTGTGAGCATTTTAAAACCACCAGAATAGTCCCGCTCCATCACCCATGTGGTGCATCAGTTTTCATGCTAGACTGCAAAAGTCTGGTAGAATCACAGCCTGCTAGGCTATCCTTTACGGGAACATGTTCTACCTGGCTTCCATTTGGGGATTCACTGAAATTCAGCTGAGCTGTGCGCCTAATTCCCTAGACTCCTTTAGACAATCTGAGCCATGCGAAGTAAATCTAAAGGTCAATGTCACCCTGGATTCCATAGCAAGATTCCCGAGCTGGGCCACATTGGTTAGCGATTGGAGAACAGCTACTTAACACTCCCCACCCCCAACACACACACACACACACACACACACACACACACACACACACGCACACACACACACAGAGCAGAAAAGGCAAAGCTTGACTCCAAGTTAGCCTTTTCCCTGTTGCGTTTTGACAGGCCGGAGTGAGTTCCAGGAATGTGCAGATGGGAGCTGTGAAAGAAATAATCACTGCTTCCCCAAGGCTGCCTGTAAGCTCATTGTGCCAGGACGTTAAACAGAAAACATAGATCAATGTTCTGGAGCATTGCACCATGGTGGAAATCTACCAGCAGCTTCAGTGATACTTAGGGTGACCAGATAGCAAGTGTGAAAAATCTGGATGGGGAGGGGGGGTAATAGGTCTCTATATAAGAAAAAACCCTGAATATTGGAACTGTCTGTATAAAATTGGGACATCTGGTCACCCTAGTGATACTCCAGAGTCAACCCTGGGGAGAGGACACTCCACAGCAAGGTATGAAGGGGGCTGGGTAAAAGTCTAAGCCAACTCTCATCGAAGGCAGCGGCAGGCTTTCCATTGCTTCACTTGTTATTGGATTGGGTCCTCATCCCGCACATAGTCTACAGGAGGTTTTCCACTGATGAGAGTAGGTGCAAGGTCACACCCAAATCACAGAGGGCCCTGGATTGGGCACCACTGCCTTCTAAAATGGCCAGGTGTGCTGGGCAAGCTGTAATGTATGTGAGGTTTCTAGTCCTTTGGGATCCTTGTAGATGTGAGACGTATGAAGAATCTTTCCAACTGCATCCAGGGAATATTTTGTAGAACTGATAAATAAAATTGTTTTTAATTGTTCACTTTATTAATGTAACTTCTGTTCACCATTCACTAAAATTGCCTGCATTGTAACTTCTGTTCACTGTTTGCCATATTGTAATTCAAACCCCATTTTAAAACGCTCACTCCATTTTGTAAAAGCTTCCTCCAACCTTCATTTTGCAAACCTGCTGTATATATATTAGTAGTTTAGATGTGTAATGAGGCATGTTGGATGATAAAATACGCTCCAGCAGCGTCCTATATGATGGTGTATAATACAATGCTGAAGACCTAACACACAGTGAAAAAAGTAAAAGAATCCACCCTAAAAAGAAAAGGACAAAAGAAAGAACAGAAGAGTAAGCCAAGGTTCAAGGATAAAGTCGCCTGCAATTGGACGGTGATCAGCCCAAACCCAAAGGCAGCATGACACAGCAAGCATAGACGTTTGAATCCAACAAAACGCTTAAAAAAGGGGAGATAAGAGACTTTGGGTAACATTCTCTGCCAACTGGAGCAGCCACTGTGATTAATTAACACAGCAGAATGAAGCAACTCCATGAACTAACATAGGGAAAAATCAATATAAGCTGGACTCTGAAGACTGAGGACTTTGATGTATGGTTCTGCTGCCAGCCTCCAGGAGCATCAGGTGCACTGACCCAGACTCGCTCCACTCTTGTGACAGGGTACCTGGCCATATCTGTCACAAGCAAACTTTAGGCTGGTAACTATATATCTACACAGAACTTGTGATGAATGATTGTGTGAATGGATATATATATATAATATATATATATTATAATCATAGGAACAAGTAACCAAACAACATTGTTGCTGTATCTTTTATTTTTATGGTATTACAATAATGTGACAATGTCTTGTCCCCTTTAAGATCTTGCTAGTTTTTATTGTATAGAACAATTTGAGACCCCCACCATGGTCTATGACAATGGAGATGTCTATGATCTCCAGTGAGTCTCATCTGGATACACTTTAGTGGATTCTGGGGTCTGGATACTTGGAATGGACTTTGTGTCCATCTGTCCATCTGTTAAAGATAGGAAACAAGGGTAGGAATAAAGGTCATTTTTAGAATGAGAGAGTAAATAGTGGTGTCCCAGAGATCGTACTGAGCCCAGTCCTATTCAACATATGATAAGTGATCTGGAAAAAGAGGTAAACAGTGAGGTGGCAAAATTGCAGAGCTACTCAAGATAGTTAAGTCCAGGCAGACTAGCGAAGAGCTACAAAAGGATTTCAAAATGGGTGACGAGCACAAAATGGCAGATGAAATTCAGTGTTTGATAATGTCGAAGTAATGCACATTGAAACAGAATCCACTATAACATAAAATGTTGACTTGAATTAAACTGTTACACCTCAAAAAGAATCTTGGAGTCATGTGAATAGTTCTCTGAAACATCCATTCAATGTGCAGCAGCAGTCAAAAAGGAATCATTTGAATATTGGAATCATTAAGAAGGGATAGATAATAAGACATAAAATATTATATTGTGCCTCCTATAAATCCATGGTACGCCACAATCTTGATACTGCATGCAGATATGGTTGCCTATCTCAAAAATATATGTTGGAACTGGAAAGGTTCAGAAAAGGGCAACAAAAATGATTAGGGTATGGAACAGCTGCCATATAAGGAGAATTTAAATAAGATGGACTTTTCGCTTGGAAAGGAATGACTACGAGCAGATATGATTGAGTCATAAAATCATGATGGTGTGGAGAACGTAAATAAGGAAGTGTTATATACTCTTCCTAAAATAAGAAAGGGTCACCAATGAACTAACAGGCATTTTAAACAAACAAAAAGGAAATATTTCTTCACACAATGCAGAATCATCGGTGGAACTCCTGCCAGAGGATGTGTGAGGCTAAGACTATACAGGGTTAAAAAAAGAACTAGAAATTTCTGGAGGATAGGTCCATCAATGGCTATTAGCCAGAATGGGCAGGGATGGTGTCTGTAGCCTCTGTTAGCCAGAAGCTGGGAATGAGCGACAAGGGATGGATCACTTGATGATTCCCTGTTCTGTTCATTCCCTCTGGGGCACCTGGTGTTGGCCACTGTTGGAAGACAGGATACTTGGCTAGATGGACCTTTGGTTTGACCCAGTATGGCCTTTCTTATGTTCCTATGTTAATTCCACGTTGATCAGCTGTATATGAATGTCTCAGGACAAGTTTGGGCTCTCAGTCAGTGTTCTGCTGAATTCCAATTTCCTCATAGACCCATTTTTTTCTTACTAATAAAATCCCCAAATATTGTTTAGTCTAGTCTGTTTTTAGGTTTTCATTCAATGCCTGATTCTGCCAGTCGGTCCTTCTGCATTGTAACATTTGAGAATCTGCTTGAAGAGATTAGTCATGCAGATTCAGAGGGAGGAAGCATTTGGGGATATGATCCAAATTCTTCAACGTGTGGGCAGGAGTCAGTTGTGATTGGAGTCGGTTTGAATTTGCCCATCTTTATGTTGTAGAGGAGAGAAAGAATTAATGAGCCCAATGATTTGGTGACACACACCAGATGCTCTCGCCCACTGAAAGTAACAGGACCACAAGTTTGACAGAGACCACAAGTACATTGTGGTCTCTGTCAAACTGTGTTCCAGATGTCCCAGTTAATGATGCATGCTGTGTTTACTAATCAGCCCCTCTCTGCTCTGTGTTTTGCTTCATTACAAAGACTCCCTCGGCCAGATTCTCAAGTCCATCCAAGCTACTGTTGGTGGCGGATGCAACGGGGTGGGGGCAAAGTTTGCAATACGTCACTGATGCACTCCCATCATGGAGGCGGCCCAGGTGGTAGTTTGGTTTCTGGTGTAAGTTGCAGCATGCTCAGGGCTGCTCTATATTACACCACTTGCAGCTGTCCTTGAGGGCCCATTCCAGAATCAGCAGAGTGTTAGATACTCTGGTCATGCGCCCTCTTGTGCTTGGCATGCCTCCTATGCTAGGGATGGCGAGGGGCAAGAGTGGGTGGCTTAGATGGAGACTCTCAGCATGTTTATGCTGGTTGTTTAAATAGCTTCCTTAATTCCCTTTACCTGCACAGTTTAACAGCTAACTTCTATTTTGATAAGACAGTCACGGATGTTCGGCATAGGATAATGAACCCCATTAGAGTATGGCAACAGCAAGGCCAGAATTTCCTCCTGCCTCTTCTAACAAAGTCCATGTGATAGAGGAGAACAGTAGTTTAATCAGACCTTTAAGAACAGGACAAGCTTTATAAGGGAGAGGAAAGCTCACTGACACAATCTGAAGGGGATTCACTGTATATTTTAATTGTTTGACCCTCTTGGAAGAAATCTGAGTGCTTTAGTCTGCTTTCGCTGCACTCCCACCCCATGGCCCAGCGTGGAAAGATAAATGTCTTTGGACTTCAGATTCATGTATCAGTTTACTCTGCCACCGGGCCCACCTTGGCCCTAAATCTATGTCACTGAAAGTCAATGCATCCCGCAACCAGGATTAGAATCAGCATTGTTCTGGAGAAGGCTAATTAAATCAGAGGACAGCAGATTTGCAGACATGGTGGTGAAACCTCATGGACAAGTCAGTTTCACCATATTCCTGTTCATTTTCCCATGCGTATGCGAAGAGCTGATTCCTGCCCCTTTGGATTGCTATTACTTGTGCAAATATTTGTGTTCACCACAAAGAGGGGAACTGTGCTGGAACCTCACAATCCCTGCAGGGAGAATTCTATTGAATAACACTGAGTTCCTGGGAAAATAGACACTTCTTCCTGGGCTGGTGGGATTTTTATGAGCCAGGGCTATATTTGTGCCCGAACAACTGTCTCCATTATTTGAAGTTCATTATTTGTCATTTGTTATTCTTTTTCATAAAGAGTTTCAGCTGTCCAATAGGAGAACAGAAACAATATCATGTGACTTAGTTGACATAACATATAACCATTGTGTTTAGTTCACAGAGGATCCGTTGGCCGGTGTGTCATTTGTAATGGTTTGATGCGCAATTGTGAATAATAAGCTAATTTGGCAAAATTTTGATTCGTTCCTGGGGAAGCAAAAGGCCTCAGACTCAGTTCACCCAGCTTTGGTTCTGACTTTTTATTTCTAGGAGGATTAATTTCCCTTTTTCGTTTCTCTGTGACAAAATGGAAACTGAGACTTGGTTTATAGTGATGTCTCTTGAATCAGTTAGCCGCTTTGAACAGAGATGCTCTTATTGTTTTGTCCTTCAGACTTCATGCAGTACCTCTGCAAGGAGTTGTCTTTATGACTCAGAGACTGAATTCCATATGACTTTTTCTTTGAGCCCTACACATGTGACCAGGGTAATTCCTTTATTTCTATAAATGTAACAATGGAAAGGAAAAAACACTAACTGTGCCAGATCCTCAGCTTGTCTTAGGGTGACCAGATGTCCTGATTTGATAGGGACAGTCCCGATATTTGGAGTTTTGTCTTATATAGGTGCCTATTACGCCCCCACCTGCCCCATCTCAATTTTTCACACTTGCTATCTGGTCACCCTTGCTGGTGTAAATCAGAGTGACTCCATGGAAGCCAATGGCACTAAGCCTCTTTACACTAATTGGGGACTTCAGTATGGTCAGCAAAGTGTTAATGGCTGTTGGCCATCTCAGAATCCTTTGATCTTCATTGGTCCAGGTCTGAACTTCAGCATTCTGGGTGCTGTTCACCCGACTCCCCTGTGTTCAGCCTGCGAGTTTGAGAGGCAAAGTTGGATGCTCAGGGAGATTATTTGGATTCCAACATGCAGTGCATTATTTAGCTGTTCCTTAGGTGCTGGTACTATTGAACTTATCTCATTTCAACTTTCCACATGAATTCAGAAGTAAGACTTAAAAATATTTCCTCATTTGTCGGATGCAGGGGCCTCAACCCACCGTCTGAAGCTGGACTTGACATTTTTTTCCCAACCAGTTTTGCATCTACAAAATATTTGTGCCATCACCTTGGATTTGCATGTGCAAGTGGCACTTGTGTCTTTACAAAGCGGATGTATAGTGTGTGAGCATATCAGGTGGCTGCTGCTTGTGCAAAGATCTCGAACCATCACATTTGCAAACACAACTGCAACACAGCACATGTGTGCAAAACCTGAGTTTCTGAATGTGCAGGAATTTGGGCATAAAAAATATTGTCTGTGAGGTGCAAAACATTTCCTGCACAGTATTTTGGAAGCAGCTTTTGAAACCGTGACCAGAGATGTTTGGTGAAGGGGACTTCGAATGGTTTCAGTGGAAATTTTTGTGTTTTGCTTGTTGTTTTTGTGGCAGGAGAGTAACTTGTGCTTGCAGCACACAGAGCACACGTCACGAAGGAGTCTGCAGCCTCTGCTGTTGAGCCTCCAATTAATCAGGAATCTAGCAGCAACCTCTGGTGGATTTATTCCCAACAAAGAACTGGAGTGAGTCATCCTTGACAGCTAATGAATCCACTTGACAAGTGGTGTAATTGTTTTCAGCACCCAGCAAAGGTCTAAATGGAGGTGCAGGGAAAGGGAAGTGCAAAGTGAGTTTGTCATTTCTGCAAAAGGTCCCGTTAATTCCCTGCTCATGATGGACGCCAGCAGCCTATTAGAGGTGTTGCATGGGCAAGTGGATGCTAATGCAGGGCACTCATGGGCCAAATCCAGGGAGATGTTTTGAGCACTGCCACCAACACTGAGTTTAATGGGAGCTGAAGAGGCTCTGTTCCCATCAGGCCTTTCCACCAGGTGTTTACATTAATCACAAGCTATGCAATTATTTTGCCTTTGGTCCATTCTATTCAGATGGCCACTGTGTGATTACAGAGGTGAAAGCAGATGTCTCCTCTCCAGATTCATGCCAACATAATTAAGGAATAATAGGCAACACAAAGAAAGATGTTTAAAAAACAATTCTCCCCTCCCCCAGCCTGCAAAAAGCACAATTACAATATGAATAATTAGGTGGAAAGCTTACGAAAAAGCATTGCCGTTCATAAAACAGTTGCAACCACGAACCATCTTGCTAAGCCCTTTGGGGGCACGGACCATCTTTTTGTTCAATGCCTTGCACAATGAGATCTTGGTCCATGGGCTCTATCCATCTATCTATCCCCATGCACACCGCTGTCTTTCTTGTCTCTCCCCATACACACAGCATCACTCCATCCATGTATCCATATATCCCCATGTACACACTTTCTCTTTCTCTTGCCCCATACACATGCCATCATCTAGCCTAGCTAACTATTGCTGAGGAAAGGGGAGTGGCCAGGATGGCTCTGCTCAAACCAGATTCAAACTGGGGAGATGTGAGGGCAGGAGTTACCAGAACTTGTGGATCTAATAAGACTGGGACTGGGACTTTTCAGCTAAGGGGGCATATGATAGAGGTCTATAAAATCATGACTGATGTGGAGAAAGTAAAAAATAAAGTATTATTTACTTCTTGTAACATAAGAACTAGGGGTCACAAAATGAAATTAACAGGCAGCAGGTTTAAAACCAACAAAAGGAAGTATTTTTTCACACAACGCACAGTCAACCTGTGGAACTCTTTGCCAGAGGGTGTTGTGAAGGCCAAGACTAGAACAGGGTTCAAAAAAGAGCTAGATAAGTTCATGGAGGGAAGGTCCAGCAATGGCTATTAGCCAGGCTTGGCAGGGATGGTGTCCCTAGCCTCTGTTTGCCAGAATCTGGGAATGAGTGACAGGGGATGGATCACTTGATGATTCCCTGTTCTGTTCATTCCCTCTGGGACACCTGGCATTGGCCACTGTTGGAAGAAAAGATACTTGGCTAGATGGACCTTTGGTCTGACCCAATATGGCCACTTTTATGTTCTTAACCAATTTCAACTTTCTGGAAGTTCCCAGTTCAGTGCAGTCTGTGGCTTGGGCCATGTCAGGACCAATGGGTTGTTTCATAACCAAAAATTACAAACATAAACCTCACTAGTTGACAGACACAGGGGAATGCAGGGCAGCTCCACAGGAAGTGACTGAGTCTGGTTTGGCATCTCATTATGCACAAGGACTGGACCATGTCATTTGCGCCTCACTCTTCTTATTTAAGGGGGAAAAACCCCAAACCATCCTAACGATAAAAACCAAGTGACTAGATGAAGACTCGATTTAAATGGATGATGTAACTACTTCAGTCTGCTCTGAGTGGTCATCCCAAGGGACGTAGGTGGGGTTGAATGGGGCTGCCCGAGAGTGAAATCTGGCCCACGATCACTCCCAAAGAGGAAGCAGACTGAAACCAATGGTGTTGCTGAGGCACTTTGAAACAGTCTCCATCGAGCTGCTTGTTGTTTCTCTTATAAATGGTCTCTCTCATTTCCTCTGCCCCCTTAACTTTTCCCCTGCCTCTGTGCCTTTTGGATTTGGGTTTCTTATTCTCTCTCCCTTTGTCCATATCAGACTCTTCCCTTTGTGCCGGTTGGTGCACAATCAAAATCTTGATATGCCAACCATGTGGGGAGTAGCATGCTGTGGGGTGGGTGGAAGTGGCGGGATACTGACAAGCCTCAGGAGTGTTTGACGGTGAAGCCAAGAGGGGGCGGTAAAGTTTGTAATGGTTAAGCCCATCAAAGCCAAGAAATTCACAGTTCAGAACTGACCATTCTACTTCCCGGACACAAGGACATGGCAGGTGAGCCCTGGGCACCAACTTCCAGGGGGCACCGAACAGCTGTGCTGCTCAGCTTGTTTTCCCCGACTCCACTCCTGGTTGGCCAGGTTTTTTTTTGTTCAAGCGCTCAGGATGGGGTAGGGGACGCCGAAAATGCTTTCCACCCTGACCTGCGAAATGACTTGGGCTGGTCCTGCACAAGGCAATGCCAGCTTGCGTGACACTGTGCCACTTAGTGGCTGGGCAGTGGAGGTGTCTTCTTCCTCTGTGAATGTCTGTGCATGTGTGATGCTTTGTTAATTGATTATATTTCATAGCAAATTGGACTAATTACACCCAGACAAAAAATGAGTTTAATATAATCTATGATATTGGAAATTCAATGGCTCTACTCATGCAACTTTGATCTTCACTTATTCTTGGGGTCATTAGTCTGCCTTATGGACTAAGCAGCTGAAAACATTTGGAGCAAAAGAAAGAAAAGACCTGATCCTCAGCTGGTGTAAATCAGTGCTGTGCCTTTGGTGTCAATGTCAATTTATGCCTGCTGAAGAGCTGGGCCAGAAAATGTTGAGTTCTCAAAACAAACTTCATTCAGGAAATTAAATAGGTGTCTGCTCCTTTATCATCTTATAATTCAAACGCGAAGGAACAGATTGGTGTGACACATTGCATTTTTACAGAGGAGTCCTGAATTCATGAAAAGAGAAGTTGGTACCAGAAGGGCTGACAGACCCTTAATTTTCATGACTGGTGCAATAGACAGCAGGGAGACAAATGGAGGATCTGAAGATAAAGCACAGTGAAAACAAAACAAAACCCACCATTACCCAATAATACTTTTTTAAAAAGACAAACACTCCTGTATCATCTTAGCAGAGAAGAATAATTGACTGTCTGTGAAATCTTAGGCTGCATACAGAGTTTGTACAGCATTTTGGAACTCAGCGAACAAATAAATCAGAATTCAAAGGGTTGGAAATAAGAAAGGAGAAAAATTTCAGAACTTACTCACATAAACCCAGATCTATCCATTGTCAGGTACGTATGTGTGAGAGAGATTTATCGATGTAGGCTGAGACTTTCAAAGGCCCCCAAAGGAGTTAGACATCCCATTTTTCTATCAAATTAAGCATCCAAATCCCCATGTCAGCTTTGAAAATTTAACTTTAGTTTCTCAGTTTCGCAGCTGCACTCATCAAAGAGTCTGTGAAGGCACTTACCAAAATTAAAACAGCACAGAGAATTCATTCACAGATCAGCTAAACAATTCCTATTCCTAGGCCAGAATTTCAGTAGTGAACCGAGTGAGTCTCTTCTGTCAAAAAGATACCGTTAATAGGCCTGTAGCCATGTCCTCATGCCCAAAGATTGGGCTCGGTCTTGGAGCACTTGGAGGGCACTCTACCAACTATGCCCTGTCAGCAGCACCTAGCCCTTGACCTGTAAGGACTGTTAATCAAGGAATCCAATCCCAGCTCACTTCATCTCTTGTGACAGCAGACAGGGAGGGGATCTCTGAGGCAGTCAAGGATGTCAACCAAATCAAAGCCACCCCCTTGAATTGCATTGGCGAGTGCGAAAGGCAAACAGACGTATTTTTAGAATTAGCTCCCGATTTGGGCTGACATTTATTATGATTGTTTTAGCCCCTCCTGCTGCAAAAAGCCGAATAGTTGCTGGTGTATTTTATAGCACTTAGGCATCCAGCTCTCTAATTGCATCTGCCAGATCCCCATTCTGAGTGCAGAGTCCAGGGGCACGAGTCTCTTCTGAAAACCAGAGCCGAAAGGTCCCACGTCACTTTGTGTAAGAGCAGAGCTTTCCCTCCGTAGGCTTCGCTGAATGTCCTCTCTGCCTCTATGGCTGTGCAGTGTGCTGGGAGCTGATTGTGGGCATGCTGCTCTCTGCCCCAGAGGTGGCTGCACTTCGTAAGTGCCAGATGTGTAGAGCGGAGTTTTTGAAGTGCTTTGAAAGTGTCTGAAAGATAAAAAATGTTATTTTGCCTGTTGTTATCCTCCCTTGCTTTTAACAGTCTATCCACAGTTTTCTTTTTGCTCTTCCCAGCTCTTCACAGAACAAGTCATTCCTCTCCTCCCTGCAACTAGAGGAGGGGAATACAAATAAATCTTTGTGCATTTTAAAAAAAGGATGAAAAAATTACTGTCTTGGAAGCATCTGTGGCAGGAATGTGAAATTCAGTGATTCTGGCTCATTCTAACATGTTCTTCTCAATACCATCCACCCCCTTATCCACTGCATGGGCTTCGGCCCCAAACTGATCAACCTCCAATTACCATCAAACAGCAGCATGCGCCTCTGAGTGAAATAACTCTGATGAACTGCAGCTTGACTCAGATTGTGTGGGAGTAGCGAATTATTTCAGCGATGGCAAAATGCACCACATTTTTCTCCAGCATGGGGATCATAGAATCATAGGAGATTAGCATTGGAAGAGACCTCAGGAAGTCACCTAGTCCAACCCCCTGCTCAGAGCAGGACCAACACCAGCTAAATCATCCCAGCCCGGGCTTTGTCAAGCCGGGCCTTAAAAACCTCTAAGGAAGCAGATTCCACCACCTCCATAGGTAACCCATTCCAGTGCTTCACTACCCTCCTAGTGAAATAGTGTTTCCTAATATCCATCCTAGACCTGTCCCACTGCAACTTGAGACCATTGCTCCTTGTTCTGTCATCTGCCACCACTGAGAACAGCCGAGCTCCATCCTCTTTGGACCCCCGTTCAGGCAGTTGAAGGCTGCTATCAAATCCCCCCTCACTCTTCTCTTTCGCAGACTAAATAAGCCCAGTTCCCTCAACTTCTCCTAAGTCATGTGCCCCAGCACCCTGATCATTTCCATTGCCCTCCACTGGACTTTCTCCAATTTGTCCACATCCTTTCTGTAGCGGGGGGCCCAAAACTGGGTGCAATACTCAAGATGTGGCCTCACCAGTGCCAAATAGAGGGAAATAATCACTTTCCTTGATCTGCTGGCAATGCTCCTATTAATGCAGCTCAATATGCTGTTGGCCTTCTTGACAACAAGGGAACACCGCTGACTCATATCCAGTTTCTCGTCCACTGTAACCCCCAGGTCCTTTTCTGCTGAACTGCTGCTTAGTCAGTCGGTCCCCAGCCAGAAGCAGGGGATTCTTCCTTCCTAAGTGCAGGACTCTGCACTTGTCCTTGTTGAACCTCATCAGATTTCTTTTAGCTCAATCTTCCAATTTTTCTAGGTCACTCTGGACCCTATCTCTACCCTCCAGTGTATCTACCTCTCCCCTCAGCGTAGTGTCATCCATAAACTTGCTGAGGGTGTATCCATCCCATCATCCAGATCATTAATGAAGACGTTGAACAAAATCGGCCCAAGGACCAACCCCTGGGGCCTTCTGCTTGATACTGGCTGCCAACTAGACATCGAGCCATTGATCACTACCAGTTGAGCCTGATGATCTAGTCAGCTTTCTATCCACTTTATAGTCCATTCATCCAATCCATACTTCTTTAACTTGCTGGCAAGAATACTGTGGGAGACCATATCAAAAGCTTTGCTAAAGTCAAGGTATATCATGTCCACCACTTTCCCCGTATCCACAGAGCCAGTTATTTCATCATAGAAGGCAATCAGGATGGTGAGGCATGACTTGCCCTTAGTGAGTCCATGTTGACTTTTCCTGATCACCTTCCTCTCCTCCAAGTGCTTCAAAATGGATTCCTTGAAGACCAGCCTCATGATTTTTCCAGGGATTGAGGTGAGGCCGACTGGTCTGTAGTTCCCTGGATGATTCTCCTTCTTCCCTTTTTAAAAGATGGCCACTATATTTGCCTTTTTCCAGTCGTGAGGGACCTCCCCTGATTGCCATAAATTTTCAAAGATAATGGCTAATGGCTCTGCAATCACATCAGCCAACTCCCTCAGCACCCTTGGATGCATTAGGTCTGGCCTCATGGACTTGTGCATGTCCAGCTTTTCAAAATAGTCCTTAACTTGTTCTTTCACCACTGAGGGCTGCTCACCTTCTTCCCATACAGTGCTGCCCAGTGCAACAGTCTGGGAGCTGACCTTGTTTGTGAAAACCGAGGCAAAAAAGCATTGAGTACTTCAGCTTTTTCCACATCATCTGCCACTAGGTTGCCTCCCCCATTCAGTAAGGGTCTCACACTTTCCCTGACCTTCTTATTGTTGCTAACATACCTGTAGAAACCCCTCTTGTTAACCTTCACATCGAATTGTGCTTTGGCCTTCCTGGTTACACCCCTGCATGCTCGAGAAATATTTTTATACTCCTCCCTAATTATCTGTACAAGTTTCCACTTCTTGTAAGCTTTCTTTTTGTGTTTAAGCTTACCGAAGATTTCTCTGTTAAGCCAAACTGGTCACCTGCCATATTTGCTATTCTTTCTGCACATTGGGATGATTTGTTCCTGCACCCTTAATAAGGCTTCTTTAAAATACAGCCAGCTTTCCTGGACTCCTTTCCCTCCCAGGGGATCCTGCCCATCAGTTCCCCGAGGGAGTCAATGAATGCTTTTCTGAAGTCTAAGGTTTGTATTCTGCTGCTCTCCTTTCTTCCTTTTGTCAAGATCCTGAACTTGACCACATCATGGTCACTGCTGCCCAGGTTGCCACCCACTTCTTCCCCTACCAATTCTACCCTGTTTGTGAGCAGCAGGTCAAGAGGAACATGACCACTGGTTGGTTCCTCCAGCACTTGCAGCAGGAAGTTGTCCTCAACATTCTCCAAAAACTCCTGGATTGTCTGTGCACTGCTGTATTGCTCTCCCAGCAGATGTCAGAGTGATTGAAGTCCCCCATGAGAACTAGGGCCTGTGATCTGGAATCTTCTGTTAGTTGTCCGAAGATGATGATGATCTTTTTTTTTTATGACAATGAGTGGATACCAAGTTTGACTTATTGTGGGACCAATCGATAGAGAGAGAGGAAGAGGTAGTGGAGAGGGAAAGAGACGGGAAAACAGAAGAGACAGAAAGTCAGAGAGACGGATGATAGATAAACAGAGGATCAACTGCAGGTACATTTACTTCAGCAAAGCTGAAAGCCTGCTGGGAAATTCCACAACCCCAGGGACTTGTTTTGGACACTGTGGGCCAGGTTAATCTGTATGGTAACTCCACTGGAGGTACAACTGGGACAGATTGGCCAACTGTTGCCAGGAAGCAGAGCATTTCTAAGATAAACACTCATAATTTTCCTTTTCAGTTTGGCGTGTGGAAATGTTCATGCAGCCAAATTACAAGCACTGTAATGCACCTCACTAATTTCATCTGAATCCATTTCATTATCTGTGCCTTTTTAGTCCCAGTGCAATGAATACGTATGTGTGTGTGCAGCATTCAGGGTTGCGGAAGCTGTAATCAGTGGGGCCACTGGAAAACCCAAACAGGTAATGCCTATGCTTCCTTAGGCTGGTGTTACAGAAACTGCTGGTTGCAACCACCATAGATAATTATTTTGAAATAGCTCCTAAGAGCCCTCGTCATGGACCAGAACCCCATTGTGCTGTACAAACACAAAGCAAAAGATAGCCCCTGCCCCAAGAGTTTACAATCTCAGGGTTTGTTTACATGGGGATGTGCAGGAAAAGGAATTTGAATTAACTAAAGGTGTGAATTAAAAGTGGATTAGTGAACTGCATTAAACCCCTGCATGGATGCACTCATTCAGAATGAAAGTGGCCTTATTTTGGTTTAGCTTAATTCACTTTGGAAGTGAATTAAGCTAAACCAAATACAGGCCACTTTCATTCTGAATAAGGGTGTTCACACAGGAGTTTCATGCAGTTGAACGAATCTGCTTCAAATTCACATTTAATTTGCATTATCTTTCCGAATGTCCCCATGCATACAGTTGCTAAGCACCCCTATTCCACTTGCTCAGGTCATTGCAAAGCTTTTGATCCTTTGAGGGCTAAAATTTCCTCTTTCAAAGGTAAACTTTTTGGAGAAATGTGAGATAATGCTAATTTAGAGGTGGTTAAATCCCAGCTCATCCTTTTCACCACCACTAAGCCCTAGACTTGAGGCCTGTCATTGAAAAACCAGCTCAGAATCGGGTGTTCATGATTCAGTGAGTGACACTCTTCCCTCCAAGTTAGTGCTGGAATGATTTCCCAGCTTGGCGTGCGGGAGAAAGCCGTGCTGCAGGAGAAGCCATTTTTCAGATTAGATGTAAAATGCAGACAACAGGAGTTCCTTACAAATTTCATAGTCATTATTTTTTCTTTGAAGAGGGGGAGGAGTTAACTAGACGGAGGCTGACGCTCTAATCCTGTTGTTGCAATGTGTGAGCAGATTGCCAAACCCACATGGAGCCTTGTTGGGCAAAATGGAGTTACCCGACCTGAAATCCCGCTGATAATTTCTATCAAATTCTACTTTCTTCTTCACTTCCTGGGGCACCTTGCTGTCAAGCATCGTTGGGTGCTGCTAAGTGGTTTCCCATGTACTGAAGCAGAGCCATTTCTGCGACTGAATGTTCGCCTCAGGCTACGTCTCCACTACACACTGCCAGCAGCATGGAGTGGGCGTCTAGCTCCTTGCTGCAGGGAAAAGCCGGGGCTGTCCCCAGGCCTCCGTGGGTGATGGCTGTGTGGGGCTCCGCCCCAGGCCTCTGTGGGGGACGGGAGGCTGGCCACTTCCTGAGGGAAGTGGAGTGACACAGCCCAGCCCTCTCTGCTCCCCTAGCTCCCAGGCTTGAGGGGTAGAGGGGATCAGCCCCCCAGCACTCACCGGCAGCGTGGCTGGGAGTCAGGGGAGTGGAGCAGGCTCTGGCGAAGTCGCTCTACTTACCAGTGAGTGCAGGGAGCCCGACCACTTCTGGAGTCCTGAGGGGTGTGGAGGTGGGGCAGTGGTGGAGGCCCTGGGGAAGAGCTGGAGCAGGGGCTGGAGCAGCACCCAGCTACGCAGGGCAGCAGGAAATTTGGTGTCCTACGCAGCTGCATACTTTGCATATGGGTAAGGACGGCCCTGGATGGGGAAGCACAGACTGGGTGAGCAGAGAGCCGTGAAGAGTAAATACTCACTTATATATGCACAGCCTTCAAGTGTGCCTTTACGATACTTGCCTAAGCCATGGCACATGGTCATACCCATGCTAGGGGGGTTACAGGGATACGTACACTACGTGTCAGAGAAAGACGCACACCCTCAGAGATGGCTGCACTTCACGGGTGGAGTTGTTTTCTTTTTCACGATTAGCTAGCAAAGCACTTTGGAGTCCATCTGGATGCAAGGGGTTGGCTAAAAGTGAGTGGATGATGAAGATTGTTCTGGGCCTCTCTAAAAGACCATCTTGCTTTACCAGGCCTGTAAAGGCTTATTTTTGAGCATGAGATTGCTGTTTACCACTGCTGTGTACCAAATGCATTCACTGGCTGGGGTTTGAAAAGGCTTTTGCTCTTGTCTTTCTCAGGGCAGAGAATACAAGAAGGTACTCCAGAGGCACAAATAGTCATGCCATTGACTCACTTTTCACTACCTCTGCACTTACATTGGAGACCTCTCAGTGTTCTTTGCACTGCTTACTTCCTAAATCAATAATAGTTGTCTGCTCACTTTGCCTTAGGATATTGTAGGTGTTTTTTTACTAGACAATTGAAATCTGTGTACTTAGCAGTCCATGCTTGGGAGAGGTTCAGGGCTTGGAATAGCAAGAATATTACCAAGCAGCATGGGGAGCTGTGGGGTTCTGAATTATCAGACCGGCTATAGATCAGGATGGTGGTGCACTGGAAGAGCAGCAAGATATCAGAAGTGCTGCAGGTTTGTACTGTCCTGCATTGATGGAGCTGGGGGAATAAAAGTGACCAATTATGCGAATTATAAATCTGCTCTGTGGTGCCAGGGCAGAGCTCGGGGAAGGGAGGACATGCAGAACTGAAGTACCAGGAGGGGTTCAGTTTGGATCATGGTGCGGTGGCAAAACCGCATGGAGAAAACTTCTAGAGTAAGTGATCAATGCAATCACAATTTGGACCCAACTGTTTTAAAGCAGTCACTGCTCCAGCTCCAGTCCTTGTTGGATGATGGTGAATAACACTGATCCAGGCTGAGAAAAGGCCAAATGTGAGATTTCACCAGAGGCTCCTGGGTGTCTGTCTGTCTCTTAAAAGGTCAAGCCCAAATCTAAGTCCTTCGGCAAGGCTGAATACCCAGGTGTCAGCTTTGGTGCCTTTCAGCTGTGAATGAGCTGAGCCATTGAAATGGTCCATCAGGAAACCTCACAGGACAGTGCAAATAGATAATTAAAAAGAGTATTGGTCTCACAGCTGCCAGACAAGGAGGTAATGTTGAAGAATAGCTAATAGCAAAGGCATAGCAGAGCTTCATTTCCGTTCAGCGCCATGATTCAATATGGCCTCAAGGCCTCTGTCTCATGGCCCAATGGATTGGCTGGTAGGAAGTGCTCTAGGTGGCAATGTGGAGGTTACTGAGGTCCCAGCTTCCTGAATGGGCATGTGCCTATCAGTTGCAACTAGGCATAATGCAGAGGGAGAGAAGGTGCATCAGGGGCCTGTGAAAAGGTGGGGCTAGACAAGCCCATGCCTGGTTTGTGTTATGGTGCCACCAGCTGAAATCAGCACTGTGCTAAGGACTCTGCATACAAAGAGTATGAGACAGCCCCTGCCCCAAAGAGCTTGCAGTCTAACAAGGAAAGAAGAAGAGACAAAGTGGGGGAGAGAGGAACTATTGTGGCCCTGACCATTTTGCAGAAGGGAACCTGAGGCACAAAGAGAGTTTGCAGCAAAGCCAAGAATTGAATCTAGACCTCCTGAGTCCCAGCCCCAGTGCCTCCCCTGTTGGAGAATTCTGCTGTGTATCACTGGCCAAGTATTCTGTTGGGTAATGGAGCCAGTGGCCAAATGCGATGCAGTTCCACCTATTCACACTTATCAGGAATTTGGCCCCATCTACTTATAATAATGGCTGGGAAGATACAAACATTCTTAAGGGGGCCCCAGCCATATAATGGGGAGTGTGTGCATAGAGAAGCACAGAAAGGGATGCTTCCCAACTGATAACCTTTGTAAACTGCTGATGACCATAGAAAGCCGACAGCAAGAAGGTGAGGATCTAGCTACGCTTTATTTCTTCATTAAACACATGAGTGGTCATTTGTGCTGAAAAGTGAACAAGATGGCCTGAATGGCAGGGGGCCGTGCCTGAGTGTGGTATTTTCAGTACACAAAGAACATCTTCAGCCCCCACGCTCTGAACAAACATTGGTCGTAGGCTCAGTCAAACCTTTTATCTTTGCTCCATCATGTTCTCATTTCAGCAGGACATTTTCTCCTCTTGGGATCAGCTCCACCTAAGTGCCAAGCACCTGTCAAGAACTGATGGGTGACTCAACATGGCTGGGTGACACCGATTGACTTCAGTGGGAATTCCACCTCCATGGCACTTTGCAGAATTGGCCTCATTTAAAATGGAAACACCTTGCTGCAGCAGACCTCCCCAACCTAATCAATGAGCAGTGCTGACTCTGACACAGTGAGCTGGTTCAGCTTCCTTAGGCTCAGAGACAGAGAGTCTGCAACGGAGAGGGCTTTGGGAAGGAGGGTGTCATAAACATATAGCTAAGGGTTAATGTTTCTTTTACCTGTAAAGGGTTAACAAAGGGAACCAAACACCTGACCAGAGGACCAATCAGGAAACAAGATTTTTCAAATCTCAAGGGAGGGAAGTTTTGGGTGTGTGTTCTTTGTCTCGTCTCTGTTGCTCTCTAGTCTCTGAGGGGATCACTCTATCTCCAGGCTTTCTAATCTTCTGTTTCCAAGTTGTGAGTACAAAGGTAGAAAGACAATAGGCTTATATTGTTTTTTTTTTTTTACATGTGTGTAGTTTGCTGGAATGTTTTAAATTGTATTTCTTTTTGGAGAAGGCTGTTTATTCATTTTTTTTTCTTTTAAGCCATTAACCCTGTATATTGTCACCTTGATACAGAGACCATTTTTATGTCTTTTTCTTTCTTTTTATATAAAGCTTTCTTTTTAAAACCTGTTGGATTTTTTCCTAGTTGGGATCAAGGGGATTGAGTCTGCAGCTCACCAGGGAATTGGTGGGAGGAAGAAGACAGGGGGGAAGAGAAAATCTCTTTGTGTTAGAGTTACAAAGCTTGCATTTGCAGGGACTCTGAGTGAGGGTGAGAGAAACCTGATCTCTCTGTGTTTGTGTTTCAAGGAATTGAAGCAGGATAATCTCCTAGAGTACCCAGGGCGGGAAGATCTGGGAGGAGGTAAAGAGAGGGAAGGGAAGTGGGTTATTTCCCTTTGTTGTGAGACTCAGGGCATCTGAGTCTTGGGGTCCCCCAGGGAAGGTTTTGGGGAGACCAGAGTGAGCCAGACACTGGAATTTCTGGCTGGTGGCAGCGCTATCAGATCCAAGCTGGTAATTAAGCTTGGAAGGTTCATGCAGGTACCCACATTTTGGATGCTAAGGTTCAGAATTGGGACTTATGCTTTATGACAGAGGGAAATTAAATGTTTAGGAATATTCTGAGAGGATCTGGGAGTTCAGTATAACCAATGTATTATTCAGTATAGAAACTGCAGGGCCAGATTCTCTGCTGCTGTAAATTATCAGGGCTCCACTGACATCCACAGAGCTCCAGTTGGTAGGAGCAGGGAGCTTGGCTCTGCAAGTGTGATGTAGCTAGGAGGAGGAAGGTTGAATGAGTCACTGTCTGAAGAGTGGTTCAGATTTTCATAGCCAGCTGGGACCCTGGGTTGAACTTAAGAAGTGAACAAGCATCTCAGCAGGCTCTGGCTCAACTACCTGTGCTGGGACCAGTGGTGAGCCACGGAGCTGGGTGGGAAAGGACCCAGTGGAATTAGGGAACTAGCCGATCACCAGAGCTATGGTCTGGCTGGCACGTCCTGCGGCTCTCCTGCATCTCCTGAGCACAGCAGGCCAGATGCAACAAATGTGATAAGGCCTTGCTGGGTGCTTATAACGGATATGAATGGCATAAACGTTCCTACCAACATGGCTGATCCTTGGCTTTTAGAGTCAGAGCAAATCCTTGGTCCAGCCAGCTCTGCAATTCAGTTTTCTGGCTTGTTCCAAGTGTAACTGGATTTACTAAAGTAATCTGTTAGGGAGATAGCTACAACAGCATCCCCGCTACCCCGCCCCCCCCAGTATCACTTCTTGGGACCCTGCACAGGGACAGGGGTTGGACGGGGCTGGAGGTACTCTAAGTAAACTGTGTCTGCAATCAATGCTCCCAAATGAAATAAGAATGTCACATTGTGCGTGCCAGTTAGACAGCACAGCCTGCGGGATGTCTGCTCTCTTCTATATACAAAAGAAACACCAAATAACCTAAATCCCATATCAAAGCCTATTTAAAAGTCAAAGGAGCACTGATAACAAACCATCAGGGATGTGCCCTTGGAGAGAGCTGCCTATGGTGCACCCAATATTATCACAGCAGAGCTCTCTACCAGATAACTCAGGGAGGGATTAGAAGGCACAGTGAGAGCTTTATTCCATAATGAGAGCCCTTCAAGGAGAAGGATGAGTAACATTGCGCTGTGGGGCAGGGGATTTTCCAGCTGGAGCATTAAACTGCAAGGCTGGGTCAAATTAACTCTGCCTAGAGCCTGCGGGACCCTTTGAGAGGTGGGAGACATCCACCTTTATTTTCCCCAAGCCAGCCTCGCCTGACTCTGGTGGCGAATATGTTTGTATTTTTAATAAATTCATTGGGAATACCGTCAGCACACAACCGCTGCTACGGCTCTGCATCATCTTGGCAACATTCCCTCTTTGCAGGGATCAGGATTCTTTTCTTACCCCAGCTCAGCCACCGGATGAGATGTAAAACTGAGGTTCAAACCAAAGATCCCAAGTAAGATTGTTAATTTCAATGTCCTGGCCAACTTCCAATTTAGTGAACCTGCCCTGGAGTTTCAATTGGATACAATGTGACTGTGAACTAAGCAGCATAGGGCTAGGAGTTAATGGACCTGGGATCTCTCTATCTACCTGGGCTGTCCAGAGGAAATACATTCCATTTCACTATGGATTCTGAGATTTCAACATCTGTTTTCATTTTGATTTCGAACAAAATCTGAAAATGTTGGTAATCTCCAAGAAAGAAAATTAAGGAAACAAATAGATTTGGGTCAACAGAAACATTTCCTTTCACTATTGACTTTTAAAAAAATGTATATGTATGCAAAATAACTAACCCTTTAAATATAAAGTTATTTCAAAATGAAAAACTGAAACCTTTTGTTCTGAAAATGTTGAAACAACCTGTTTCAACACTGCTGGAAATTTTTTCCCATTTTTTTTTCTCTGAAACAAAATTTCAGTAAAATCAATATGATTTCACCAATCATTTTGCTTTTGGCAAAACCACCTTTTTCTGACAGAAAATGGTACTATCTACCTGTCCAGTTTTCATATGATCACCTCTCCCTGTGGTATCTGAGTATATGCCACTCACTTGCCACTTAACTTAGACAAATAACTTAGGTCACATTTGCAAAAGTGGCTTCTATTTTTGGGTGCCTATGTTTTTGAGGGACCAGTTTTACAGAAGTGGGACAAGAATTTCCAAGGCATTGAGCAGCAGCCCAACTCCAGTTAAAGTCAATCAGAGCTCAGGGTGCTTGAAATCAGGTCCTCTGTTAGGTGCAAAAAGTTTGGCACTCAAAGCTAGAGATGGACATCCACCCAGACCTAGAAGCAACTTTAGAAAATTTGGGCTTCAACCTGTGTTGGACTTAGTTCTCCCATGTAAAAGGTGGGGATAACAGAAGCAGCCTGATTTGTAATGGCCATTGGGATCTATGGAGGAAAAGTTGCTCACATGATTTGGAGCTGGATGGTAGGCTCCATGGCAGGCTTGCAACAGGCCCTCTGTCCTCCCGGGTTCCTCTTGGCTTTTTGTGCACATGCTGAAAACTGAAGATTAGCCAGTCGTGATGGAGGTGTGAGACTTTTCACTTGGTATTCTTGCAAACTGTTGGGATTGAGCAGGTCTCTGAAGGAGGCAGAGCTCAGCCCAGAGCACACTGCAGTAATTACTAGGGAGCAGAGGCTTCAAACATTAAGAACAATTGCAGTGAGTGTAGGTTGAATGGTGTTGGCCTAACACTGTACTTTTCCACCCTGGTAATTGACTAGAAATGAGTCTTTTTCCGTGAAAGCTCTTAACCTTTAAGTACAAAAAAGACCAAATTTCTTCCATTGTCAAGGCAGGAAAATGTTCCTTAAAGGCTATTTTTTTAAAAAAATTCTAAATGGCTGCATTCTGGAAGATTGTTCTTCTCTCAATAAAATGGAGGTTTGATTTCAAAAGCAGCAAAACCAAACCCTCAGGAGGGACATGAGTGGTTGCAGCAATGCAGACACTTTCTAGTGGATGGGTCTTCCTAGTTGGGCGAAGGTGCTGCATGCCGGGCCCTCAAATGACAGGTGAAATGATTTGGGAGCCAGACCTTTCCTAGCTGATCTAGTTCTAATAGATTTCTTAATTTACTAAGCAGTTTAACTGATACTAAACTTGGCGAATGTCTGTCTTTTAAACTAGCTCTGTCAAAGAGAAGCAGTTTTACGAGAGGATCACTGGCCTTCACAAATTGGGTGGTGGACAAGAAGTAAAAAGCGGTGAACTTGGAAGAAAATGCTATTTTTACTTATTGCTTCTCAGAGGTGCCAAGAAGAGGTAGTAAAGAGTTTTGTTGTCACAATCTGTTTGTTGCATTTAGCTCTTTGGGCGGAGTTTTTCCAATGTACCAAAGGGATTTGAATGCCCAGCCCATTAATTTCTATGGGAACTGGGTGTCTAAATCTCCTACATAGCTTTGAATGTCTCAGCCTTTGTCTACAGTGGCAGCAAATGTGCATGACGTGTCAGAGATCGGGATGTGGGTGGTTGTGGCTAGCGGCCTACTGGCTGGAGCAGGAGTTGGTAGCCAGGAACAGGTACCCAGGGTCAGGACCCAAGTCAGAGGTCAGCAACTGGAGCCGAGAGTCCGGGCTGCGTTACTCAGAGTGAGGGAAGGTGGGGCTGGAATGAGGCAGGTGTAGGAGCTATTGCAGGCAGGACACTTTGAGCAGCCACTGAACTGCTGCTGCTGCTGGGCTTCCTGCCAATCAGGTCAGCTGGGCTCGTTAGAGGTTGCCTCTGCTACAGGGCCTGATTCCTGGCACGATGACAGAGTCTTCACAAGGTGGAGCAGGCCCAGGTGTCCTGCTGCGCAGCCCAAATGGGCATCAGAACATGCTTGCCAGCTCAGGGGAGTGTCAGAAATCTTTGTAGTTGTGGCTAAGTCCCTGGAGTGACCCAGGTGCATTTCCTGACTTTGCAACCTGAGCTTTCCTCTAATTTATTGTAATTTAACATTTACACAGTGATAGCATGCAGAGCTCAGCTAGCTTTGGAGAGGGAAGTTGCTCAGAGAATGGACCAGGGTGTTCCTAAGAGGTGGCCCCTCAAGGCTTGATCCAAGGCCCACTGAAATCAGTCAATGGGAGGTTTCCCGTTGATTTCAATGGTCTCTGGGGCAGGCCCTCAGTTAGGGTTTTACCCACGTGCTGAGCGCAACCTGCACGACTCCTCTTGTATGTCTCAGAAGAGAGGAATGTTAAATGAGTAAGATCAAGAGAAAAGCAGAATTTTCTTTCTAGCCCTCTTTGAATTAGGGCTGATACTACATCGATAGATCAGTTTTCAGCCTTTCTGCTGCAAATAATTGTTCTTCCAGATGTGAGATTCTTTTCATTGTACAAAATCATCCCTGGAGTCCTCTGTCTCAATCAGAAGCTCACTGCTGGCTAGAAGGGCTAACGCAAAGTGATCAGTTCGAAAAGTACAAAGTCACGTCATTGGAGAAACCATGGAGCGAGGCTATCAGACCGTTTAATCAGGTTCTGCATTAGCGCCACCAGGCTGCAAGAGATGCAGGAGGGAATAATGATGAGTAGGCTCTTCCGGGAACTCACCTCGCTTGTTGTGTATCCTGACATACCCTGCGTACTAGGCTTTATATCTGAGGAGGAAGAAGAAAAATATTCCCAAAGCAGAGGGTCTGTGTAGACTGAAGAGAAACTTGCTCCCAGTGTTTGAGGCCATCTGCAGCGTGTTATTTTTATTATTGGTATTTGTATTATCATAGCACTTAGGAGCCCCAGTCAGACACCAGGACCCCCGTGCGCTAGGTGCTGTACAACCACAGAACCAAAAATGGTCCCTGCCCCAAGCAGTTTACAATCTACAAGAGACAAAACTGGTAGATGCAGACAGATGGTGGAGCATAAGGCAACAAAGAGACAAAGGCCTCGCAAAGGCAAATGAAATCATTTCACTGGAACCTGAAGTTTCATTTTTCTTCATTTTTCTAAGTCTTTTCCCTGGAAAGAATTGGATCCAAAGGCCCTGACAGAAGGCACCTGAAGTACATATTACCTTATATCCTTCACCTCATTACTGGTCAATTAATCCAGCAATGTATATTCCACTGAACTCAACGGCTTTGCACAGGATAATTTGATCCCAAGAGTTTGCATGTGGGGGGAATATTCAGATACTTGAAGGACTCTGAACCATGGGGCTCGTGTCATAAATGGATAGGTAAGGTAAGGGTTAAGTTTCTTTTACCTGAAAAGGGTAACCGAACACCTGACCAGAGGACCAATCAGAGAACTGGATTGTTTAAAGTCAGGGGCGGGAATTTGTATACTCGGGGTCTTTTTTGTTTTCTCGGCTGTGAGTAAACAAGGTTTCCTCCTAACTCCTTCTTATTTCAAATATTATACCAAAAGTCTGTGAGTACAAAGGAACCCCCAAAGCAAGTCGGCTATGAGGAGCTTTGGGTTGTACGAATAGATGTGGATGGCTGTGTCTTTTGTTGTTTTCTCGGCTGTGAGTTAACAAGCTTCCTCCTAACTGCATCTTATCTCCAAGTGTCTCCTACACATCTGTGAGTACAAAGGAACCCCAAGCAATTCGGCTATGAGGAGCTTTGGGTTGTATTTACATGTCTGTGGATTGGTTGGACTGGTTTAATCGGGCTATCTTTTAAATCAGACTGTTTCTTCATATTTTCTTATAAGCAAGAGCCTGTATTGAGTTTCTTAATGCAAGATTATTGTTTTGTATTTTCTTTCTTTTTTTTTCTATAAAGTTTTCTTTTTAAACCTGGTGAAAGTTTCTTTTCTAGTGAGGCAGAGGGGGGAGGGAAACGCCCAAACTCGGTGCCTCATCTCCCTATTGTCCCAAGGGCGGGAAAGGCTATAGGACAAAGGGAGGGGGAATTTCTTGTGTGAGCTGACTAGGTCAATACCTAGCCTCGGGGAAGCTAGATTGCTTCTCCGGTTGATTTCAAGGAGCGAAGTGTAGCATTGCACCGGCTAACCCAGGAAAGGGGGGGGAAGCTGGGAGAAGAGAGAGAGAGAGACCCAGGGCTCTGGGTCTTTGGGGGGTCCCCCAAAGGAAGAGTTGGGGACACCAGAGAGAGGAAAGGGGGAGGTCAGGCTCTCTCAATTAAATACCTGACCTGGTGGCAGCGAGAATATCCAAGCTGGTAGTGAGCTTGGGGGAGTTTCAGGTAAGCCCCCAGACTTTTGGACGCAAAAGTCCAGGTTTGGGACAGGACCAGGCTGTGGACGCTAAAGTTCAGGTCTGGGACTGGGAGGCTAGATTACCACAGGGGCTCGCCATCATAACTTCATTGGTTGGGATTCATTAGCCACTTTATACTCCAGGACTATTTTCAATAGAGGCCTGGTCAAAGAGGAATCCTTGTGCTTTTTGGATACACCTGCACTTATTTGGAAAAACTATCAGAAACTGACAGCAGCAGTTTCCTTACCCTGCAGGGATTCCTCAGCTCTTGCCCCACTGTAGACTTTGCAAGCAGATGAGCATCATCTGACATCTCTGTAATGCCCAGAGGAGTGAAGGGATGCAATGGGAGCTTTGTGAATTCTCTTGCCTCTGAAGGCATAGTTCAGACCCTTGGGATGGCTGAATGCCTTTTCAAAGATTCCTTTCCTTGTCTTGGTTCGCACTAGTGCCACTTGTACGGGAGGATGGACCATGGCTCCTGATGCTAATTTAAAACAAGCACGATCACCAACTGCCCAGCATCAAATATATTCTGCAACTGTTGCTCTACTGAGAAAAATGAAAGACAGGTGCCTGCTGCCAGTGCACTGGGCAGAAATCGCCTTCCTTCTGTTTTTGTCTTTAATTTTCTTCTCAGTGCACTAGTGAGGGGTCCTGTAAATTCACAGGATGGATCCGTTTGTGTTCCACTTTCCATGTCCTCCTACGCAATTAACATCCTCTGATCCCATTTGGGGGCCAGAGCTTGAGCTGGAATCAATTGGTGTAGCTCCCTTGAGGTTGATTTACACCTCAAGGTTTACACCAGCCGAGGATCTGGCCCTCAGAATTGTATTTTGATGTTGTAATATATAACAATGATCCAGATGCCTTTCATAAGCAGAAAAAGAACAGTTTGGTGAATGCCATTGCCGGTCAGAATCGTGATGTTTACACAGACACACCTCCCAAAATAAAGCCCTCCAGAATAAATCTCACTCACTCATCACCCATCAACTTACACGGTTCTGCACAGTTTGATGGGTGAAGATGGAAATCGGCAGGCAGGTTGCAATCTACAACACGCATAGTACTCCAGCTGCTTGTCAATTGCTGTCTGCTCTGAGCGCTCCTAGCTGGAATGTTAAACTGCACTCAGGTGCTGTCCCCAGCTTCCTTCAGCGGCCTGTGGCCCTTCTCAAACTCCTGGATCCTGCGTTCTGTATGGATTCCAACTGATTCATGAGCAGTCTTGATGCTCCTCTGAAGCTTGATTACTCCATCAATACCCAAGTCGATTAAGGGACTTTATTCCCTGAGTGGTCCCGCTGATGAATGTGGATTAAAGTACTGCTGAGTGTGTATAAAAGTGATTCAGTCCAGCTATTGATTAATTAAGCCATATCTTTAAAGCATCGTTATAGTGCCCCAGATTCTGCTTCTCCATGGGAATGTCATAAAGCCACCATTAGTGCAGCTTACATTGCTGGATTCTTTAGAAATGATTAAAAACCCTGAGAGATGCAGATACAGCATATAAAGGACAGAGCACCTTGAATAGTTGTCAGTTCCATACTGTTGCCAATGAGGAAACTGAAGGCTCACCAGCCCTGCTGCTGCCTGGACTGGTGAGAACTCAAGAGATTCAAGGACATTGCTCGCTACGGGCCAGATTCAGCCTTGAGTATGGGGTTGTGCATAGCTGTGTCCTCCAGAGAATCACAGTTCTTCCTCTGTGTGCCTCCTTGTTCATTCTCCCCTTTTCTTATCTCCTTTTGTGGCCCAGTCCGCTGGTTAGGCTGTCAGATAAGGGAGTGGAGTCAGGGGGATTTCACCCATAATAATAACTGTGAGAACCTGATGCTGTGTGAGACAAATGTGGATTCTGGGTGGACTGTGCTGGATTAACCATAGAAAGGAGGTGAAAAATCCCCCCAGTCCTGGGTAGGATGGCCTGAAAACCCAACATGGTCAATGAATTTTCTCCTTCTTTTGACGTGCATGCAGGTCAAAGGCTTGGGTAAGGCATGTTATGGATTGTTTTGTGCAGAAACATACGCAAGACAAACAAGATTATCGCGTCACTTTTAGAGAAGGGGCTGTTGGGTAGAGAATCTGAACTGCTGCTAACAACTCCCTGACTCTGAACTGCGGCAAACAGGGCTGTATAAAACTCCTTTGATGAGTCACAATCCTGTCACCCTCAAAAGCATTTCCTTTTCACACAAGACGTGATTATCACTATTAAACAGATGGATCCAAAAACAAACCAACCAACTCCGCTCCCCCACCAGAGAGCTGCTAATAAAAATAATAATTGTTATGAATCAGTGCTGCCCCCTTGCTGCCATTTCGCAATGAGCAAACAGTTTCCGCTATTCATAATACTTTGCAATGCTATAAAGCCCTGCATCCAAGAACTTCCAAGCATTTTTTAAACATTATTATCTTGCAGCAGGTGTGTTACCAATGGGGTCTGGTTGGGACTGGCTCTTGGCCCAACACTATTTAACATTTTAATCAATGATCTGGAAGAAGGGGAACATGGTTTTTCACTTTATTGTGCTAATAAGATGTTAACATCCAGAGAAGGAAGAGAGGGAGGGAGAAGCATTTGGTGGCAGTATCTTGAGTCACTAATTCACCAAACAAACATTATTCCACCGACTAACCATAATCCCATTGGTTCTGGGACCTATGGGGTCTGTTCTCAGCATTGAGGCCCGTGGACAGGGGACTTTGCCACTCGCTTACAGATTCCCAGTCACTTTTCTGGATTTTCCACACCGGCAGAGCATGTCTAAGGGCTTGTGTACATGAGCAGCTCTGGTGGAATAAGCCATGCAGAAAACACAGAGGAAATTTAAGATTTGGTGATAATTTAACCACACAGAGAGGCTGGGACTTTACAACCTGCCCCGAGTAAGGGGGAGCTCATTGCTCTACTGCCCCAGGAGCATAACTGGGAAGGTTCGTGAATTTCAGAGTCATGGTCCCTTCTCTAGTTCTATTCTCGCTTCCAAGGTCAAGTAACCTGTTTCAGGTCTATTGCTCTATAGCCATAGTGAGGGGGAGCTCTGCTTTGAGAAGCACAAATTATTCTAGAGTAAAGTGATTTTTATTCTGGAAAAGCTACCATGGAATCACCTATCTCACACCAGCTGTTCCAGTCAGTGTCCCTCTGTAGACAAGCCCTGAGTGTCTACTTAAGGAACAGCATTTTGTGGGGAAAAGCTTACACTTGTCTAATTACCAGACCCTCATGATCTAGAAGGGAATGGCCATCAGTAAAGATTTCTGGATCTAATGAGTACTAATTAGTATTTTTCAATCAATCTATTTTTCTTACAGTTCTATAGAACTGCAGCTTGGGCTTCCAGTTGAGGTACTGGGCTTGGACTCAGGAAATCTGGGGTCAGATTTCCGGTATGAATCTGGGCCATTCACTTAATCTTTCTGTGCCTCAGTTTCCTATGTGTGGAATGAGGAGGATGATGATACTTCGTTTTCCCCATCTTGCGTCTGTCCTGTCTGTTTAGCCTGGAAGCTCTTCCGGGCTGTGCTTGTCTCTCACGACGTGTTCCTACAGCACTGCCACTATGGGGCCCTGATCTTGTCACATGTCTTTATGTGGTACCATAATACAAATAACAGCTTCGCTTGGCAGTGAATGGTAAAATCCAGTTAAGCATCTCTCTTCACTGCTCTGGGGCTATCAGCTCATGAGCTTAATACTGTAGAGAATATATTAGTCTGACTTCCTGTCATTCCTGTAAATCGAGAACTCCTTTGCAGTCACCGTACTAGTGTTGCCGAGCAGTGAAAACTGCGTAACGGCTCCCCGATGGTTTTAATTGGGAAAGATGACTGGAAATGCTGAAAACCTACAGGGAAACGAAGAATTTGGTGATAATTTAACCCCGCAGATATAGGCTGTAACTTTGCAAACTGCCCCGTGTGGTTTATGGCTGTGCTGCTGAACAAGTTTTATGGTGGGTGTTACGCAGGAGATCTGACTAGACAATCGCACTGGCCATAAGAGGGAGGTCTGTGATTTTCAGGCATGGCCCCTTTCCCGATTCTGCTCTTGCTCCACAGGAGGAAGTAACCTGGTATTGGTCTCTGTCATCAAACCCGCTTGATGACTTGCACGTTTGGGACATAGGTTTGAGGTAGGCACTCATGGGACCCAAGGTGTTTCCATGACAAACGTTTCCTTCCAAACACTAACTCATGCACCAGAGAGAGGGAACATGTATCTGAGAATCGCTTTTTCTGGGAATGAGAGAGTGAGTGACAATGGACAAAAGAGAGAATAAAAGAGAATACCTGGCACTGCGGTGGTGCTGCAGGTCTGATTTCCCTCCTGAGTGTCCCTTTCCCCCTATTTGAGGATATACAGTAAATCCTCAGTTAACATTGTCGTTATGTTCCTGAAAAATGCAACTTTAAGTGAAACGATGTTAAGCAAATTCAATTTCCCCACAAGAATTAATGTAAATAGGGGGGTTAGGTTCCAGGGCAGCTTCTCCTACTCTGCAAGGACAAGGGGCGGGGGGCTCAACCCTCAACCCACCCACTCTACCCCTTCCCTCAAGCTCCCATCCTTGACCCATCTCTTCTCCCCCCTTCCTCCCCCTTTACTTTGCACGCTGCATCCTGGTTACTCCCACCTCTCTCCCCTCCCTTCTAAACACGGCAAGCCAGCTGATTGATGCATTCAGGAGGCAGGGGAGGGAGGGGGGAGGAGTGCCGAGTCCTCGCTTCTCCCTCCTGCCCAGGGCAATCAGCTGGCTTGCGGTGTTTGGGAAGCAGGGGAGGGAGGGGGAGCCTGCGTGCCGAGTCCTCGCTCCTCCCCGCTCCCTCCTGCCTCCAAAACACCTCAAGCCAGTTGATTGCTGCGGGCAGGAGGCGGGGAAGGAGGGAGAAGGCGCTGATGCACGAGGTCTGCCGCAGGGTGGGAGATGCTGGGGTGAGGGCGTAGGGAGGCTGCCAGCTGTGGAGAAAGCAGGCAGCCAAACAAAGTAACAGTGGAGCAATGCACAACTTTAAATGAGTATGTTCCCTAACTGATCAGCAATGTAACAACGAAACAATGTTAAGCGGGAGACCATAAATGAAGAGTTACTGTAATTCATAGCTAGATCCTCTGTCCCCTCACTCTGATGCTGAGGAGAGTGCTGTCCAGCATTCCAGGTCTACGAATAACAGTACAGTCAGGTTCTGAATTTTTAACTCTGTCCTGGATCTGAAAGGTGCAGAATCAAAGAAGGTGGTGAAATGGAAATGCTTGGGATGCTGCAAACATCCCTTTAATCGACCCCTCTGGGGAGTGAGAAGCCAATGAATTATTCAATTTCCTACTGCATGTCTGGGTGTAGCCACTAGTGGTTTTAAGTATAGGAGCTGGTGTTCTGACAGTGAAAACACTTGCATCTCCTCATTATAGGCTTCTGGATTGATGCTTATTTAATGATTTTCACTCCTGGTGATTTTTTGCATTGCAAGAAGCTAAGTCCCACATTTCATTTCTTCCACGATTCAGAAGATTTGATGCCACCTGCTAAGTTTTCCAACTGCCAGTAAATAAAATACCCAGCAACACTGGTGAAACGTTGTGCTTCAGCCCCTGGGCTCTGCTCTTCTGAGATGAGTATAGTAAAGGTCGGTACTAAGCAACCACTAGCTAGTGTATGAGTCTACACACAAACTTGCACTAGTTTGATTAAAGATGTGCTTTAAATTGATTTTTTAATTTTTTTTAGCAAATATCTGTGTGGATACTCTTAATTTGATGGTTAAACTGATTTATATTGATTTAGTTTAACTCCATTGCTAGCTGACTTAAGTTAAAATGATGTAAACCCGGGTGTTATAAACATATGGCTAAGGGTAGCACAAAATTCCTCCTTACCTGTAAACGGTTAAGAAGCTCAGATAACCTGGGTGGCACCTGACTAAAAGGATCAATAAGGGGAAAAGATAATTTTAAATCTGTGGGGGAAGGTTTTTGTTTTCCTGTTCTTTTGTTCTCTCTGAGTCAGCAAGGAGCCAGAGCAGGGAAAATACATCTCCCTAAGCCATATCTAAACTAAGCATCTAATATTACAGAAATAGTAAGTAATAGCAAGGAAATATGTTAGATTATCTTTTGTTTTAGCTTGTCAGTTTTTCCTATGCTAAGTGGAAGGTTTATCCCTGTTTTTGTAACTTTAAAGTTTTACCTAGAAGGGACATTCTCTGTGTTTGAAATCTTTTTGTTACCCTGTAAAGTTATCTTTCATCCTGATTTTACAGAAGTAATTCTTTTATCTTTTTTTAAATAAACTTCTTTTAAAAACCTAATTGTTTTTCAGTGTCCTAAAGACCCAGGGGGTTGATCTGTGCTTACTTTGTAACCAATTGGTTAGGATATTATTCTCAAGCCTCCCTAGAAAAGGGGGTGAAGGGACTTGGGGGGCAAATTTTGGGGGAGGTAGGGCTCCAAGTGGCCATCCCTGAATGTTTGTTTAAATCACTTGGTGGTGGCAATGATACGAAGGGAAGGAAGGAATTTGTGCCTTGGGGAAGTTTTTAACCTAAGCGCATAAAAATAAGCGTAGGGGGTCTTTCATGTGGGTCCCCACATCTGTACCCTAGAGTTTAGAGTGGGGAGGGAACCCTGACACAGGGTTAGATTGTTTTCATAGATTTTAAGGCCAGAATGCAGCCCTTGTGATCATCTAGTTCATGGGTGGGCAAACTATGGCCTACGGGCCGTGGCCAATGGGAGCTTCAGGGGAGGTACCCACAGGCAAGGGCAGTGCACAGAGTCCTCTGCCCCCACTCCCCTAGGAGCTGCAGGGACATGGTGCAGGCCACTTCCAGGAGTGGCATGGGGCCAGGGTAGGCAAGGAGTCTGCCCTGGCCCCTGTGCACACTGCTGCCACCTGGAGCCACTCCAGGTAAGTGGCGCCGGGCTGAAGCCCGCACCCCAAACCTCAAACCCTGAACCCCTCCTGCACCCCACACCCCAACCCCTGCCCTGAGCCCCTTGCCACACCCTGCCGGCACCCAAACCTTGTGCTTCACCCCACACCCATCCTGCACCCAACCCCCTTCCTTGAGCCCCCCTGCGCTCTTCCCTGCACCTCTCCCCTGAGCCCCGTGCAGCACCCTGCTTGCAACCCCTCCTGCAGCCAACCTCCTTCCTTGAGCCCCCTCATACAGCCCGCACCTCTCCTCTGCCCCAACCCCTTGCCCTGAGCCCCTTCCTGCACACTGCACCCCCTCCTACCCCTCACATTCCCTCCTGCACCCCAACCCCTTCCCCGGCCCTACATTCACAGCCCTGCATGCATTTTCCCCACCCAGATGTGGCCCTTGGACCAAAAAGTTTGCACATTCTGACCTAGTTTGACCTCCTGGATAGCACAGGCCAGAGGACCTTACCCAGTAATTCCTGCATCAAACACAGAACTTCTGTCTGAGTCATAGCAGATCTTTCGGAAAAAACATCCAATCTTGATTTAAAGACTGCATGTGATGGAGAATCCACCATGTCCCTGGGTAAGTTGTTCCAGTAGCTAAGGTGCACATTTGTAACAGTGAGTTGTAGACCAAGCCTAAGTATTAGTGTAATGGGGCACCTACCCCACAGTGGACTCTAAGGGTTTTATAGAGCCCTAGGGAGGCTGCTCAAGAGGCAGCTAATCAGAAAAGGGCTGAAGGGAGCAGCCAATCAAGGCCAAGCAGGTCCATATAAAAAGAGACCCGCAGGGCAGAGGAGGGCAGTTCACTTCTGGGAGCCCAGGGAGGAAGGGCTGTGTCTCTGGAGGGCTGAGAGAACTGCTAGCACCCTAGATAGAGCAGTGCTCCTTGCAGGGACCAAGGGAGTGAGAGGTAGCACCTGGCTGGCTGCTGGGGTTTGCAGGTTGAGGCAAGGGCAAGGAGGATGCTGGGGCCACAAGGAAGTGGCCAGACAATACACTGCCATAGCCACTAAGGGAAGTGGCTGAACAGCAAGACTGCAGGTCTCCCAGAGGTGGGGAGCACAGTGTGTGGCACGGCTGGAGGGCTGTGTCACTGAAAAGGATGCCATGGTCCTTGAAGAGATGTGGGTCCTAGAGCAAGAGTGATGGCGGTGAGGCACTACCCAAAGAGGATGCACTACCATGAAGAGCTAATTCCCAAGACAACCAGCAGGAGGCATCAGAGTGGCGAGTGAACCTTGTTACAATTAGGGATTAGGATGAGACCTGTCTGCTACTGTAGGGTCCTTTCATCTTCCTCTGAGGCATCAGGCACTGGCCAGCATTACAGATGGGATATCAGATCAGGTGGGCCTTGGCTCTGATCCCATGTGGCAATTCCTATGTTCCTATGAAACAGGAAACAGTCAGAGAGGCAGAAGAGGGAAGAAAGTGGGCAGCCACTGAGCCTGCTTTCTAATTCAGACTCTTGTAATCCTAGTGTTGGCAGCATTTAGCAGGTAATGTCTCATACAACGTAACCACTTAGCATCAACTGTAAGTAAGAACCCAAGGGGTCAATTTTACAGCCATAGGTCAAGGAGCCAAGTGATTAGAAATAATTATGTTCCCTCCTCCCTTGCCTCAGCAGCAGCAGGGAATTCTGATGAGGATACATCAGTTTATTGGCTGCAGATTTGGAAACGCATGCCTCTTGTTTCACTGAGACTTTTGAAATCACTAATGGGGGTCTCTCTCTCTCTCTCACACACACACGGTTATTAACTTGCCTGGTGGAGAAATGATCAGGATTGTCTAGCTGGATAATAAATGGCATCTATCCCTCTGTGATGGGGAAGAGCCAACTTGTCTGACCTAGTTATAAACAGGTTTAAAGGCTGTGGGTTGGGAAATTTGCACTTGTGCCTGACTGTTATTGGGTTAGCTCCTGGCATAGGGGAGGCTGGAAAGAAAGCAATGAAGAAGGAGAGAGAAAATATTATTTAAAAATAGCGCGTGAACAAAAGCAGACCGAGAAAAGCAAATCCAGAGAGACTGGAAAGAAAGGAGTGGAGAAGAGGAAGACAATTTTATAGAACAATATATTTGAAATCTATAAGTCAGTGGCTTGCTCCAGCTTAGCTGTGCATGGGATGAGTGAGTTCTTCTCACTCTACTACGTAGTACAGCCTTTAACAAAGAAAAAATGTATCATCACCCTAAAAGAAAAGGAAATATGGGTCTAAATGACAGGAAGCCGTGGTCTGTGGGTTTGAACTGTCATGCAAACTCCAAAAGCCAGTGTGAGAAGTTTGCAAACAGACACCATGAGGATCACCCTTAAGAACATAGGGTGCTGGGGGCCTGTGTTTGCAGGTTTCCTTGGGTGACAGTGCAAACTGATTTCAAAGCTCACCAATCTGTACACTGAAGCCAAGCCTCCTTTTGTCATTGGTTATCCCTGGCCCTGGCCCTCAACTGTTGTTCAGGCATTCAGGACGTGTGTACGTAAGGGTTCTGGAGAAGAATGATATGAGTGCCTCCCCCAGTGCTCTGTGGAGGGCTGGCTAAGATTAACAGGACCCCAAAGCTGCCAGACAGGGAGATCAGACGGTGGGGATTAACCATGTCTGTGCGCGCCTCCTAAGAACCCAAGCAATCCCTTAAATGCTTAAGGATGCCCTGCTTGTCACTCTGTTATTTGTCCACCTTGCTGAAGGAGGAGTGGTGTTTCCTTGGCTGGATAACTAATCTCTTGTTTTTCCTCTCGGCTTTGGGGATCAATAGACAGATCATGTAGCTACATGGCTCTGAGGCAATTAATAATAATGGCCTGGTGAGAGCAAACTGTCATTTGACAGGGGCCATTTGTCACCACCCCATCTGGTCTGCCCAGGCCCTGTTACGGGCTATAGATTTCCAGGCATCCACAACTGGTTTCTTTTAGAATGAGTTACAGTGAGGTGAGAGGTTTTACTTAAGTTCTCCAGTGGACATTAGTTACAATAACCCTGCTGTAACCAACAGTCTAGTGTTCTCCGCCCTAAGAAGACTCTCTGCACATTAAAGCACGGAGGGCTTAAAATGTCCTGCAATGGGAAAAATCCAACCAACCCCTCCTGAAAGTGCACTATAATTTGTATTTCTGTAGCACCGAGGTGCCCCCTGTCATGGCTGTGCGCCCCATTACGCTAGGCACGTACAAACACAGAACAAAAACAACCAGGTTTTTCCCCACCTTCCTCTGCAGTATCAAGTGCTGGTGGCCCCCCCTATTTTTAGAGAATTTCCACCGCTACCGCTTCGGGGCAGGGTCTGTCTCTTGTTATGTCCATGTACAGTGCCTAGCACAATCACGGATGGGGCCACCAGATGCCTGTATAATAAAAATAATAATTACATAGTTTTTCCCCGCTCCCTGCTTAGGCAAACTCCTTCTGAAGTCAATGAAAGTTTGGGTTGAGTAAGGAGAATATAAAAATGAAGGCGCTCAGGGTTTGGTCTATAGAGCAGTTGGCATGTTCCAAATGGAATCAACCATCTCTTTATGGATCCTGAACTCTTCACCCAGCCCTGCCCCTACTCCCCTCTCCATTGTGAGTTGCTGGGTCATCAGCTTCCTAAATCTGATTAACAGGAGCGGATCTTTCTCTCCTCACTGATCTGCTGGGTTCAGAATGTGACACCCACTAATTACATGCCACGAAGCTAAACTGGGTTATTTTCTCACTGACTTAATGACAGCTTGTACTGTGCTTAAAAATGGTGAGATAATAGGAAAAGTCAAGAAAATTGCTGTATTAAGTCCATTGAATTTGCTTGCTAACAGCAGGCAAAAGGAGGAACCAGAGGGAGCTAAACACACTCATGTGCAATACAGAAAATTAACTCTTATCTGTAAGACAGCCATCACTCCTGGTGAGCAGTACCTGAGGTCAGGTGTAGACACTTCTGAAGCTGAAGTGTTTATGTAACCTGGGATGGACATTTGGGATTGGAGCCAAGAGTATGAGGCTAAGAAGAGTGAATCTAGTGGCTAAGGCCCTGCACTGGGATTCAAGGTTCAATTCCAGGTTCAGTCACATCGTTGTGTGACTTTGGGCAACTTGTTTAATCTTCCTTGTGCCTCAGTTTCCCATTTATAAAACAGGGATAATAATAACTCCTTCATTGTTGGGAGGATAAATTCACAAATGACTGTAAGGTACTTAAATACAACTGTGGTGAGGGCCATATGTAGAGATAGATTTAACGGGATGTCGTGGATATTATTTTTTTGTGGAATGGGACTTCCTCATATCCTGTCTGGGTCATTGCTCCTTCTCTCTTCCACCCCCAGCTGTGGCTCTTACATCCCTCCTCCCATGCATTTTCTATACCCTAACTAGCCTGGTTATTTTCAGACATTTCTCCTCTCTGGATAGATTTCACGGTTATTTACACCTGTGCAAAGTGAGTGTGAAACATAATCACTGGTATGACTGAGTGGAAGAATCTGACTTGGTAGCTTGTTACACCTTCTTTGCATGCTGTTTGCACAGGCATAAATGGGGACACAACGTGTAAGGCAGAGGGAGAATTGGGATCTACAGGTGTCGATTTTTGCTGCATAGTGCAAAGCAGAAGAGAATTCAGGCCCATTTTGAAATAAGGCACAAGCAAAGTCAGGCCTGGCCTTCAGTTAAAATTAAGATTGACATCACCAGCTCTCAGGTTCATGTTCATCATACATTGTCATGCAAGGTCGTCCTTATGTGGAGTTTGCCTCTCTCTCTCTCTCTCGTTTATTTTGTGCATCAAAACCTAAGCCATTACCTGATCATGGAATCCATCTAGGGTGACCAGATGTCCCGATTTTATAGGGACAGTCCCAATTTTGGGGTCTTTTTCTTATATAGGCTCCTATTACCCCCCACTCCCTGTCCTGATTTTTCACACTTGCTGTTTGGTCACCCTAAATCCATCAAAGGGTTAACATTCCTTGCCAAAACATCCTCAAACAATAGCTGAGGAAAGTGAGTGTGCACATAAATGTGACCAAATCACACCCTACGCACCATTGTAACAGTGGTGCTGGAACAGTTTTTATAATGGGGGTGCTGAAAGCCATTCAACAAAACTGTAAAAACTATAAATGATAGAGACCACTTCAAGCCAGGGGGTGCTGCCGCACCCCTAGTTCCAGCACCTGTGCATTGTAATAATCTTTGAACAAAAGTATACCACGTGAGATATCATTTGAAAACTAATAGCATGCTGATCAATAACGTCCTGGTGAAAGGAATGTAGCAACATTTTATGTAAATTATGAATTTCCCTGGTTTGATGTTGCTGGCATATGTTCAAACCCAGGTAGCCCTGATTAGGCAGGATCGGTTAAACAAGTCTATCTTACACAAAAGGATGTGTGTTTGCCTCAATTTACACATATTTAGTAAATAGGGTCCTTGAGACAGCAAGAGGAAGACAAGGCAAACCTGCATTTCAGCATGCACGGGGCGAGGGAGAGGGGAAGAGGGGAAAGAAAGGGCATGGGGGGCACCTTCAGAACCAGACTCCATATCACCTTCTTTGTAGTCTACTGCACAGTACATTAGCCTGGGACTTAGGAGACCCTATTCCTGGCTCTGCCAATAACCTGCCTGGGCCTCTGTTTCCTTCCTCACCCTATTGAGATTATAAACGCTGTGCAACAGGGATCATCTCTTGGTGTATCTGTGTATGGTTCCAGTCTCCATCTTGGTGGGGTTCCAGGGACTAATGAAGTAATAAAGGTAGAATGGTACATGCGGGTTCTGCAGGAACCCACCTAAAGATAAAAATATCAATATTTGGGTTAAACCAAAGCCAAAGATTTGTGTTACATTCCCCCCTTGCTGGGAGATAGGCTGGACTCTTCAGAACTGCCACATGTCCATGTGTCTGCAGAAGGTATTGACAGTAAAATCTGGGCATTCTGGAAGAGATATCTTTACAGCTGGTTGAAAATTTTTAGGCAGAAGAGTTTTCCCATTGGAAAATGCTTCTTTGATGGAATCAAAACATTCTGCGGGAATGTGTTGATTCTAGGGTGACCGGATGTCCCGATTTTATAGGGACAGTCCTGATTTTTGGGTCTTTTTCTTCTATAGGCTCCTATTATCCCTCACCCACTGTCCCAATTTTTCCCACTTGCTGTCTGGTCACCTTAGCTGATTCTATTGAAACTTTGGTAGAAACCAGGTTTCCTGCCAGCCTGTCCAGCTTCTCATGTTCCCAGGCTGTCCAGGCGGATGTCACTCATTGAGTGATCCTCTCGAGGAGTACCCTGGCTTACAGCATCTCTGGAGATACACAAAACATTCAAATCAGCCAACCTTCCCATGAGCCTCCCAAACAATATGTGCCATTCCCTGTTACTCACATTTGCTTTTCCATCCCTTTCTAGTTATTACTTTTGTGACTCATTGTACCTATTCAGAGAGTTGCTTAAGCCTAGTTTCATGGCTCTTGTTTTTCAGTTTAGCTGTTTTTTGTTTCTCAGCGTGTTGCTGTTTCCCTAAGAGATTTTATGGTGTTATCATGATCCCTTCATTCCACAGAACTGAAACAGTGTAATACTTTTTATAGAATGAAGGCAGGTCAATGTGAAGTGACACCAGCTAAAATAAAAGATGCAAAAGTGGAATGGCTTAAAGAAATAAGAGCAGAGTGTCTTCCATTGTGAATTAAGCATTCTTTTGATGGGCCATTCAACTTGAATAGTTCCTTCACAATGAGCTGGCTAAACACCTCGTTGCTGTTTCCACAGAAGCAAACATTTGAAATACAGGTACAGAGACAATACTCAGAACTTCAAATACAAAAATGATATAGGCATACAAATAGCAAAATCATGTTCAGCAAATCATACCCTTTCCATAGACACCTTACTTGACATACTTTGTGCAAGATTTGTTGCAATTATATAACAGTGGTGGCAACAATAATCTACATGGTCATGTTTTAATCAGACAACGTCACAATGGGTTATAATTTCTTTGGCTTGTTTTGCCTTTTACTTATGATAACGTAACAAAACAACAAACTCTGGAGCTGCAGGAGACTGTTATTCCCATTATACTACTATGTAACATTCCATCAGAACTGAAACAATGATTCATCATAATAAAATAAAAAGCAGACTTGTAGCTCACAGGGAGGGAACCAGAAAACGGTGTGGATCAGAAGCAAACCCTGTGGGTTGGAAACAAATTGTCCCTTCTTGGTGCCAGTTTAGGGTCTCCAGTACATTAGTTTTCCTAGTTTGATCTGTAAAGGAGATGACAAAAATGACATTAATGGTGAAAAATAGTTTAATTTTATTTCCTGTGATACATGAATTGAATGAACTACTGCCCACGCTGCGATGGTATCAGTGAAGCTTTTGGCTCACTCAATATACTTGGCCAGTGTTTCTCAATGGCTCGTCCATGGACCGGCACCGGACTCTCAGATCTCCCTGACACAGTTTAGGAAGGCAGCAAGCTGGTCTGGTATCAGAAAGGTTCAGAAACACTGTACTAGACTAAAGCATCCCGCTTAATGCTGATCTGTAAAGCAGATTGTCATTACCTAAATGAAGCTTAACCTCGTCTGTTTCCAGGTCGCTATCTCTAACATGTATGCCATGGTTTGGAAGGAGATGCATGCGGACTGTATGTGGTTTTCTGCAGGGCTGTGGGCAGCCATCCTATGGCTTTGTCTACACTTACAATTTTGCAGCGCTGGCAGTTACAGCTGTGGTCGTACAGCTGTGTACGGCCAGCGCTGCAGTGTGTCCACACTTGCACCAGTTGCAGCGCTGTTGTGAGTGGTGCATTGTGGGCAGCTATCCCACAGAGCACCTCGTCCCATTTTGTCGCTGTGGGTTGTGGGAAGGGGACGGAAGGGTGCGGGTCATTCCGCTTCCTGTTCCAACGACCCGTGCTGCCAGGGAATCGGACCCCACGCCTAAGAGGGCCCCGCACCTTAGGCACCTTTTTAATTTTTTTTTTAACTTACCCCGTCCCACGCTGCGGTCTGCTCCATGGTCCTGTCTCTTTGAGTGAAGCGCCGTGGGAGCGCGGCATGGCCCCGCTCTCCCAGCTAGAGCTCCAGCTGGGCTGCGGGGTTGCGCGCTCGGCCGGGGCTCCAGCCATGAGAGCGGGCGCGGGGCTTGTGTCTGTCGCTCGGCCGGAGCGCGGCAAGCCCCGCGACCCGGCCGGAGCTCCGGCCAGAGCGCGGCAAGCCCCGCACCCCGGCCGGAGCTCCGGCCAGAGCGCGACAAGCCCGCGACCCTGGCCGGAGCTCTGGGCCCTTTAAATAGCCCTCCTGAGCCTGGGGCAGTGAGGGGGGTATTTAAAAGTCCTGGGGCTCCAGCTGCCTCTGCCACCCCGGTCCTTCAAATAGCCGCCGGAGCCGCCTCCCTCTTGCATTCCCAGCGCTCCCGCGGCTATTAAAAAGGTCCCGGAGTAGAAGGGGTTTGGGGGCTACTTAAAGGGGCTGGGGTTCCAGCTCCCTCTGCTGCACCCCATGACCTGCCCACACCAGTCCGGCCCCCCCTGCCTGCAGCCAGCTCTGCACCCCGTGCCCACAGCCACTCTGCCAACACCCTGTCCTGTCTCCAACCAACCACCCTGCCACACACCCTGCAGCCCTGCCCAAAGCCAGCCAGCCCCCACACATGCTGCCCGCACCAGCTCTGCGGCACTCTGCCCAGCCGCACCCCCTGCCCTGTTCCAGTCAACCCCTGCTGCACCCCACTGCCTGAAGCCAGCCCGCCCACACCCTTTCCCAAAGCCCCACATCCCTTGCCCTGCCTGCAGCCAGACCCTACTCCAGTCAGCCCATGTCCACTGCTGCCCTGCAGTTTCCAGGGCATTAACCCTGCAGGGAGCAGCTGGAACCAACACATGTGCACACCCCCGGGGAGTGGCGGGGACCACACATGCGAACAGCAGTCATTAATAACCAATCAACATCATATATGATGCAATGTATATAATTTTATTATTCATATAGTTATGGAAAAGTAAATAATACATGAAAGAAATGAGAGGCTTTTTTTAAGTCACCCTGCCGATCTGTGCTTCTCTTGGTAGTCAATTCCTTTCTCTGGCAGCCTTCTCCTTTATCTGGCAGCCTGCCTTTTTCATGGTTTCCTTATCCCCCAGTCTTGCAATTTTTATTTTCTGTGAATACAGATTCATAACTGCTTTCACCATCTCTTCTTAGTCTTCCTTGGTTTTTTTCTTAAGCTTTGCAGTCTTTCAGAAGTCTGCTGATGGAGCAGTATTCAAGGTACTTTAAAAAAACACAGAGAGATAAACTGTTAATACAGAGCCTGCATTGTTTTTAAGAGTTTTGTAGCATCATTTACACATTTGAGCATAGCACAGAGAGGCCGCAGCTGCAGATAGAGATGGCGAGTTTCCCCACACGCGGCTCACAGTGGAAGGGGGGGCTGCCACGTGGCTCACCTGGGAAGGGTGGGGGTTGCTTCACTGTGGAAGCCATGGGGTTTCTGTGACTTGTGGAAGCAAAGAGCAGCTACAGGGAAATAACACTGAACCCTACACCACATCTGCCACAGCAGCTACTCTCAGAGCCATCTTGCACAGCAGCTCACCTGGGAAGGGGTGGGGGTGGAGGGGGGGTGGGGTGCTTCACTCTGGAAGCCATGGGGTTTCTGTGGCTTGTGGAAAGCAAAGAGCAGCTACAGGGAAATCAATGGGCTATTCCCGCATCTAGGCATGCTGCAGGCAGCCATAGCCCCCGTGCTCCAAAACATTTGCATCCTTATAATAAAAGCTTCTTACCAGAACAGGCTCCTCTGCTGGTTCCTCACTACCAAGTCCAGCAGCTGCGACTGGCTAGCTTCTTCCTG
>NC_133782.1:5236824-5488689 GCF_003597395.2 Chelonoidis abingdonii
GCTGCAAACAGGGAGTTGCAGCGCTGGCTGAGCTTTTAAGTGTAGACACCTGCTAAGTTGCAGCGCTGTAACCCCCTTGCCAGCGCTGCAACTTGCAAGTGTAGCCAAGCCCTATGTCACATGAAGTTCCTATTTGAGAAGCTGACAGGATCTGCTGCAGTTTAGCAATCCAGCCACCTTGTGCCAGCCCCAGGCGAGGCCTGATGAGGCGAGTCAGATCAAGCCTGATAAAATCTCTGAGGAATGCAGGGAAGGCTTTTCAGAGCAGCTCTAATGAGAAGTGATTTTCCTGCCTGCGTCAGTTCAAAGAGGCCTGTTACATTTGCTAATGGTGAGAGAAGGCAGTTAATTCACGTGCAAGTTCCATTTAATTTTTGGGGGGCTTAGTGTTCCAATTTTGCATTGGCAGCAAATAGGAAAAAAGAAAATGTCCAGAGTTCTCCACAGTGTATAGCAGGGGCTCAGGTAGTGTGCACTCTGGAGATGTGTCACACAGGGGGTGATTGTAGAGCTTAAATCAACGTGGCAAATGAATGGGTGAGCCAGTGAGTTATGACAACATCTTAGGGTATGTCTACACTACCCCCCTGCATCGGCGGGTAGTGATCGAGCTATCAAGAATCTATTTATTGTATCTAGTGTAGACGCCATAAATCGATCCCCAATTGCTCTGCCGTCGACTCCTGTACTCCACCGCGGCGAGAAGCGGAAGCGGAGTTGACGAGGGAGCGGCAGCAGCTGACCCCACATCGTGAGGATGCGAGGTAAGTCGCCCTAAGATACATCGACTTCAGCTATGCGATTTTTGTAGCTGAAGTTGTGTATCTTAGATCAATCCCCCCACTCCAGTGCAGACCAGGCCTTATTGATTGTTCCAAATCGAAGCCACAATCCTCTCTTTTTGGTAGCATTTCCTCAGCGACTTGTAGCAATGCTGCAAACAAGCTTATCTATGTATGGTACTTATCAGGCCCCCCATCACCACAGTATCTGAGAGAGCCTCACAATCTTTTCATGTGTTTATCTTCACAACATGCTGGTGAGGTAGGGAAGTATTAGCATTTCACAGATGGGAACTGAGGCATGAAGAAACTAAGTGACTTGCCCATGGTCACACTGGAAGCTTGTAGCAGAGCAGGGATTTAAACATCCGTCTCTTGAGTTCCAGGCTAGCACCTTAACCACTGGACCATCCATCCTCTCTATAGGTTCAAGTGAACCCTTGTACCTACATCTTTGGCAGGGCCGGCTCCAGGCACCAGTGGAGGAAGCATGTGTCTGGGGTGGCACATGCTAAGGGGCGGCATTCCAGCCATTCTTGGGGCGGCACTGTCCAGGTGGTTTTTTTTTTTTTTGCTTCGGCAGTCCGAGCGGCTATTTTTTTTGCTTGGGGTGGCAAAAATGGTAGAGCTGGCCCTGATCTTCAGCTGGCCTCCAGTCGGGTGTGTACAAAATTTTTGCATGGACAAAGCTAGAGCGGAGTGGAGACTTACGAAAGAAAAATAATATCTGCAAAGATCTGCTTGAATGAAAACCAGAATGTGCTTAGCCCATGCCCCTGTGCCTTCCCATGTTTGCTTTCTGCAGATAGTTGAGAAAATGAATTTGCTGGCAGGGATGCAAAGAAGGCAAAGTAGAGGTGTCTATTTGCTGCTTCTTATGAGAATGGAAGAAAGGAATCCTCGATGAAATAAAGAGGCCACAAGGCTTTAAAATGACAAAATCAAGGGTTAAGATTTTAAAGTAGCAATGGAGGCTGATGAGGAACCAGTCCAGAAACTGGGGCAAAGGCCTGATATCCTCACAGCAGCTTAAAGCACAGAGAAGGTAGGCAGCTGCATTCCGTGCCAACTGGAGCCTTTTGTGAGCTGAGGCTGTATTCGCAGCTGCTCCGGGGCCCAGCATCCTGGCAGGTTGCAAGCACAAGAGTTTGCACTCAGGATTCAATTGCAGGTGAAAGTCCGAGCACTTGGCACCCTAGCTACTCGCTTTGTGCCTGCAGCTCAACTGACAGTGCCAAAATGCGGGTGGAGATTGCGTGTGCAAAAGGAAGTCTGTCCTGGAAAGTCCTGCCAATATACGCTGTGATATATAATGTGAGAATACAGGTAAAGGAAACATGCAGGCTATAGAAACAGTGTTTCTTTTAAAGGGACTGATTTCCAGTTTTTTTCATCAGGCATCAACAGCTCTTTAATTTGAGGTTTTACTGATTAACGGTGATGTCCCATGATTAAAATCCTAGTGCGCCAATTATCCACAATTGTTCGTAAATGTCCTCTTTTCTTCAGAGCTTTAATGACTGTTGACTGGAATATTTATTGAATGCCACTTCTGCTGTGACATGGCCAGCTTCATTTTCCTCTTAAGACATCTGCTAAACCAGTGCTTAGAGTGATTCCATCCCAGCCAGCTTGTTTATTCATTGTTCAGAGCTTGCTCGGCCTTCTTGTCCATTTCCTCGATTAATAGTAAATATTTAAAGTAATTGAGTTTTCCCTGTCCTCTGACCCTCCCTTTTTGTTTAAACACACATTTTAAGCAAACTACAGATCCTGTAACAATGAAGCATTAGCTCAGAGAATTGAAAGCGGTGAGATATCAAGGTGCATTTGTCTGGACAATCACTGGGGTTTCAACAGGCAGATTGCTCCTGTAATGAGCGTATTCAAAGCCCTTTATTTCAAGTTACTTTGGCATGACAACAAGCACACATCTCCAAAGCTCCACATCTCCAGTGTGGAATCTGACATCCCAACACATCAGGTAAATCTGGAAGTTGCAACCAAAGTACACCTGTGGATTCTGCCCTCAGTTGAACTGATAAAAATCAAGAGAGACCCAATTGCAGTCAATGGCGTTACCCCAGTGTGAAACAAATGTTGGTGGGCAGGCCCAAGGTACTATGGGAGAGACCCATCAGCATGTCAGACACATGGGTGCGCAGCAGTTTGACCAACCCATGAGTAGGAAGGGGGCTGCAAGCCGCAAAGGGATGTTTCTGGAAATCGTCAACTGCTGACTTGGTTACCACTGGGCAAAGCCATTGCTGGTGATGCTGGAGGTGGTTGACTAACCCAGTCATACAGCTGATCACAAGAGTTCTGTATTCTCTTCAAAGGAAACAACACTAATCCCCGCAATCTATTGCCAGTGATGCATGGAATCCTGGTGCTCTCTTCTCGCTCCGGACTGTTCCCCTTGCTGGATGTATCTCTGCTTGATCTCCTTCCTAGATTGGGTTGATTATTAGATGACTGCTTTAGTTCACTGGTGGATGGCTTCGAGTGGGATGAATGCTGGAAAAATAAACCTGCAAACATTCACTGTCATTCATCTTGAAATTCTGCAGCCACCATCCCCTTCCTCTCATGTTTGCTTGCTACAGTTTGCTAAAGCAACGGGGATTTAGTCACTGCAAAGCCAAAGTCAAACGTGCGTTGCTCACACTCTAACTTACTCACTGTCAATGATTCCCTCTGCACCAGTTATTACTAACTGGGGGTGCAGGGGATAAACTTGTATTGCCTATTGTTGAAAACCCCTCCCCCCAAAACCTGTCCTTTCCAAAACGTGGGACAAGCTCAACTGTTATTGGGGTTGCGTTCTGCTTCGGGGAAAGCGTAAAGGGAGGAGAAGGGGGGGAGTGGAAGAGAACAGATCTGGGTACAGAAATGCCAGATACTGTGAGCAAAGCACCATGAGACAGCCCTAAACATGCAGAGGAGGGGGGAGAAGGGGACACTGCCTCCTGCCCCCTACAAATGTGTGAGGGGAAGCAGGCCTGTGAGGGCCTCTTTAGACTGAACTAATGGCTGAGTGACACCCCCCACCCTCTCTGCAAGCCAACCCCCAAAGACACTGGAAGGACAAGTGTTTTTCCAGGCTGTCTTAAGGACCAGAGTGGGGAGCTGCTGCCTTGGCAGAGTACGATGATGTACCATAATCTATGGTCACAGCAGTGTTTGTCATGAGTTGGGAGGCTGTTCTCCTCCCTCCACTGTTACCAGGAATGGCTAGTAGGCACATGCCAGCAGAGCAAAGCCAGGATTCCACCCCAGCCACTTGACATGGCCACTAATGAGCAGCCCTCTAATCTTCACTCTGCCAGGACCACTGACCTGCCATCACAACCTGACTGGAGACTTCCTCATGGACGTTTGGTAAATGGCCCAGCACCACCTGATGTGCCCAGACTACCTCTGCTCCTGCTTTTCCTGCCAGCTGAGGACTCCATCACCCTGTCTTGCTGAGCCAAATGTGCCCGTCTGCTCCAACATAGATCCAGGGTCTGAATTACTTGCCCCAAAGCTGCAGGCTTCACTGAAAGCAGCTAACAGAAATGTTCTTATCTTTAACACTCAGATGCCCAGCTCCCAGAGGGGTCTAAACCCAAATAAATCCATTTTACTCTGTATAAAGATTATACAGGGTAAACTCATAAATTTTTCACCCTCTATAACACTGACAGAGAGATATGCACAGGTGCGCCCCCCAGGTATTAATACACGCTCTGGGTTAAGTAAGAAGTAAAAAGTGATTGTATTAAATACAGAAAGTGGATTTAAGTGGTTTCAAGTAGTAACAGACAGAACAAAGTGAATTACCAAGTGAAATAAAATAAAACATGAAAATTTAAGCCTAATATAGTAAAACAATTGAGTACAGATAAAATCTCACCCTGAGAGATGTTTCAATAAGTCTCTTTCACAGACTGGACCCCTTCCTAATCTGGGCACAATCCTTTCCCCTGGTACAGCCCTTGTTCCAGTTTAGGTGGTAGCTAGGGAATTCCTCATGATGGCTGCCTCACTTTGTTCTCTTCCAACCATTTCTATAATCTTTTGCATCAAGCAGGAATCCTTTGTCCCTCTCTGGGTTCCCACCCACTCCTTCTCAATGGAAAGATACCAGGTTAAAGACGGATTCCAGTTCAGGTGACATGATTACATGTCACTGCAAGACTTCATTGCCAACTTGCCAGCACACATGTATACAGGAAGACTTACAGGTAAAACAGAGCCATCTGCAGACAATTCAATTGTCCTAGTTAATGGGAGTCATCAAGATTCCAAACCCCCATTAATGGCCCACACTTTGCATAGTTACAATAGGCCCTCAGAGTTATATTTCATATTTCTAGTTTCAGACACAAGAGTGGTACATTTCTACAAATAGGATAATCACACTCAGTAGATTATAAGCTTTGTTATGATACCTTACAAGAGACCTTTTGTATGAAGCATATTCCAGTTACATTAGCATATTTTTATAAAATCATATAGACTACAACGTCACAGTACTGTGTACCAAGACATCAGTTCCCCAATCCTGGCTGGATTTGCAGCTGCTGGCTGTATTCATGCATTTCTAATAATTAACAAACTTTGTCCCAGTGGGGAATAATGACGAGCTGGAAAACTTCCAAACCTTCAAATTGGGAGTATTAACTGTAGGGATTTTAAGGCCAGAGGGACCACTAGGATCATCTCGTCTGAGCTCGTGCGTTACCCGGGCCTTAGAATTTTGCTGTTTACCCACACCAGGGGGGATTACTCTCCAAGACTATGTAAATACATTCAACAAACTCCCTGCTGGGAAATCAAAGCCCTGTCTCCCATAGCAGAGGCAGGGATAGTCTCTGCTTGAACTGACGAGGAGAACTGAAAAATAGGAGTTTGATTTAACTCTCCCAGGATTTGAACCTGGGATTCTAGGGAGTTTCAGCATTTCTAGCCATCACCTCATATCAGGTTTAGTTGAACCTGCTGGAGAAAGAGCAGGTCTGATTTGGACAAGCAGATTCTTAGAGGGCTGCAGTGGAAGAGGGTGGTTGGTCTTTAGAGTGGGCCCCCAGCATGTGTAGAATGAGCTGGAGAGAGGGAAGAAGTGGTAAGAGAGGGTTAGCCTTGGAGGGACTCTCCTCTCCCTCCAGCTGTCAGTCACTCCCTGATCTCTATATCTGTCCATCCGCCCATCTCCATCCCTACACATCTCTCCCCTCCTTCGAATACCAAGCCCATAACTATGATATCTGAAAATTCTCTAGGATCCCTCTCACTCTGCTCAATATCAGCTGACCCTGCTCTCATCCCAGTGGCCCAGATCTTCCAGTATTCTCCGTGTCAGGTATCCCAAACTCAACCCACTGCCAAATCCTCCTTTCATCTCCCCAGAAGTCTGCCTGGGAAGCTACATGTCTGATATTGCAAAGGACTCATCACCCCAAACCCTTGTTGCTACCATATTCTCTGCTGCTGTTCTATTTAGGTTTGTATATCCTGCCCACCACCATGATGTCTGAGCACCATTATTTTTAAAAATCCTAACTGGGAGGGCCATGGTACATATGCGAGGGTGCAGAACCCCTCGCACTGGAGGAAGGGGTTAATAAGTTTGTCCTGGAGACAGGGATTTAAATTGGCTCAGTCCCATGCCAAACCTGAAGGCTCTGCAGCTGTAGTTCTAATCAGGATGCAGGATATAAAGGATTAGGAGTGAACTGCCCTGGCAGATCTGTGTGCGGAAGCACTTGCACAAAGTGTGCTTGTATTATGCATGCCGGCGACATGGTTTTACTTCTGAAGTCAGCTTAGAAAACAAAAATGGGAACAGATGGTGTCACTCTCCTGGTGATTATCCTTGGTGCCAAAATCAGAATCAGGACAAGGCATGAATTTAAGTGGCACTAAAATATTCACCGCTTAGTACAGGGCGAAAAGGAACTATTCTCTCTAAACAGGAGCAACTGCAATAAAGTTGGAATTTGTAAGTCTACATAACTCTGGGAATGACACCGCCTGAAACATCCGCATGACAAATCTGTCAGCTTTGAGGCAGAAATGTAAATATTTAGAATAAACTGATGTACAGTATTCTCATCCTCAGAGCGTTGCATCGGTTATTCTAGGCTGCCTGTTTTGGATCTATATTGTCTAAGCCAGCTTGTAACACTAATGAGCTGCCTTGAGTTGGCAGAAAAAAGTTTGCCCTCCCCCGATTTGCAAACATTTATTCAAAGGAAAAACCCCAACTCATTTGATGATCCCTTTAATTTGCGGCTGTCAACATTCCGACAATCCCAGTTTTGTTTGTCACAGTGCTCAGGGAGGGTGAAATTGAGGGGCTGGCACAACCCAAAGCAGTATTTCAGTCCTGCTTACACCCTCAAAATAAGACTCAGGTGGTGCCCACGCTGTGTGCTGTCCCTCTGTGCTAGGGTGAGAGAGTGTCCCCAATTCACATGTGAACATCTAGCCGAGGTAATAGGGCATTCATGTTTTCATGCGGCCATCTGGAAAGCTCTGCGTGAGAGACTTGAGAGACAGTCAGTCAGGGAGCTGAACAAATACCTCGCGATGTAGATGACGATCAGACTGCCTCAGACCTAAATTACACATGGCAAACACCAAACAATGGTGGGAAGTGAATACTGAGCACTACACAGGCTGAAATGAATTTGCATTAGCCGCAGGAAGGTCAGTGTGAATTCCTAGGTTCATGAATACTAAGGCCAGAAGGGTCTGTTGTGAACATCTACTCTGACCCGCTGTAACATACGGGCCAGAGAACTGCCCCCAAACAATTCCTGGAGCAGAGCTTTTAGAAACCCAGCCAATCTTGATTCAACAGTTGCCAGTGATGGAGAATCCACCATGACCTTTGGTAAATTGTTCTAGTGGTTAATTACCCTCATCATTAAAAATGGGTGCCCTATTTCCTTCAACTTCCAGCTGTTGGATTGTGTTAGACCTTTCCCTGCTAGTCTGAAGAGCCCATTATTAAATATTTGTTCCCCTTGTAGATACTTATAGGCTGTGATGAAGTCACCCCTGAACCTTCTCTTTGTTAGGTTCAAGAAGCTCAATCTATAACTTATCACTATAAGCCATGTTTTCTAGTACTTCAGTCATTCTTGTGTCTCTTCTCTAATCTTTTCCAATTTATTAACATCGTTCTTGAATTGTGGGCATGAGACCTGGCCACAGGATTCCAGCTATGGTCACACCAGTGCCACAATACAGAGGTAAAATAACCTCTCTACTCCTATTCAAGATTCCCTTGTTTGTGCATCCCAGGATCACAGTAGCTCTTTTGGCTACAGCATTACACTGGGAGCTCATGTTCAGCTGATCATCCACCACCATCTGCAAACCTTTTTCAGAGTCCGTGCTTCCCAGGGTGGAGTCCCCCATCCTGTAAGTATGGCCTATATTCTTTGTTGCTAGATGTATACATTTATATTTAGCCGTATGAAAACACATATTGTTTGCTTGGACCCAGTTTACCAAGCAATCCAGATTGCTCTGTATCAGTGACCTGTCCCCTTCATTATTTACCACTCCTACAAATATTGTATCATCCACATACTTATTCAATGATGATTTGGTGTTTTCTTCAAGGTCATTGATAAAAATGTTAAATAGGGTAGGGCCAAGAATGACCCTTGCGGGACCCCACCAGAAACATACCTGCTGCATGTTGCTTTCCCATTTACAGTTACATTTTGAGAACTATCAGTTAGCCAGTTTTGAATCCATGTAATGTGTGCCATGTTAAGTTCCAGGTCAGACTTGGTTCACATGATGCCGCTGTGCTGCTTGGGTGAGTTAAAATGGTATAACAGATTCTGTCACAGGAGTGAGCAAATCAAGTGTGCAAAGGAACTCTCAGTTTTGCCTTGCAAGTATGAAAATCTGTTCATGGTTCTGATCCAAAGCCCAGTGAAATCAGTGGAAGTCTTTGCATTGGTGAGAGACTGAGTGCTGAATTAGGCTGAGCAAGGATTCATAGTTGGGTTCTGTTCATATCCCAACCAAGTACCCTAACCTCTGGGCTCGATCTTACTGTCTCTAGTTCTGATTTTGACCAGAAATTTGATCATGGACCTGAGAAAATATTTTCCAATGGAAAAACATGTCATTGAAAAAATCCTGTGCAGCTCTACTGTTGAGTCCTTTATTGATGGCGATATATACTTTGCTAAATACTCACTAGGGCAGAGAATTTCAAGGAAAAAGAACACTTCAAAATAATTCAAACAAATATTCAAATACAATGCAAATGAGTCTTTCGTTTGGCTCAACCCACTTTTAACTGGATTCTTATGCACTAGGAACTCCCCTATGAGAAACAGCTGTAGCCTCCTGTTTTCTTTCACTAGCCAGTGCCACAGCTGAATTCTAAGGGAAATACATGGGAGACCTGTGTCTGACGAAGTGGGTATTCACCCACGAAAGCTCACGCTCCAAAACGTCTGTTAGTCTATAAGGTGCCACAGGATTCTCTGCTGTTTTTACATGGGAGACCAGCATCCATCCTGGCACTGGCGGGTAGGGAGAGGGAAAAGACAGAGAGAAGGCAGGAAGGCAGAGTGAGGTGAAAGACAATCAGTGCTGGGAGATTGAAATGGTGAAGAATTTGTGTGGACTGCAATCAGTAGCTGTTATTCGTAGTGAATGGATGCTGTTTTGAGGGTTGGTAACTGACTGTTCTGCTACTGTGATATCTGCAGTCTGCTCCATCGCCTTGGCTACTGAGGGTAATTTCCAGCTCCATTTCTCCTTAGTTTGCCATGCCACAGGGCGGTGATGATGAAAATGACTCATGTACCTTTTGCTGATTGTAACATGGATCATTTTGGTGCTGCTAAATGATGCTTCACTGTCTGCAGAGGCCTCACTTGTAGGACAAAGAAGTGGGCAGTGGGACAATAAGGAGGGAGGCAGCAGCTTGGTGGTTTCCTTTTTGCACATTGTGAGAAAAATCCATTAAGGAGAAGGGGTTGTGCTTTGGCTTATAAATAAAAATAAATCTATACCTATCTCATAGAACCAGAAGGGACCTTGAAAGGTCATTGACTCTAGTCCCCTGCCTTTACTAGCAGGACCAAGTACTGCCCCTGACAGGTTCCCCACTGATCTCTAAACGGCCCCCCTCAAGGACTGAGCTCACAATCCTGGGTTTAGCAGGCCAATACTCAAACCACTGAGCTATCCCTCCCCCTTTGGCTTTATGGCACCTGGGAAGTAACTGGTGCAGGGGCCCTCCCACCATATCACCAAGGACCTGACAAATGGGAGTTGACTGCAGGTTGCTTTTGTATCTCTGCCACATTTGAACCTGGGCATTTTAATTCAATCAAGACGTTTCTGGAGATGGAGTGCCTGGGATTTTCCATTTGGCCTCACAGCTTGGTTTTGGTTCCGGCTGTCTGAACCCAGGGTTTTGTGTACGCTGGGTTGAAGGGGCCACGTGCTACTCAGCCGTGTGGAGGGTCAGTGGAGATTCTTTTATTTTTCATCTGGGCGTGCCTGACCTGTCAAAATACACCCTTGTTGCTAGTGAGCGCGTGCAAACGTCTTGGCATATGATTGGTGAGCATGTGCAGTGTGAGTGCTTATAGGCACTGGGGGCATGTTATTCATAGCCCCCCACGCCCTTTGCCCTCAGGCCAAATGACTAGTTCTTTCCCCCAAATACACTGAATAAGGCCCATTTTAATGAGTATGGGCTGCTCATTAAAAGGTCCCCATCTCCCCCCTCAGCTTTCACCCTTGGCACGGAGCAGGCACGTTTTGAGGGGCTTTCAATATCTGTCCAAATATGCAACCACCCATTACATTGCCAGATGTCACGGGCTGGACAGGCATGTTTGGATGCAGGGCACATTGGGATGTGACAATGTGTGGAGGCCTCCTGAGTTTGGGGCCCTGGTATGCTCAGCTCCATACAAAGACAGGGTAAGTGTCAGATGAACTTACAGTAAAATAGAGAAGGCAGCCAATGGAGGGAGACAGGAAGCAGTGTAACCCCCACCCTTTTTAACAAATGGGGAACTGTGCACAGAGAAGTTAAGTCACAGTGAGAACCTGAAATACAAGCCGGATCTCCTGAGTTCCAATCCAGTGCCTCATCCAGCAGGCCCAGCTGTCACTGTGCTCAGAGGAGGCTGTCGCAGCGTGTTCTGACTCAGGTACATTTCTCAGCTCCTTTCTCTCTTTCACCCCCTTGATTTTATAGAAAGCAGAACTGTGTCTTTTCCAGGTGGCTTACGCAGTTGCTATGTTTGATCCTGTGCTATATTTATGTGGCTGTTACAGCACATGTAATTGTATACAGTGAAACAGCTACTCACTGGATCAGTTCAGACCGCCCCATTTGGAACTAGTTTTCCTGGTTGATTTTTGCTGTCAGCCCCCTTCTGTTCTTCACAATTGCAGCAATAATGAAAGTAGACCAGTGTGTTTACTGAACAGCTAATGTTGCCCAGATATTGGGACTGTGCTGCTGTCTGGTCCATATGGAATGATGAATAGACTCAGAAAAGCCAGCTTCCTCCTGTGAGGTGGGATATGGTGGTTTGCCTGGGTTCTTGCTGGCTGCTGATTGCTTTTGCTTCATCAGGACTGTCACAGAGGTGATTAGCTCTTGCTTTCTCTCCACTGATCTTGCCTCCCATGCCTGACTTCTTGAGAAACTTCTCTTCTCTTGGGAAAGGGGGAAAAGACTGGAATATGTTTTATGGAATATGATCAAATGATTAACACAACCCTGGGGCAGAAGGATGCAGGGCTGGGACTATGGTGGAATTTGAGGGCTAACTGAGCCATAATCTCAACATTAGTCATGAATATAGTCAGCCTTTCTTAAACCATCAAGTTACCACATGAGTATCACCGACAGAGAAACAGCATGCCTTAGGCAGGGTATGTTTAATATGGAGTGCCAGGACTCCTAATTCTCCAGAGCCGGTCATTTTCAGAGAATGTGCAAGAATTACCAGGGACACCATTACCTTTCCCCACTGGGATATTCCTTGGCTACCATTCAGGATGCTCGAGAACAGATTTTGAATGGCAAAAGGGGACCCACACTGAAAAATGGAAGTCTTGGTCTCTGTCACAGCTGCTAAAGTCTTTGGAGGCAGAGCATATAACAAATTAAAATGCTGAGCTGTCCAGAGCAGGGAATAGTTTGCAGAGAGTTTATTCTCTCTCTATTCTGTGTGTCAGATTTCCTGGAATTTTGTTTTTTAGTTGCATGTGTGCATGTGACAGATACACCCAGAGAGGGGCATTTAAAAATATAATTTCAGGTCCTGATTCTCAGTTACACTAAGGCTGTTCTGTCTTTTCTTCTTCATTCACTGCAGGTTGGCTGACTTCAGAGGCAGTTGCTTATATTCTGCAATGAAAGAATAGAGTCCCAACCCCTTGGAGCTTCAGGAACAACTATTCCTCCTGTCATAGCATTCCCCCTCATTCCCTCTCAGATCTGAACCTTAGAGTTCAGAAAATGAGATACTAGGACATGAATCCTCTAAGCTTAATTACCAGCTTAGATCTGATAGCACTGCCACCACCCAAAAATATAGTGTTTTGGGGCACTCTGATCTCTCCAACCTTCCCTGGGGACCCCAAGGAACCCCTTAAAACAAGGAGAAATAAACCATTCCCCCTTCTTTCCCCCTCCCAGACTTTCCCTCCCTGGGCTATCCTGAGAGACTACTTATCCAATCAACACTTAGAATACAATAAACAGAAAGCATGTCCCTTCCCTTCCACAAAGAGGCAAACAGATTCAAGGAAAACAGAGAGAGATTCTACCTCTCCCTTCCCGTCCCTCCCCCACCAGTCCTGGTGAGTTATCCCAATTCCCTGGGATAAAAAACAAGGAAACAAAAAAAAATCAATCAGGTTCTCTAAAAAGAAATCTTTTAATAAAGGAAAGGAAAAAGTAAAGAACTATCTCTGTAACTTCAAGATGTAATATTACAGGGTCCTATAGCTTACAGACACTAGAGAGAAACTTTCCCCCAATACCAATACAAATCAAAATATTCCCAGCAACTACACATATAAAAGTTAACCAGCCAGATCCACATTTGCAAATAGAGAAAACCAATTAAAAAGACTAAAACCGCCTGTTCTTTCTTACTATTTGAACAGAAACTTAGAGAGCCGTAGTAATGTCTGGTCTCTCTCAGACCCCCGAAGAAGAACACACAATGGACAAAGAACACACACAAACTTCCTCGTCACCCCAAATTTAAAAGTATCTTGTCTCCTGATTGGTCCTCTGGTCAGGTGTTGTTTGTTAACCCTTTCCAGGTGAAAGAGACATTAACCCTTAGCTATCTGTTTATGACACCTCCCTACCTGGTGTGTCAGTTTTTCTAGCCACATTTCATTCATCCTGAATGGCAGCAGAGTAGATAATTTGTTCCAGAGCTTGCAGAGCTGAGGAAGTGGGATCACAGTCTCTGGCTCCCTGCTTCTGCATCGACACTGTTTCCTGTCTCCATTCACTTTAACGACAAGTGATTGAGGCTGGAGATAGGAAACAGGAGCATTATCCTGGGTGGGGCTGGGAATAGGAACATGCAGGGCATCATCATGCAATCAATGCTTATCCACAACTCCTGTTGAGGTCCATGGGATTTGGTCACATGCAGCTGCTGTTCATCCAGCCCTGGATTCTATCCTCAGCTTTGCACCTTGACCATGGCTCAAATTTTCAAAAGCTCCAAAAGTCACTGAGGAAACTACGTCCCTTTTCCAAAAGTGGTGCTACAGGCTACGCCTCACCGAAAGTCAAAGGGATTTATTCTCCTTAGTCAATTAGGTGCTTCTGAAAATTTTACTCTGTGGCATGTATGATCACTTTTTTAAGTGTCCACAAATTTGGCTGCCTTAGTTTTGGGGTTCTCAACTTGAGACCTATCGGGGCCTGATTTTCATGAATACAAAGAACTTACATCTCCCAGTGGGCTCAAGTGGGGCCCTAAATTAAAGGACCTTTTTGAAAATCCAGGCCCTTAATTTTTCTCTGTCTCTGGTTTTTCCATCTGTAAAATGAGGCTGATCCCCAGATGAGACTTTTAATATACTAGCTGGGTTTTAAACTCATAATCTTTTTTAATGACAGCTCTTGTCTGGAGGCTATGGGAAATAACACTAACCAAGAACTTCTTGCATTTCTATGGCATTTTACAAACATTGCATATGCAATACTGGAATCACTTTATCTGTGAGTGAAATGTGACATCTCCAGGGTAGAATTTGGCAGCTGTCTCACAGTGCACAACAACATTACAGAAAAGCTTGGGGGAAAAACAGCAGAAAAATACCTTATCCAAAACTGATTGTATATTACCGCCACTCAGATTTTCAAAAGTGGCTTTTGATTAGATTGCTACATCTGAAATCTCTTAAGTAAGAAGGCCACTGACAGGGATATCTAGAATTCAATGTGAGAAGTAATCAGGAGACATATTCCATTCTGAGGCCTCGTCTCAGTCATGTCTAAGAAGTGATTCTCTACTAAGCAGAAACAGCTGGTTTTCTAACAACAGCCACTGAAGGGCCCCTGTATCATCAGACTGCTGCTAGAAATGGTAGACATTTGCTTATTATCATCTGTTTTGATGTATTTAAATGAGTTTTCTTATGTTCTGCCATAGTTATTTCTGTGCCATTACTGGAATTCAGTAGGCGTTCTTGGACTCTGGCTTTATATCTTGGACAAAACATGATTGAGGGAGGTAGATATAAATATAATATAGACATATTCCCATTCACCCTCACACAGATGCAATTATCAGCAAAGATACAGTGTGTAAAAGAAATTAGGTAGATCCAAGCAATGTCAGAGAAATGCAGATCAGCTGTGTCCCAAGCTATTACCCTTTCTTCAAAACCTGTTCACCTAATCACCAGTAATAAAGACATTGCCCCTTGTGGTTGTCAATGGACTTGTTTGTTTCTGCAACATGTCCATAAAATATATCATGGGCATGATTTTCAGAAGTGTTCACCATTGGCCTCAATCTGCTCCCACTGTGGTCTCTGGTACCTGTAATATGTAACTCAACATGTTGTCAACTTCTTGCACTTCCTGCCCTTAACAACAGAAAAACTACCACTGTGAGTTACCATAGCATGCAGGAATACAGCCAGACCATCATATAAACCCAGGTTTTGCCTCTAGCAGTTAAGCTGTGGAAGAATGGTAGTCACAGAGGCATGGATGGATGCTCCAGCCAGTCTACAATACATGAAACTTTTAAACATAAATCTTTAGGAAGAAACTCTGAGCCACCCTCCACTTTGAATGGCTGCATCCTCAGAAGATGAAATGCAGCCACTTTGTTTGCACACACAGTTTGCGTGGGCAGGTCGGGCAAATGGCTGCACAGTTAGCTGGCTTGGTGGGAAAATGTGGGTTTTACTAAGCAAAGAGGGTTGCTGAGAATATGATTGAGGAGTTCACTTTGCACATGAAGGTTTATTTTGAGCATGTGTAGCTGGTGGGCCGGATAAGCTCTATGGCTGGACACCTAGAATGGTAAAGAGGCAGCTAAGTACCCTCCATCAGTGTGCAGTCAACATTCAAAGCTGTGCACCTCTGGCTCCCTACCCTTTATATAGGGGGTACCCTGGGGCTATGGCTGAAAGCAGTGAAAGAGGAGTACCACACATGTTATGTCCCTGCATAAGTTCTATCCTGCTGTGCTTATTGTGCATCTTTGCTCAGAGAAGGCAGTGCTGAGTCTCAGGGAATGTATGCCACAATTACTGGCCAATCCACCTGGTCCCCCCCTCAGAAAGAGGCTGCTCCTGTCTGGCTTGTAAAGCTCTGTCTGTAGCATACATACCGTATTCCCTGAAGATTCCATGCCCCTCATCTCCCTTGCTGCTAGCCAGCGGGCTGCAGAACTTCCGCAAGGATCTCAGTGAGCCATTACAACAGACTTGCCGGGCTGATTATCAATGCAGGTTGCTACAATCGTTTTTTTTAATCAATGGTCCTTGGCTGTGCCCAGGTTGGAGCTCAGCAAGAACGTTGTTGTCTGGCACTGGCAACTTGGACCATCTGAAACATTTTTCAGCCATTGCCTCAGGTGAAGATGTTAGGGTTGTATCAGTTCCAAACATCAGCTTGTCCTTCGTTGTACAAGAAAAATGATCTTTCCTCCCGGATGTAAGGTTCAGCCCAGTATTATTTATTTATTTTCACAGCCTGGTTCTTGGCTGGCAAGGCAAAGCTGTTTGGAAAAAAAAATGCTTTCAAGGCATTGACAGAAGCGCCAGTGTCAGTTGCACTGATCATCTGCGGGTTGCCCATAAATTACGCAACACATTTTTTTGGTGATTTTTTTCAAGGAACCTCCCTCTACCTACTCTCCCCGGTAACAGCAAATCAAAGACCCACCCGCTCCCTAATACATTACATAATTGATGGCCAGTCCCTTGCTCCTGGTGATTACCAGGACGGATGTGATGTGGAGCTGGCCCGTTTCAGAGGCAGGCGAGCAGGGCAGTCGCCCTGGGCTCTAACTTCAACTTCCAGGGGCACTGTACTGTTGTGTCACACATCACTCTGCTTTTCTTTTTTTGGCTTTGCTCTCCGATTGGTTGACTGGTTTTGCTCCGTTGATGACTGGTTGGCCTTTTTTCCTTTTTGGCTCAGCCACTAGTGGGGGGAGGGATCAAAAAATGTTTTCTGCCCTGGCTGGCAAATGTGGAGCAATGGTCCCTTTCATTGCTTAGTCAAAAAGACTTGCTGGAAAAGCTCAGTAATGCATTGATTTCCAAAGCCAATGTGTTTTATTTAACAGCTGCTGTCTAGGTGGTGCGGTAGAAATGTTAGACTCCTTTCCAGGGTGGAGAGGTGGCTTCAAATTTGGCTTAGTTCACAAGGGTTTGGCGGTCTCTCAATTCAGTCCTCAGAGTCATTTTTACAACTCATAAATCTCCCAGAGTCTGACCTGAGGTGTCTGAAGAGTTCAGAACTAGCCTGAGGAATGTTGCAGGTAACTAAGGATTGAGGTTTATTGGCAGAACTGTGCATGGAAATGGAACTCAGGGTCTTCTGTTCCCAGAGTCACAGAATTGAGCCCAGATAATTCTCCTGGATACTCTTTATTCTAATTGATTTAACCAAAAGAAGGACTCCTTTACGTGCCTGAAACTAGCAAAGACTCCATTCAGCTTTCTGGAGCCTTAGGGTGTGCCTTCACTGCAGAGTTAACCTGGATGATCCACCCCAAGGTCTGAGCAGCCCAGTTAGCCTAGCCTGGGTGTGAGATCAAGGGAAGTTAGGCTCATAAATATCTTTGAGGATCTGGGCCCAGTTGCCTGCATGTTCTTCTGATGGCATGTCAGTTCTGGGGTGGTGGATATAATGTGAGTAGGGAGAAGTTAAAAAATACAAACACAAACAGCATGTTATTGGACCATTTCCTTGAATGGCACTAGTAATTGTGTCTGACTTTACTGTGGTGCTGTATTCCACTTCTCCTTTTCCTATTGCCTAGCTGTCTTTCTCCTTTCCTCGCTAGCTCTCCAGCGAATGGAAGTTTTCTGAAACCACTGGCCAGCTTCTCCTCTTCCCAGGCTGCCATTCAATCTTTCCAGTCTTCTTGCAGCTCCATTGCTTCTTTCACCAGGATGCATGTTTTCACAGCTGAAACAACACAGGGCTATTGTGAAAGTGCAAAGTGCTAATTCAATGTGTCTTTTCATTCTGGAAACAGCAGAAGGCACTGTAAGTAATAGCGATGCCTCACAGAGTTGGAGTGACTGACAACTGCATCTCCCTGTGGGAGATATGTGTAGGGCACTGCAGGCTTTCCCATCCCTTCAGGAGCTGCAACCTGTGTTTTGCATGTTAAATTATGTTGCTGTGATTGAAAATGACATAGATATATGTTCTTATTTAGTGACACACTGTTTTAAATTACACACTTGATACAATCTAGCTGACTGACACCTTGAACGCAGCATTTCATGTTTGAAATGTCACATTTAGAACAATTACTCACATATTAGAAATTAATGTTTAGGGATGGCAAAAGAGCTGCATGGCGACAGCTTGATAATTTGCAGCTTCCTTATAAATAAGTGCTTTGTATAAAAGAGTTAAGGGAGAGAAGATTGAGACACATTGAAATTGTATCACCCTTTGCAACATTTGTAGGTGTAAACACCCAGGACCAGATTCAGCTCTCAGTTGCATAGGTGTAAATTTGGGGTAACTCCACTTAAAACAATAAAAGATATTACTCCAGATTTACACCAATATAATCTGATCCTAAGGAGGAAGAAGAAGTATTTAGGCTGGTTCAATGGGGCATTATTTGGAACAAACTGGATAAGCCCAAGCAAAGAAAGAGCCTGAATCACAGAAAACAGTTCCTAATTAACTACAATCCTTTTTCCTCAGTACAGCTCAAAACACTTTACAAAGGAGGTCAGACTAATTATCCCCATTTTACATATGGGGAAACTGAGGCACAAAACGTGAAGTGACTTGCTGAAGGTCACCCAGCAGGCCAGTGGCAGAGCTGGGACTAGAATCTAGGCCTCCTTGGCCCCAGGCTAGTGCTTTATGTACTAGTGTGACTGCCACCTTTCTAAATAGCAATCGTGATTTACTAATATTATTCTGCGTTCATTTATAAAGTCTCATGAGGTTCATATTTTCAAAGTGGCAGCTACATACTTTCATGCTGAAATTTCTGGATGTGAACCTCTATTGTGGGGCTGCATCTTGAGAAGCTTTGATCTTTGCCTTCGAAACTTCAGTCCTAAATAGAGATATTTGATGTTTAACACACAAATGAAACACAGAGTCTGTGCCCACAAGCTAAGGATCTGGCGTGGGCCTCACTTAAACCTATGCAAAACAGGAATAAGTCCCTTGAAGACAATTGAGTGGCATCAGTAGAAAAAGTGGTGTAGGTAAGACATGAGTCTGTCACTCTGTATCAAGGCACGTCTCTTCTAAAGATAAGGAAAGACATTATTATGAAGATCTAGACTGTGACATTCATTTCAAATGGGATTAGGTGCAACATTAGAGAATACCAGGGAATTACTTTACATTGGCAGAGGGATGGACTAGATCAGTGGTTCTCAAAACTGGTCCGCCACTTATTCAGGGAAAGCCCCTGGCGGGCTGGGCTGGTTTGTTTACCTGCTGCGTCTGCAGGTTCGGCCGATTGCAGCTCCCACTGGCTGTGGTTCGCCGTTCTAGGCCAATGGGGGCTGCTGGAAGGGCGGCCAGCACATCCCTCGGCTTGCGTCACTTCCCGCAGCCCCCATTGACCTGAATCTTTTTATAGAGATGTGCCATTTAAAAATAGCCCTGGAAACAGAAGAAAAGTAAAAGGCAAGCCGAATCCACCCTAGAAACAAGTCAACCTTAATTTTTTCACAGAAGAATTACCCACAATCACATTCACCACTCTCCTGTGCTTAACATTTACCAGTCCAATTGCTGCTTCTTTCTTCTAACACTTTCTCTACCAGGTGCGATCCTTCAGGCTTCTTTCTTCCATTGCATTTTTTTCCTTCCATTCTGCATGTCCATTGCTGAGTTTATAGACTTCGATTTCTACTGTGCATGGATCCTTCTTCTGTCATAAATCGGTATTATAGAGAGCACTCTGAAGCTATAATGGTTTACACCAGCTGAGGATCTGGTTCCAAGAGTTCATGTATATTCTTTTTATCCTCACCCACATTTGTATTCCTTTATTTGTCATGCTCTTCTGCATAACTTGCACTCTCAGTTGCTCCATACCCATCAGTCCAAGCAGCGTGCTGCCATCTCATTACAAGGAGCAAAATGCACCATTGCCTGTGCACTGAGATGTGAATACGCTGTGACAAACAGTAATACATTGTTCTTGCTCGACAGTCTTTTACAGGGCACTATGTAATAACTCATATGACAAAGTGAGCAGCAATCATGTCGAGACACAGTAAATACTATGGCCTAAATTGTCCCTGCAGACCTGCTTCAGTGTTTGTGTTTCAAATACTGCAGAGGAATGTTTAAATACAAGCAAGAAAAAAAAAAGTCCAAATTGAAATTTCAAATATATAAATGAAGGAAACATCTTGTTTGTATTCATATAACATAGACTTTTGTATTTTCTCCCTTTTCATGTATTTTTAATGTAGAACTTAATGAAAGATATAGAACATTCTGTGGTCCCACCAGAGGATTTGCCATACAAACATAGCTTTGAATGAGAGCATGCAAAGCATATCTTCCAAACCTATCTATCCTGCTGCCAATCACCACCATAACTGGGTGCCTTCCGCATAAAATCAATAGCAGTAGTGAAGTCTATAGCGGATTTCATGGTGTCTCTGGTATCGCTCTCTTTTCTGAGTGGAAACCCTACTTGGGGTAGGGTTTATATTTTTGATTTTTTGTTTTTGTTTAGGTTTCAGTAATTTCCACTTTTTCCCTTGGTCGGTAGGTTTTTGAGTTATAAGGGGAAGAAAGGGGTTCATGGACTATGATTCATGGACTATGCTTGTGTGCCTGAGCCAGTTTTAGCATTTAAACTTGTATATAAAAAAGAGAAAATGTCTGTAACTTACAAACTACTGTAATTACAGCAGTTGCAACTAACCAAATAAATAAAAATCCCACACAAGTAATTTGGTAAATGGAATAATAGAATCATGGAAGTGCAGGAGTAGAAGGGACCTCAGGAGGTCATCTAGTCCCATCCCCTGCACTCATGGCAGGGCTATGTAATAACTGGACCATTCCTGACAGGTTTTTGTCTAACCAGTTCTTAAAAACTCTTGTTTTAGAAACTCACTATATATAAAGAGCACTTAATTGAAAAAACTCAGCAGTGATCAAGTCCTCGACTTGGGTTGTCCTTGACCAAGTGATTTAGATCCAAGTTAATTATTTCCACAACCATCTCATGAAATTTGGGTCTATACTATTTTCTTGAAAATACACCTTTAAAAAGTTTGAATAAAACACATCAGAAGAGACAAACAGACTCCCGCTGAACAGCTAAACACAAACCAATTAATGCTGGTTGACTCATGTCTAATGATTCTGCCTACCATGTCCCATAATCGTCCCAAAATGCCTCTGTGTGTGGGATCATTTCCTTTAAAAACATCATTATAGAAAATGACATCCGAAACTGTAGGGGTATGCTGAAAACTCTACAGCAGCAGACAGATTGCAGGGAATAGTCGAAGCTAGTCAGGAAGGAAAAGAAAGAAAACAGTTTGTTTAAAGAACAAAAGCAACGTAAGCCGTAAACTGAGCCAAGCACAGCCTGATGCTTGGCTGAAATGGATGTCATAAAAGCGCCCAGGCCAGCTTCCATTGTGTCAATGGTAAAATTCCCCCGTTGTCTTCACTAGAAGCAGGATCAGAACCTAAAAGGGATACTGAAAACCTCTCTTTGAAATTGTTGGGACTGTTTACATGTGTAAAGATAAACACATGCGTATGCTGTATTGCTAACCCCATGCACTCAAAACTCAGGGCCCCAAAATCAAGAGATTGGCTTAAAAGGGTGAGATTTTTTAAAAATAATAAATTTTGGGTTCATATCTTTGCCTTCTGTTTCCTGATCCTTTTGGTTCATTCACTTCACATTTTCGAGCTTTCCTCTGCAGCCACGAGGACTAGAAATCTGCAGAAATGAAAGCTGAGATTCTCATGTAATCTCCCAATTGCAGCAGCTGAGGCTTTAAAAAAACAAGTCTCATCTGAAGAGTTAGCAACATCCAGGACCAGCGCTAGGGGTTTTAGCGCCCTAGGCGCACGGCAATTTCGCCGCCCCGCACGCTGGTCCCGTGGCTCCGGTGGAGTTGCTGCAGTCGTGCCTTCCGGCGGTCCACCGGAGCCGTGCAAGCAATCGACCATCCGCAGGCACGACTGCGGCAAGTCAACAGGAGCCGCCTGCAGCCCCTTCCAGCAAAATGCCGCCCACCAATAATCCTGGCGCCCTAGGCGATTGCCTAGGCCACCTAAATGGAAGCGCCAGCCCTGGCAACATCGCATAGTGATTGCTGGGTTGGGGGCTTGGCTAACTGGTCACCTAACATAGGGTTAAAATACAATGTAGACGTGCAAGCCCAGGGTTCCCTAACACGGGTCAGCTAACTTGAGTCTCACTAACCCCAGACTCACATTGCAGTGTAGACATAATGTTACATACGCTCTTCAGGGTCTGACCCTCTTTGTAAAGGGTCTGTCTTTCAGTAAAAAGACTCTAACATGCCAAATGGAGTTTGGGCCCCGACTTAGTGCTTTTGAGAATCCCTTCTTACAATCACTGGTGCTTTCTATATAGGATTGGATGTGAGGGGGATCTAGGATTTGGCCTTGAGTTTACCAAACAGTGGAGATCCAACTTGATGATGCAGGAGGTCTCTTCTACTCCTGTGTTCTTATGACGTAAAACAATGTACAAAATCATTTTAATAGTTTGTATGGAGAAATGTTTAGCTAAAACATAGCCATTTTTTTCCTTTCTGTTTTGCTTTTCTACACAGAGATGAACTCCAGGCAATGAAACGTGTTTGAACTTGACAGCTCTTCTATCCAGTACAGGGCTGTTTTTATCACACGTGCTTGGTATTGCATATTTCTACTGCATTCCTTGAAAAATACAGATGACCTTTGATGTCCAAGTGAAGAGCCTCAAATTCCCAAGGACATTATGCAATACTGCGTGCTCTGGTGCATAGAAGGTGTGTCTGCTTTGTATTTCAAAGGTAGCACATTCAAACCCTATTGGAATTGAATTTATATTGAAAATTCTTCATATCAAAGAGCCCTTAGCCAAAACGCTAAGCTGTCTTCACTTCAATATATCTAATTGCTCTAATTTGCATGTTCATCAGATCAAACATGTGAGAGCCTCACAACGCTCTTTGAAATTGAAAATGCAGTTTTTGAAGAGGATCTCTTGAAAAAGGTGCCCTGAATGAACTCTAAAAGGCACTCGCTAAAATTTACTTCCCCTGCAAAATGCTGGGCACCCTCTGCAAGGTGCCTAGCACCATCTAGGCGTGGTACCTTAAAAGATCGGGCCCTAAAAGTTGTCAATGTTCAAGGGAAAGGTTATAGAGAGAGAAGGTCTTGAAGCAGGACTGGCATTTCTGCATATGGAAATTGACACAGAAATGTTCAGTTCTGCAGTCTTAGGGAAACCCAGGTGCGGATGTTCTAGAGGGTCTGCTCAGTGCAGTTTTTAACAACCCAATCTATCCTTTATTGCTAGAGATGTGATAATGGCAAGAATACATTCATGCAGGCCTGGCTTTCATGCCCTGTAATAGAAAATGTCTAGTCCTCAGTGGCTGTTTATATTCAGTTATGGATGAAACTGTTACAAGGAATCCTGGTAGGTTTCTGCTATGTGACCAAGTAATTCATATTCTGAATAGTTAGGTGAACTGATTAACCCCATTCAGAAGGCAGCGAGACAGGTGGTTACCATATGCTGGGGAAGAAATAGGGGCTCAGCTCCTCAAAATGTGTTTAGGGGCTTGACTTCTATTGATGTCAACAGGAGTTAGGTGCCTAAATACCACTGAGGATTTGGGCCAGTGTTCTTCTAGCCCAGGCATGGTTTTGGGAATTGAGGAGGTCAGACTGATGGCCAGAACCAAACTGATCACATATATCACAGTGAGCGAGACACAGTCTGTTTCTTTGTTTTTCTTATTTTAAGGAAGCCGTAAAAAGCACTGATGAGAAAACAGCCAACGTCTCCTGTCAAAAAATGTCATCCGTATTTTGAACATTTGAAACATTTTGACCACTCGAACTAAAAATGCAGTTATCCTTTGGTTGTGTTTGATTGTACCGAACAGCTGATGTCTGAAAGCTGGTGTAAAGTCGTGGAGATCTATTGACTTTACTGGAGCTGTGTTAATTCATACCAGCCGAAAGCTGGGCCCCTGGTGTTCGCCAGAGATGGCTGTGATGCTGGCAGCCAGGAGCCACTCCAGACAGGAGGATTTTCAATAATAGGTAAACATAAAAAAATCTCTATATATTTCTTGTCTCAGCAGCAAATGGATCAAGCAGCTTGGACCCAAATATCGCTGGGTCACAGTTGTTTTGATCCCTGAAGTGTCTAGGTGCTAGTGCAGTGTCTTCTGGATTTGGCATCTTCCCTACACTCTAGTGTCACAGCACGATGATGACATAAATGACCTTTTACTGGTTCTATTCAAAATGTGTGTGGGGGAAAGTAGTCTGAAGTTGCATTATCTAGATGTTGCTATCATGTGTTTGCCCTGCTGTAACATTTGCATATGGTGTTCTTGTGTGGAATCAAACCTGGGATTTTGGGATCTAAATGCATGAGCCTCTGCTGCATGAGCCAAAAGCCAGATGGCTCTTAGCTAAGGCTGTAGCAAACTCATTAATCACTAAGTGGTCTCGGTGCCACTAGAGGGGACAGACACCACACCCAGGAGGTGTGTGGGTTACACTTACAGGGCTATATACCTGCTTCTAGATCTTGCAGTAATTTTTCTGTTTATGCTAAAATACGTATCCAAGGCCTTGACACTGTAAAACACTTGATCTTCACTTTAAACCTGTGAGCAATCCTGGTAACTTCAGTCTGGCTGCTCATGTACTGATTGTGAAGCGTTTGCGTAGGTGTGCTGAATGCAGGATCAAACCCTAATTTTCCAAATTGAACCTTTCTTTGATTATGTTCCAATCAGTGCAGGTGATTACATAGACCCCGCATGCTATTTGGGAGCCTATTTGCACCCTCAGGCTTTTTCTAGGCTGGGGAGAGAGCTAGAGCATTAATTTGCAGAGGTCCAGGAGATCTGAGTTTTTAGGCACTGAGCGCTGACTACTTCAGTCAGACTCAATGGGAGCCAAGGGTGCAAATCAGGCTAGTTATTCCTGTCTGTTCTTTGTGGTTTGTTTTCATAATAACGATACATGCACCCAAAGCACTGGACGGCTGCATTATTTTTGTAAATAACAAACCCCTCCCCCCCGGTGTCTATCAAGGATGGAGTTAATAAAACTCCCTTCCCCAGCTGGGCAAAAGTCCTTGCACTCTGTGAAGGAGGATGATTGGCTAAGCAGATGCTTCTTGGAGGGGTGTTAATGAGCTGCTTTGGCAGAAGATGCCGGATTCTATGAAGGGTGGGAGCAGGGGAGAGCTATAAAACACCAGAGGTGGAAGGGGGTGGGGGCTCTTTAGGCTTCTGCAATGGTCAAAGTAAGCTCTGATTGCTTTGGGATGACATGGAGAATTCTGTGGCCTCTATATTTGGACCTTATGCAGGCAGGAAGTAGTATGATGGATTAGGGGTGTGAGCTTCTTTAGTCTATCACTGGCCTGGCACATAGGAATGCTCGTGTCTACTCAGCCTTGGGTGCATTTGAGCTTTACAGTTCCTCTTGGCTTTATACAAAGGGACATTTCCAGGGTTAAAATTACTTCACGTTTGTCAGAGCTCAAGCTGTTCCTTGGATCTGACTGTGGCTCTAAGATGCATCCAGCTTGAATTGAATTGCATTGATTTGAACTTGGCTGTGGTTAGAAAGCTGAGCTCATCTTCAGTAATTAAAAACCAGAAAGTGAGTATGAAATGTGCTAGGGTTATGAGTGATCTGCTCAGTGCATGTGAGAGATGCTTCTCGCTGCTGCAGGTATCTTGAGGTGCTCCAAGCCAGTGCTGGGGGAGAGTTACGGTAGTTCATATTAATCTTTACTGCTAAAACTAGGGCCATTTTGTAAGAGAGGAGCAGTTTTTCAGCAGCCACAGATGGTACACTGAGCTGAACTAAAATGCTGTTTTCCTGTGTGGATTTTTTTACCCCTTTGACTTATAAGCCTGTTGAGAATCCATTAGACACAGACATAAGATAAAAACAGCAAAGGATGTAAAATGCATCAAGTAGCACAGCTCCATTCAGCTAACGTCACTTAAAGCAGAATTGCCTACTCAGGCTTGAGCCAAGTGAAAAGTAAGCACTTTTCACTGCTCCTTTTTATGGCTTCCACGTGTGGTGGTGCTTTGACCTTTTATTCCTTTTGTACTAATGAAACAAGAGACCATAGAAGCAGCTCTGATGTTTTCCTATGTGGATATGCATCCGGTGTGGTCACCAGCTACAGAAACAGCTAGCAGTCAGCAGAAACAATGAGCAGTCCTGGTGGCACCTTAGATACTAACACAGTCATTTGGGCATAAGATTTTGTGGGCTAAAACCCACTTCATCAGCTGCAGAGTAAAAAATACAATAGGCAGGTGTGTGTATATATATGTATATTACAGCACATGAAAAGATGGGAGTTGCCTTACCGTGTGTGTGTGGGGGGGTCGTCACTGCTAATGAGGCCAAGTCAATCAAGGTGCATGTGGCCTATTCCCAGCAGTTGACAATAAGGAGTGAATATCAGCAGAGGGAAAATTGCTGGGAATAGGCCACATCCACCTTGATTGAACTGGCCTCGTTAGCACTGACCCTCCCTGCCCCACACTTGATAAGGCAAGTCCCATCTTTTCATGTGCTATAATATATATACCTGCTACTGTATTTTCCACTTCATGCATCTGATTAAGTGGGTTATATCCCGCAAAAGCTTATGCCCAAATAAATGTGTTAGTCTCTAAGGTGCTACAGGGATGCCTCGGTTTTGTTGATACAGACTAACACGGCTATGCCTTTGAAGCTCGTAGTCAGGCATTTTCAGCCACAAAATATTGCTGGCAGGAACTAAAGCAGGTAAAATTTCACCCAACACTGACTGTTTCACACAATATTTTTCTGAATCTGCTAGGGTTTGAGTATCTAACTGTGAGCAGGAAACAAAGCCACTCGTCAAAGCACTATAATGGCATTAATACCTAGGATGTGCGTAACTGAAGTTACTATGACAATTTTTCTCCACAAATAAGGCAAAATAAATAATTCAATTAAAACAAAAAAAAATGGCCACAAATCTCTCTCCTCCTACTCCCCTCCCATTTTACTACTATTTTCTTTTGCCCTGAGACAGAAACTAGTGATATAGAAATGCTGAGTTCTGCTTTTAATGAAGTTAGATTGCCATCCTATCTCTAAGCAGGCATAGGAGATTCTCCAGAGAACAGCTCTGGCAAGTGAGCCAAAAACTCCAAGCCAGGGCTACTGTAAAGTCAGTGCAATGCCAGTGTCACAGAGCAGGCTGCAGGAGAAATAGAAAGGATAAAGTGAAAGAGGGTTGCATGATTATCTGTATTGTATTTGCAGCAGAACCCACCAGTGACTAATCCAGGATCTGGGCCTCATTGCCAGCTGCTGTACACCCACCATGAAAAGCCTGCCTCTGCCCCCAGAAGATTGCAATCTATTATATGATAAGAGGGGAGCAGATGGTAACAGGGAGACAGTTATGATCAGTGTAATTAGCAGCACTCTAGGTAGATTGTTTTAATGGCAGGAATAGGCTGACCGCTGCCATTTTAGACTAAAATAAAAGGAACTGGGAAAGATGACTAATGTACCTTCCTGTAGGAAAATAGATGGAATTCAAGGGATTTAATTCCCCCACTTAGTCCCTCCTTGATGGTTTCATATCTTTGACAACGTAAGAGGCTGCCATGCATCCTTATGGCACTGCTACAGCAAGTGGTGGGGAATGTATCATGCTTTGCTGGTCAAGGAAACATGAACCAATCAAGAGACCATAGCCAGCGACATTAAGCCCTTCTCTCTGGTGATAGTGCTTTCAGGTGCTTAGAATGGAGGAGGGTGAGCCAAAACTTCTGGAGTCTCTTCTTCCAGCCTACATCACGCGCCTTTAGCCTCTTCGCACAGGGTCTGTTCAATAGCCCCCCATGCAGGCGAGCTATGAGGCTAACTTTATTGTTGACAGCAGAAAACTTCAGAGGCAAAGGTACCAGAGAGGTGTGGAGTGTGAAGAGTGATGCTGCTGCATGCTGATCTGGATGAGGGGGCAGACAGTGTGTCCATTAAAGCATGCTCAGTTAATGTGGGGAGGGAAGAGATGTCTGAGCCTCTCAAACACCCTGGCCCAGAAGGTTATCTGGCATAGGTCCATTGACTACAGTGATTCCCATCTGCTGAGAACTGGGCCCCTGTTATGAAGCAATGATGTGATCAAGGTGGCAGATGGAGTGGCAAAGAATTTTTTTACTGCTAGTGAACTGGGAACATCACCGATCTCTGCCCTCTGCCAGCAGCTGCAGCAGCAGTTTGTAACGGAGAGCACTTAAAAATGACGGGATTTGTTGAATGCCATTAATATTTTATCGCCTGAGTTATTGCTGCATATAAACACAAGCCAACATGGACAGTGTGTCTTGCCCCAGGACAGGGAGTTCTTCGCTGAGGAAGATGAGGCCAGCTGCTCTTGGAAAAACCATTGAACAAGACAACAGGGCCCCTTGTCAGCTTGCCTGGGTATGGAATTATTGCTGATTTCTTTATGAAACTCCACCCTGAACTTGGGTCCCTGCCTTGCTGATCTGGATTCTTCTTCCAAGGTGAAATTCATCCCTTTGTGAAGGTCTATGAACGACTTACGTCCCACCGAAGCCAGTTGGAAAAAAGCTTAAGTTGGCTTAAACAATGCACAGGTCTTGTGCTGGGCCTGTGCAAAGGGGTCTGTTGCACCCACAAACAACAGAACTTTCTATTTAAGGACCTGATGCTGCAAACATCCAACATAATATCTATAGCAGGATCAGGTCTTTGTTTTAATGTTAATCTGTGAACAAAACTATGGTGATAGATCTAGAAACATCCCCCAAAACAACATGTTGCCTTCTCCAATCTGCATGTCTTTGCTCTTTTGAAAACTGTCTCTCAAGTCCTGCCTGGCAGGGATCATCACTGTGTGTGACCTGCAGCTCTTGTGGTTATTGCTTTGAAAATAGTGTCTCAGCATCTGACAGGGGTGAATGAAACACAGCAGGACTGTGCTTCTGGGCACCTAAAAACTATAAACTATCTCTGATGCATCCTCTGCCAAGATGTATTCTTTCACCCCTTTGGGTATCTTTATAAATTGTCCATATGCCCAGAGCCACTACAACAATCTGCTCTGCATTCTAGGGGGATGGAAATTCACAGAATAGATAGATAGAAAATCAATATTTTGATTCTGTGTCCTGAATTCCTGCATCCTGTCCATTATTAACAATATACTTTATATGTCAAATTATTATCCCTAAAGTATCTCCCCTTGAGATGCTTGGGTACTACATACCTATAATACTCTATATGAGCTACCATTTACAGCATAATAAACACACATGCATGATATATATAAATAAAAGAGGATGTCACTGTGATCGAACTGGCAGTGGGCATAAGGGATCCATAAAGCTAGCAGGTTATAGAAATCCCCCGGGTCTGGAATTTACATTCTAGTTCACCAAAGATAGTCATACAAAGTCTCTAATAAAAGCTTGTGTCACACTGGGCATCAAAATCATTGCAAAACACATATACAGATGTTGTGTAAGGAGTTATGTATATGCACTTAACTATGTTCTTAAGGTTTATGTATAGGGACTGGTCACCAGCAAAGGTGAAAAACAAGTTTTCATAGGGGGAGGAATAGCTCAGTGGTTTGCGCATTGGCCTGCTAAACTCAGGGTTGTGAGCTCAGTCCTTGAGGGGGCCACTTAAGCATCTGGGGCAAAATCAGTGCTTGGTCCTGCCTATTGAAAACAGGGGGCTGGGCGCAATGACTTTTGGGGGTCCCTTCCAGCTCTATGAGATAGGTATATGTCCATATATTTCAGGAAAGAAATCCTTAACTATCAGTCTGTTTACATGTAAAGAAAGTATTGTCTGGTTTACAATGGACCCCACTTGCCAATCTGAAATGAATGCTAATGAAGGATTGTGAAATCTTCAGAGAGAGGAAGATGTAAACACTGGAAGTGGGGAGAGATGAGATGGGGCCTCTATCTTGAGGTGCACAGCAAAGGTCTGTGTTGGTATATTTAGGGTTTCAAAGAGACACCCTAACATTCTTCTGCTGGAAAGTAAATGGACAGTGAATTTGCTTCATGAAAAAGGGATCTCAACCAGTCTTGGTTGAAAACACAAGAGAGAACTTTGGGTGGGCTACATTTCTCTATATAGAAGGATAACTTGCTAGATAAGGTTAGTCTCTAGAGAGAGTGGTGTGATTTTGTTTGGAATGTAACCCTTTGTTTCCAGTAGTTTAGCTCTGGAATGTCTGTTCTCTGATAATAAACTGAATCTGATTTTCACTATAAATACATCTCAGAGCTGTGTGTTCAGCAAAGCAGAATGCCAAGATGTACTGTTCCTTTGGGAGCCACAGGCCTGGAGATTTGGTGAGTGTTCAGTGGATAGAGGGCAGGACACTATGGAGACTACTCAGAGGGCTCAGAGCATGGGATGTGCCCACTGCTAACTTGCAGAGAGAAGGCAAGGCCTGTGGTGGCCTGGAGAGGGGATAATTGTATTGCTAGAGGCTTGTAAAGTCAGGGAATTCACACACAGACGAGACTTCCTTGTGCTGAGGGCCGGTGGTAGCCAGGTGCCTCACAACCCTGGGTGTCGCCAGGAAGCATCATAGTTGTAAAATACTTAATGGAAAAACGAAGATAAAAAGAGGGGTTGGGAGACGGACTTCAGGCACAGGGTCTGGCAGCATTTAGAACAGGAAACACCTTGGGAGAAGAAACCCACTTAGCTCTTTTGTTTAAGGATTGAAGCAGATGTCCAAGGGGAAGTGAGTTTCAACCCCTCCCAGTCCCTCCAGGAAAAGCATAATACCCTAGGAGCTAAGACACCAAGGTGGGACTCCAAGCAAGGATTTTAAACCAGGACATGAGACCTGTTAAGATGGCAACATTGCATTTGGTACTGAGTCAGCACAGGCTCTAGATGGATCCATGCAGAAGTCCTGAAGATGTTAACCATTGACCACTCCCCACACCTTCCCCTATGAACTAGGTCCTTCCTGGACTGCATTGACCATGTGACCTCCTGATTATACCCTTCTCTGGCTGGGAGAGAGAGCTGGATTTGCCTGGACCAGACCTTATCATTCTCATGGAGGTGTTAGGTTTGGATTTCCTTGCTCTTGATTGTTCCTCTTCTTCTGGCTTGGTTCAGTGTTCAGTAAAGCTCCTGCTTTTATGATGGGCAAACACTCAGATGATGGAAAATATTGGGCTAGATCCTGAACTGATGTAAATCACTGTAGCTCCCTAGACTTCATTGGCCAAGTTTCCCAACATAATTAAGGCTTTTACTTAAAAAAAGGAAAACTAAGCTGGGCTTTCAAGAGGAAACGCTGAAGCAGAGACTATATATGTTCTTTGTTTCATTCTTTGCCACGTGGCTGGAGTCTAACAGTTAAGTGGAAAACTCGCTCACTCGTGCTTTCTGTGAGCCATGGGATTCTTCCTGGATCCCTTAGGGGAATAGTTCTGCAGCTGTTAAACACCCATTTCTACATTCCGGTGTGTGTGTGAGTCTGTGCGTGTGTGTGAGCAGTACCAGGGCAAAACAGTTTAGGACAGGAAGAGAAGTAGTCAACCATATCCAATTGAAACCAGTAGGGATTTTAATAATTACTGAGGTCAGAACCCCTTCTTTGGCAAAAAATGAAGCAGGTGCTTATACAGGTGATCAGGAGTTTGGTTTTATATCTCATCTGAAACAAAGGCATTTGCAACTATGCTGAAATCTTTCCCTTCACACTAGGTGACTCAGAGGGAATAGGTATAAATACCACTTCCTGCAGCACTTAGGAGCCCCATGGTTGTCTCCTGCCCATGTACTGAATTAAATAAATCCCCATGAAAGGATGAACCTATAATGTTTATTTAATAGATATTTATTCCCCACTGCTTGCTTCCACAGCCCTGGGATCAACAAATCCAGCAAATACTGAGTCACCCAAAAGCAGTGAGTAGGTAAAATCACATCCTGCCCATGCCTTGCTAGGATGTGTTGAATTAACAAGATTAACTAATCAGCTGTACTCTCCACTGTACCCTGAAGATCACCAAGTGCAGGCACTGGACAATGGAAGAAGTCTACAGAGAACATTCTGTGACTTGTCTTGAAGGTCAATGCAGCAAAAATCGAACCAAACCCATGGCAGTGAGCATCAGAGCCTGTCGACCGACTCAGGTTCATGGGGCTCATGCTACAGGGCTCAGAACAGTTATGTATCTATTGTGGCTTGGGCTGGAGCCCAAGCTCTGAGACCCACCCCACTCGCTGGTTTCAGAGCCTATATTTCAACCTAAGCTGAAACATCTACATGGCTATTTTTGGCCTTGTAATGTAAGTCCTGCGAGCTTAAGTCACTTGAGCCAGGCTTGGACACTCACCACCTCAGTGTGTGTCTGTGGTGTGTAGACACATGCAAAGAGTTCTGGGAGTGCTAACGTGTTCACAGAGGTTAACTGCAGGGATGGGGCATGAAGAGCTCTAATTTTCCAAAGGGCAGGTGTGCATGGAAAAGCAGACGTGCAGTTGTGCACGCTTATTTGTGCATGCAGTTATTGCAGCTACGTACACATACCAGGGGTTTGTAAGTACTCACGGCCAGTTTGTTGTAGCGTACAGACCAGCTGCAAACACCAGAGTAATTATAAAACCGAATATCATTTATATATATGCTCTAGGCGGACTGTAAGTTATTGAGCTTAATGCAAGAATCACTGAAATTCTTTGGCCTGTGTTAATGCATCCGTACAGACTAGATGGTTGCAATAGATGCTTCTCGCCTTTACAATCTATGATACTTAGGCTAATCAGCCCCAAACTGTATCTTTTCCATGCAGGAAAAGGGAATGGGATTTAGCGCTCAGACAAAGGGACTGGTAGATGTGTGAATGGTTCTGTTCTTGGCTCATTCACTCTGTGACCTTGGCTCAGTCATTTTAGCCTCTTGCTTCTTCAGTTCCTCACCTTTATACAGACAGATAATGCCTACCTCACAGAGCATGGCTGGGCTGAATGAGTGTTTGTAAAGTGCTTGGAGATCCCTGGGGAAAGGCCCTGAGAGAAGTGCAAGAGATGGTTGCTGTTGCACTGCTTGTAGGAGCCAAATCTTGTAGAAAAATACAATAAAGCCTTCTGCAATGGAAACTCAAATAACAGGGCCCATTTCTCACTACACTTCACCTCCAGCATGTCAAAAGCTAAAAGCAATTGGAAATTGCCTTCTTAAATTCATATTAGCCTAAGCAGGAGCCAAATGCCACCGAAACTAAGCCCTGTTAAAAACAGACAAACAAACAACACCCTGGGGCAATTTGGCAGAAATACATTTTAGGGCAATTATCTTTTTAGCAGGCAGCTTCTATTGTTGCACAGTCTGCCAGTATCCATTTGCAGAGGGAAGGGGGCTGGGCTGAGTACAATACATACCCATTAGGGAGGGGACAGGGATTTCCTTCATGGGAGCTGCTTTTTTGGTGCAGCCTGGTTCATTCCAAAGTATCCTCCTCCTGTCCCATCAATGCTTTCCCCAAGTGTTAACTGAGATGGGGGTTGGGCTAGTGGCAGGGAAATCCCAAGAACAGCCACCCCCTTTGCCTCCAACACTTCATTCTGGGTGCTGAGGATTTTTCAGTTATGATGGAAAACATGACACATGGAGTAAACTTGCTTCTGTCTCACGGCATGAGCCAATTTCTACCTACTGAGACATAGGAGGAAACTTCCCCTGGGAGAAAGTTATCACATCCCTGCCCATTGGAAGGTGTCTTTCAGCATCCTCTGAAGCAACTGGTATCAGCCCCTGACAGAGACAGGACTCCGCACTAGCTTGGGTTGCGGTCTGGTCCAGTCTAGCATTTTCTGTGTTCTAAGAATAGTGCCTGAGACCCGCATGGTTCTCTGTCTCCCCTCATCGACCGTTCGGGATTCCATCTACTGCTTTTGGCACCACCCTAGACTAGGGCTCTTTGAAGTCAATGGCCAAACTTCCTTTGAGTTCACTGGAGCAAGACCATGTTCTTAGCTTGTAATGAGAGATGGGCTTGACCCAGCCCCCTCACTCTTCTGTCTGAACATTAGTGAGCTTCAGCTCTGGATCTGATCTTTTGCAGTGTAGGCCCATCTGTAATGCCACTGAGGCATTTTGGGAGAAGGCACATGGCTAATAGTGAGACAGGCCTCATGCCAAATGGATTGATGACTGTACAGGTGGGAGTGGAGGCTGTGGCTATAGCATGAGATACTTAGAACAGTCCCTGCTGATGGGCTCTTTTCCCATAAGCTAAGCTGCGGATGAGGCTGGCTTGAAGTAAGTTTTGTGTCTTGACGTTGTTGTAACAATTTGCCCTCCACCCTGCCACATACTGCTGGCTGCTGCCAGGATGTCATTTACTTTGGCACAGTTCTGTCTCAGCAGCTCCCAGTGGGTGCAGGGTCTCCAGGGCTATGTATAAGCGAATTAAGAGTCCTTTATAGAAAGTAGTTCCCCTGTCAAGCTCTTTGGGGAATCATTTCACCAAGTTGGCATTTCTGTGAAGGGCTGGAATGAGGCTGTTCTTGAAATGCTGCAAGGCATTTCTGCGGGAGCTGTACATTTGAGCCCATTGGATGATGGAACAACCCTGAAGCCTGGACAGGCTCAGTGTGGGTACATGTGTAACCTGCAGCCTGTGTCACAGCTGAGACCAGACCCTGGACACGTATGATGCACAAGTGGGGCCTCTGGTGGGCAGGCGAGTGACTAAAACTTCTGGCCATGCCCGAAAAAGTGATGCAAAGTTTAGAAGTCACTTTTGGATCCTAGATGTCTCTTCTATATTGGGTTTTTCAATATGAAGGCAGAAGGCCTGCTCAGTGTAGACCCCTTGGGCTTGATCTAAAGCCTAACTAAGTCCAGGGGATTCTTCCCATGGACTCCAACGGACCCTGGATCAGGAACTATGTCAATACAGTAACTATTATTATTTTTTATTGGTTGAGATCAGGCACTAGGCTTAATATTGTATGAGACACAGGAGATGGCCTTGTCTCTGCACCAAGGAGCTGACAATATGGGTGGAGGAAATCAGGGAAGATCCAGAAAAATGGATGATGTTTGTCTTAATTTGTAGATTGCAATGAGGGCTGAGGTGGGGCACTCATATGGCCAGGACAAATGCAGCCAGCAAATGATCTAGTGGACTAGGAGTGATATGGGGGAAGGGAAGACATTTGAAATGGGTGTCAGATACAGCTTGTGCAAAGAAACCCAGCTGGCAGGAAGACAATGCAGTCTCTAGAGCCAATGTCTGTCCTCATATCGGGACATGCAATTTCCCTAGAAACTAAGACTTGTGTGTATGTAGTGCAGGACGTGTCCAAGCAGGGTTAGAGTAATTGCTGGAGCTGAGTTGAATTTCAGATGACAAATTCAGACTTGGGTGGAATTTGGCAAGGATGGATCTGAATGATGAGCACTCATGAATACAAAAGAAAAAATTCTAACCCATTCTTATTTTCATTTCATTTCCATTGCATTTCCCTTGAAAGCCACCTATTTTTATAGCACTCAGAACACAGTTACATAGATGGTGCGTTGGTCATGCCTAGGGTGATGAGATAGCAACTGTGAAAACACGTGATAGGGGTGGGGGGTAACAGGCGCCTATATAAGAAAAAGTCCTCAAAAATGGGACTGTCCCTATAAAAATGGAACATCTGGTTATCCTAGGCATGCCTCATGTCCAGTTCATGTATGTATCATTGTCTGCTGAGAGACTAGTACGAAAGTGAAAGTAGGAATATTTTTTTATAAACATTTTTTATTTTAGTTGAGGAAAAGACTTGTAGCTGAATAGCATATGTGCCAATAAAATACCCTGGGATGGGCATTGTAACATGATTTATCTTAGGCTCATGGAATCTTTCTTCAGACTCTCCCCAGCAGGGGAAAGTTAATTGGGTTTAAAACACTGTCACTGAGAAACATTCTACATTTGCAGAGTCTCTGTACAAGTCACCTTCTCTTCAGCTGGGAAACTGCCCTATGGAGAAGGAAAAATGTGCTACTAATTCACTTTCAAAGCCTGAAGAGCCATCTACTGTATTGAATGTCTAAGATTTCCAGAACATGGTTAAAAACAATGAGAAGCCGATATAGATATATAATGAAAAAGGTCTGTAAATGAGGTTTAGGAAGCCAATTTATTTTTACAAGAGAATCTTCCTTTGGAATATTTTATATTCAATACAGACAAAGGTTCCACAGGATATGACTTTTGCATTTCTATCTGTAGCTGCATTTGTGCCGAGCAGTTAATGGCCATAAGTTTGAAAACTTGCCTTTCAGAGTGTAATATATACCGAGCAAGCACAGGGATAAAAAGTCACAGATGGTGTTAGAGCAGCAGCACTGGCAGCAATCTTGTCTGTCCAGTAAAAGATACAGGTCTCTTCAAATCATAGGTATTTGTTCTTCCTCCTGATCACATATTCCTTCTTATATGTATTTCCATACACAGAAAGCAAAAGTTTCAGTCTAAAATGGCTTTTTATTTCAGACTGAAGAATAAAAAAAACACTAAGAACGAACAGAAGACTGGTCTCCGGGCGAGAGCACAGTGTGTGCATCTCCGTTTTTACAAGCTTTTGTTCTCCTCTTAGAACAAAATGGTGGCTCAGTTCTGTGTTCAGGTAGGGCACAGAGAAAACGTAAGGGGCCATGTTTCTTGCTACACAGTCCTCTTTCACAGGCATTTTCTCAATGTCATTTTAGCCACATTGGCTTTGCATCCAATCAGAGACTCTCCTACCCTATCTCTATTGGTGGCCTGTCCTGAACTGCAGAATGTATATGTCCTGATAGTCTCAGAAATTTCTCTTGGTTTAAGGTTTTGTGATCAACTGATATGGTTGTTTTTTTTGTGTGTCCTTAAATTGTTACTGTTTTTTTTTAATAAAAAAAGAGGAACAATGAAAAGTACAAAAAAGCGAATGACTTACAGCATGTATATGTTTCTGAATACTGCACACTTCGTGGGGTCACCAATAGAATTATGCAGGTATGCAATTTTACAACTCATCAAAACGCAACCACACAGTCCAGTAGACAATACTACATAGACATATGATTTTAGGTTGGGGATTACAGTAATAAAATAGGAATAGATTACATAAATGGGAGAAGAAGGGGAGGAAGGGGCCAGGAAAGGGAGGAAAAAGGAGATGGAATTATGTGGAATGGAGCCTAGCATTCCTTGAGCCATCTTGAAGATTTTATCCAACGCCACCCAGAAACAGGCCAAATTTCTCTGGGTGCGTATAATTGTTTGGCATAAGCCTTCCCTTCCATTATATTGTATAGTGTAATTCCTACCTGTGTCTTCTTGAATAGTGTCACAATAGCATGTTCTCAGACAGGGTGCCAGAACCTATTGGAAGGGGACATTGTCTGTACACTTCGTTTGCACAGCAAAGCTCTGTTCCAAAGCCCAGTAGAGTCAATGGAAAGATTGCCATTGACCTCAGTGGGATTTGGATCAGGATCTCAAACTTCCATCTTCCAGCGGGCGTCTCAATCCAGCCTTATTTCTTCCCTGCAGTTGCACTGCAGTGAGCCATGGGTGCTGTCCAAGGTACTGAGTGTGTGTGAAAGGCTGGGAGGCAGGCTGGGGCCTCCTCACTTCCCTTATTATTTAAGTATAGTACCTGAAATGTAATTATCATGATGTGAATAGATGTTTTATTGTAAAAAATTGACTAAAACAAATGAAACAAACAAAAAAACACACTGAGGCTTATTCTCCGTTGACATCGGCAGAATTTCACTGGTTTACAGCAGACGAGAATAGTGCTTATTATAGGAAACCTCCTTTAGCTCTTGGGCACATAGATACAGAGAACCTGCTACTACATCTGCTTGGCTTTCCCACTCAGCCAAATAGCTTCACTGGCTGGTGTCCTGGGGTTGGGCGGAGCCACGAGTCTGACATCACTTCCTGTCTACTCCTGGGGAATAGGGCCAAGCATGCCCTATAGAATGACTGCTTTTATTCTTGTATTTGCTGCAAAGAGCTGGCCTATGATGGTGAATCAAAATCAGGCCCCAGCATTACAGTGAATCAATGAGTCAACCAGTTCTTCTGGCCTACTAGTGTGTTATGTCTCTTTTTTCATGAGATCTATTGAAACCATTAATAGGGATGTAACCAATAGCGTTATTGAGACATGATTCTAAAACCAGTAAATTTTGGTAGAGAATGTGATCTTTTCTGTAACTTCTGTTTGAACCCTGCAGGTGTATCATTCTCTGTTACATTCTGTAGGGTGGCTTAAGAATCCTAGAGATCATGTTTTAATCATTTCTATAAGACTTTCCCATAAAGTATGAAGAGATCCTTTTAGCTGTACCATTGGGATTCCTCAGCTCAGGCTACATTATTTCCCAGGAGAGAGGTTAATTGTCCTTAAAGTCAAATGACATAATAGTGGAATTTGTCAATCTGCTCCTCCTCTTCCTGCTCCAAAGAGCTGTATTAGAGAACTGTTCATTTCCTTCTTGTTCCTTGCAGCATTAAAGTCTCCCATAAAATTTCTGTGATTGTGTTCTCCCATGTATCAGTGGTCTGTCCAGAATGTATTTCCTTATTTAGATATCTAGTTGCCATGGCTCATAAATCTGAGTGATCCTAAATGGAGAGAAGAGAAGATAAATTCTTGAAGAGTAGCTGTTTTATTGTGGTGCATTTGGGGGAGGGGTCACCCCAACTGCCCGGGGCAGCTGGGGAAATGAGGCATTAATAATTTTCTAGGGCCATACCAGTGAGTATCCTACCCAAATGAGCTGAAAATTTAGATGTCGCTTTAAAGTCCTGGGGGAAAAAATAATCATGGTATTAGACGAGAGAAGCCATCCATTGGCATGCAACTGCTTCTAATTCATTTAATTACTTCTGCTGTTTTCTCCTTGACAATGAAGATGAGGGAAGGAAATATCATTTGGTCACCTTACCACCTGATAGAAAGAGTAGCTGTAAATGCTGAGCCTAGAGATATTTTCCTGTAAGGTCCCATCTTTACAAAACAAATTCAGCTCCATGAAAATTTTATGAGCACTGCATTCCAAAGGTGACATGCAACCTTTCACTACTCCAAGAAACACAGATATATTGATTGTTTGTGCAATCATCCACAGACTTGTATTCCTGTCCTTTCTTAGGATATTAACTGTCCTGGTTTCTTCTCCCCCTTATCAGCAAAGGAAAAACAACAACAAAAAATTAAGTTGGTAAAACTCCAGTGGAATGAGATTTTCCTTATTAACAACAGGCAGGGAATGAATTCTCCTTGCTTACTGTTCTGCCCACACATCACAATACAAAAGAGACAGGTAGGCAGTAGTCAGAGGTTTGAATATATCCATATATTCTCCACACTGGGTCATCTGCATCGATTAAAATGGGCATTAGCCTCTAAGCAGATGCACATCTAAGTCATATACATCTGATTGGAAGCTAGAACAGGGGCAAGAGCTTGCCCAGATAGAGACAACTCTGGGATATAGGATTTTCTCTGATATTGTAGGAAATGGTCCAAACGGATGTGTGTTTAGGGGGGACCCCATAGAAATCCTCCATTGGCCTCTTTGAGCCTGCTCTGGGATATCATCAGGATATGCAGGGGATTTGACAGAGGGAAAAAACAATATTAATACAGATAAGTTAAAATGTATTCCATCTACAACATGGGATGTGTTATTCATAATGCATATTTCTGGGCTTTAACTCCATTTTTTCAGCTGAACTTTACTGTTCCCCTGCAAACAAACTGAGGCATCCAGGGGCAGTATCTAAATACTGAGTGAACTGTAATGAAATTATGAAAGCCTTTAGCCATATTAAGAAGTAATTGTATTGGCTTAGAATGCACTGACGTTAAATTTTGAGTAGCAACTGTGTTTTCATTTTCCTAAAAGGGCTACGTAACACAATGCTTTGCTTGCTCAATGCAGTCTGCTGTAACTAAATGACATATAATGCACAGCCAAGGAAATTTATAAGGACATTTTTCAGTGGAGTGACTTTTTTTCTTCATTATCCCTTATAGTCCTGTCTCTGACTGTAGGCAAGTCATTTGTCAGCTGGAAATTCTTGAATATTTAATACTGCCACAAGAGGTCCCAAGACATGAGTTGATGAGAGGGGCATACGTTTCTTGAGTTCTCACTGTCATGAAAGGTGAACATTGTAAACTCCACTTTGTAAATAGCTGTGGAGTCCTCACATGGAAATATGCTATGGATTGGAGCATCTGGGGAAATCTCAATGCTTTTACTCCCTAACACATTTAAAATATAATTGAGACGCTTTGGCCTAATTATTCCACAAAATACATGAACAATTGTTCATGCACTTTCAACAATTGCAGGCAAAAATGAACAGCACAGTGGAAGTGATTCTTAGCACCATTTACACACCCATTCTATATTAATATTATTATAATCTGTATTATGATAGTGCTATAGTGCTAGCCATTGTACAGGAACATAGAGACCTTCCCTGCCCTAAAGAAGCTATAGGCTTGGGCCCTCAGAATATCTGGGCTTTTGTGAACATATCCCCCCAAACAACACTAGTGTTTTTGTTTTCTTCCCCACCTCCAAATGGAGAAAGGGTGAGAAAGTGAACACAGTATCCAGAGAACAGGTTCAACACGGACGGGGCTTTCTGGGTGTAATTCTATGGCCTGTGTTGTGTAGCAGGTCAGATTAGATGATCACAATGATTCCTTCTAGCCTTAACATCTACTGGGGGCCGGAACAATTTTTATAGTGGGGGTGCTGAGAGCTATTGAACTAAACTACAAACCCTGTATATGATGGAAACCACTTCAACCCAGGGGGTGTGTGGCAGCACCCCTGGTCCCAGCACTTATGAACATCTATAAATCTATAAATACTTTGATGAACAGAGAGGTAAGTGAAGGTGAATACTCACCATTGCTCCAAAGAGTGATGCTTCTCTGACATAAGGGGACAGATGCTGAGAGGAGATGGATGCCAGAGAGGGACAAAACAAGGAAAAGGAAGAAGCAGACAAATTATGTGATCTCCTATAAGGCCACCACCATAGGATACTTCCGGCGCTTCTGATCTACACGAGAGGGGTGAAATCCTGGCTCCATGGAAGTCCGTGAGAGTTTTGCCAGTAACTTCAATGGGGTCAAGATTTCACCCCACATCTCTGTTCTATTCTTCCCCTGATCTGGATGTATAGCGCCTCCTGTTGGTCAACAGGAGTTCCACCTGCAAAATATGGAGTGAATATAAGATCAGAGCAATGCAAAGATGCAAGAGGAAGACTTTGTCCATAGCTCAGATATCTCCTAGGAGCATTTCAAAGATAATAAAATTATTGTTAAATGGTTCTAAGGCTTGAATTTCAGCAGGATTTGGGTATTAAAGCCCACATTAAGCCTCTGCAGAGAGAGGTTTCCTATGAGCCAACGAACAAACTAAATTGCTTTAATACTTGGTTCAATTCTTTGTAAACATTCAACTCAATAGCTTTTTGTGCCTGACTGGGAAAGAGTAAGATGAAGTTGTCACAATGGCACCTGGAAACCCAAGTGTATTCACAGTAATACTATAGTGTAAATCTACATTTGTCCTTGGCAGGTCTGTACTGCTTCTGTTAAGGGCCTGAAAAATAATTTAGCTTCCAAGCTGGCTTAGTCCTGGCCTGGATGCTCCTGAGGCAGAGCTAGGAAGGAAAGGAAACTGAATAGAGCGAAAAAACTGCATTCAAATTGTCATAAAGTATGGAAAGGGAAGGCCAGGAGGGTATTTTATGCCTTGTATCCCACAAAGACACCTTATTATCATAATCCTCCTTCATGCTGCCAGGCAAGGCTTTCTCAGATCTCACCTCCCAGGTTGAATATGGAAATGATTAAGTTGAAAGCAAAGTAAGGTTGATTAGGGAGAAAATTGAGCATTATCAAGAATTTGTGACTAAATTAACTCAGAGTCTTTTATTTTTTTCTTGCCCAAGAACTTTTCCTTTCTCTCTGCAGCATGTGCTGGCTTCTTCAGTTCTCTTTTGTTCCCCAGAAATAGGAATTTGTTCCTTTTCAATGTGATTTTCCTTGCTTTTGATATGTTTATTCATAGTGATCCTAGCTGTTTCAAAACAAAGATGGTCAGAGCTGGGAAGGAAATGATTTTCTTGTTCTGTGAAATTTTTGAGATTTCAGAAATTTTCCCCATCCAAATTGGGCCAGAGTCAACATTTCAAATATTTTCATGGAAAAAAAAATCAGTTCAGGTCAATTGAAATGTTTCATTTCAATCATCTTGAAACATTTTGATTTTGATTTTGACTATTTAAAAGAAAGTGCAATGATTAGTTTGTTTCTAAGTGAAAAGTCATTTTGAACCTGAAAACCAACATTTTTCATTTAGAAAATGGTGAAACTGGATGTTTTGAAACGTTTTTCCAAATATATTTTGAGTCAAGAAATTTGTCAAAACCAACCCTTTCCCACAAAAAGTTTAGGTTTTGACAAATCAGCATTTTTCAATTTAAAAAATATTTCATCAATAAACTCGTGACCAGTTCTACTAGATGAGGCTGGGTATGGTTTTGGATTTGGAAGATACAGGACACTAGGAATAATTTCCAACTTTGGAGTATCCTCAACTACCCTCAAGCCAGCCTCCAACTTTGTACCTTTGCAACTGAATGCATCTAAACAAGCACGCAAGCACCTCTTTTGAGTTAGAAAAACACACCTTTGACCTTGTCCATTAGTTCCTAGTTTGATCACTCCTAATCCTGGCCTCATCAGCATGCTGCTATGTGTCTTCTTGATTAGTCAATGTCGATCTATCTAATCTGATACTTGGCATGCCGTACTATGCTCTTGATGGCTCGTATCCACTTTGTTTTGGTTTAATTAAAATATGAGAACAATGAAATGGAATGTTCAGGATGATGCATTTTTTAAACCTTGGGCTGGAGCCTAGCCTTCAATAAAACCACTTTGTATCAATCCAACTGAGCGAAAAGTCCAGGAAGCTACTGTAAAGAGGCAGAAGAGGATTCCTCCAGCATGGGAATTGGACCCACACAAACCAAAGCCAGTTTGAGGTTCTCTTAAAAATCAAGACCATTTGGTACAAAACTGAATGCTCTCACATATTGCAGTGACAGTGCTGGGCAGCAAACTTTGCTTATATCTGAAATGCCTGCAAAATTGCTCCTCCTTTCCCCATGAAATGGCAACATTGTACAGAAGATTTAGGTCATCATAGGACTGGACCTGAAAGAATTGCAACTAAGCCCCCAAAACCTTTTAGGGTGAGAATCAGACCTTGTGGGGTGGTCATTCCCCCTTTCCCACTACCCATGCCTACCCCTTAACTCCTGTCTGGTTGATTGTCTTGTAATCTATATCCCTTTATTTCTCACTCTCACAGTGTCTCTGTTTTAAATGCACATCACATAAGGCTCTGACGTGCTGTCTCAAAAAAAAGAAAAGCTAATTTTGTTGGCTGCATGGAAGCATAACGGGTGACTAAGAAGGGAGGACAGGAAGGCTTCTGATGCTGTTGACCTTCTTCTTGCTGACTTTCTAGTTAAAATACAAATATATTCTCCAAATTCTTAAAGGAGGGTCAGACCAACAGATACAAGTATTAAAGGAACTCTTGCTCATGAAGTGAAATTCAAGAGGATCACAAACAGACACAAACAAAACCCACAGGCCTGCACACATGCATTATGAAAACATTCATATATTCTTCCTCTGTTCATTTGATTCCTTTTCATTTCTGGCCTGAGACAAGCAATTGAAAGGACTAGATGCTTGATTTCTTTCAGTTTATGGCTGAGCTGCTGCAGCAATCAGACACCAATGTGCAAGTGTGGGCCAACAGATTGTGAAATCCTTGGATATTTTCATAAATCGATTTCTTTTTGCAAATCTCTTCCAAAATAATCTTTGCTGTGCTGATTGTTGGTGAACAGTATTTTGCAAATATTAGTAATCCATGCTGCGTTGGTTAGTTGCATAAGTCACATGCTGCTGTTTCAGATTCCTGCTGACAGTATGGGTTGTAAATTTTACCATCACTCAGACAATTCAAACTTTGCTCTGGCAAAGAGACAAACATTCGAGCTGAATATTCGCTGTCTGTGAGCGTTCCCAGTATTAAAACTCGGGCACTTGAAAGATAATGGAAAGTCAGTCCCCCAAATTGTTGCAAAAATGACCCAATCAGAATGTACTTTAGAATTTTAACAAATATTTCCAAACAATCTCTCCTTACTGTGTTCACAGCCATGCCCACTACTATCTACTCTACGAAGTGATTTACAAAAATCAAAATCCTTACTCTACAGGTGTAAGTGTTTATATCACAGTAGCACCGAATAGCCCCAAATGAGGCCAAGGCTCTCTTGTGCTAAGGGCTGTCCATACACACAAGGGATGTCTACACATTGAGCTGGGGGCGTAATTCCAAGCTCATGCTAAACATAGCTGCAGCAGCACAAGATGCTAGGTGTGTACACAGGGCAGCTAACCCTTCCTGCCATCTATTTTAGGCATGCTAGGTCCAAGCTAGCGTGGGTACATTGCCTTGAGCAGGGTATCTCACCCCGAGCTCAAAATGTAGACATATCCTACATGAGAGACAGCCCTGGCCTCAATAAGCTTACCCTATAAATAGACTACAGAGACAAAGAACAGGTGGGGAAACAGAAGGGTAAAGGGGATGTGAATTGTCCAAATGCATACAGAGCTAGGATTAGAACTCAGGTCTTTATCCTCAGCTAGTGCCCTATCCCCGGCCCATGCTGCCTAGCCAAAACTGGTGACCTGTCAGTGCAGCGAATGAGTCTCATCTAGTCGGTGAACTAGAAAATATTTGTTGATAAAAGCTGCTCAGGGAAGGCTGGGGAGGGGAAGTTTGTTTTGGAATTCACGTCATCTTCTCTCCCAAGCTATTGAAAAATAATAGTACAGCTTCCCACCTAGCTACAGAAATCACTGGTGCCTTCTCAGAATCACAGCACTGAATGCATTGCCACAGGCACACAGTAAAAAGCAGTAAATAGCTCCTCTGCTTCATGCTGCTGCATTGAGGGAAGGAGGTATGTCTCTGTCCTCAAACCCTCGGGATGAAATTGTACAATTCTTTGTGCTGTGCTCTTCCTGTGGGATTTTACATCCAGGAGCTTGGCTGAGTTAGAATCAGGCCAATTACCGAGAGAGGAATGAAGAACAGAGGAAAAACTCAGCTCTTACTCAGTGCCTTGGCCATGACGGGTGCAGGTTGTGGTGTTTGGTGCATGTTTATTTGGAGTATTCACATGTGCAACACTTACAATGATGGGCAACTGGAAAAGATGCAGTCATTGCTTCGGACTGTAATGTTTCTACATGGCAGCAGAGGTGAGCACACACACTGTTCTCAGAGCATGTGTGGGTAAATGTGATCATTCCCTCACAGATGAAGCTATCATCACATGTATGCCCAGCTGGGGGGAATAGACTGTGAGCTTCATTTGCTGCTCCTGCATTGGAGAATCGAGACGGAAGGACATTAATGTGATACATGGATGCAGATTTCTTTGTTAGTGGAAACCTTAGGTGTTAATATTGTCTGTGAAAAGAAACCTTGTGGTACCAGCTGTGGCATATCCACTTAAAATATACTCCAAAAAGCAGTGCACACATTACAGGAGTATCCACTGAACCAGCACCCAAGTGAATCCGGAAACACAGAATGCCTTTGGTGATTGCCTGACAAAACGAGTTTCTAATGAGCAACAGAGTAACAAATAACTAAGTTGTGAGGCCTCTTCAATGGATCCTATGTACACACCCCGAATATATCTCCCATAAGGGCTAAGATCCTCCCTACAAATTCTTCCATAAGAATGAATCCTGAAAAATAATACTTGCATTAAGATCTCGAGTCACTAGCACTATATAAGGTGAATTCATCCTCCTCAAACAATAACCCATGATGAGGCTTGTCGGCAGCCAAGTTAGCATTTGTCCCATCCAATTCTCTTAGTTAGGAGAAGGGCAGCTCTCATTGGCCACTGGTTTCTAAGCTGCTTCCTGGGAACATGCCCTGCCCTGAAATTTGGGCTGGCTGTGAGGTGCCACATCCTTCCTTGATATAAAGGGTGACAATCTTGTGACCCACTGGCTCTTTGCCACTGCAGTGTCAGAAGATTCTGCTAGATGTCACAAAATTTCCTAATGGTACAGAGACATTCACAATACTGACCTGGGTGGATTGGATTGAACTGAGAGGAAGGTGATGCCAAACTGTCTGAGAAATCACCAGAGAATTCCTTCTAGTGCACACCCCATCTCTTGAGGATGGGACAGATAGGCAGAAATCCACATGAGCACCATTGATTTAGAAACTGAAGTAGGTGGGAAATAAATTTCCCCCCCTCACAAAAACTTTTGACACATCAAAGAAATATTCCTGTCCTGAACTGGGATGAAAAGTCAAAATCTCAAACATTTTCATCACTCAAAAGAAAAGTTGGTTGGGGTCAATCAAAAAGTTTTGTTTCAATTTTGGCCATTTTGTATCTTTTTCTTTTCTACTATAATTAGTTTACATTTCTAAACAGAAAGACATTTAAAATACAAAAACAGAAATTTTTCATTTTTAAAATATTTTTTGACAACTTTGAAACTTTTCCCCCCAAACATTTTTGAGTTTATACATTGCTTGACCCTCAACGCTTTATTACATTTTGTGTCCAACAAATTGGCATTTTCCTGTGAAAAAAAGTTTTGTTGAAAAATTCCCAGATGTATGAGCTCCAGGAGGGGAAGTTGCTTTCATGAGAGATGAATCCCTCACCACAGGTGCTAAGAATGTATCTTTCCTCCTGCTTGTTTGTCACTGATTTCAGAGCCTGCCATCTGGCTGGACCCATCTTGCTAGCAATAAACAAGATATGTCTGTGCATTTCCTAGGTTATTGCGCTCTCTACCTTGGTTCTGTCAGGAAATGTCGTCCTCATCTCAGCAACGGAGATTTCACACTGTCCACCTCCTGTTGTGTCTTCAGCCTGTTAAATTCCTAACATTCCTCTGCCTAGAAAGCTGCACTCAACTCACAACAGGTCACAGCATCTCAGAGCACTTTGAGGTCACTGCTCTTTCCTCCTTTGTATGACGGCTCTGTGAGCTCATGGAACAGAAGGGAAGGGGCCATATTGTACTAATGCAGCCCAAGGGGAACTTTCACATAATTCTCAGGAGAAAGAGGGAGGAGCTGCAAGAAGAAAAATTTGTGATAGATCCAAATGGATGCAAGTGGAGGCGGGATGGGCTACAGGAAAGTCTTGTGGCTAAGGCATGGGGATTGGATGGGGACGTCAGATTTCAGTCCCCATCTCCGCCATGCACTTCCTGTGTGATCTTGAGAGAATGGCATTAAACTTTGGTGTGACTGACATTGTACTTTCTCTGCCTTATGGGCAGCGGGTGTGAGAACAAATTCATTAGTGTTTTTGAGGTGCTCAGATGCTCTGGTGACTGTAAGACTGGGTGGAATGTCTACAGTCAGTTAACATAAAATGAGGTGATGCTATGGAGACAAGTGCCAGATATACACCTAGACAAATAGAATTCAGACTAGGGTATATTCAGTGTACTGAGTTTGCCAGAGAGCACCATTAATCACTGAACATTCCTGTGGCCATGGATTTACTATGAGCAACATCTCTGTGGCAAACCGTTTCTTCCCCCATCAGCAACATGAAATTGATGTTAGCATAGCACTGGTAGATTATGGCTAATGATATCCAACTCGAGCTGTTTTTGAATTAAACATCACTCCTCCTGGCAGTTGTGAGAGAAATGGCACATTTGGGAAGACAGCCCTTATATAAACGTTAAATGTTTATGGGCTTCATCTTGATGAGTGTAAAGTAACTTTTCACTATCAAGATGAAGAGGTCAGAAGATAAGTTCTTTGACCTAAAGCCCAGTTCCAGAAAGATCCTTAGATTAGCAGAGAAGAAACTAGGCATGATGGATGGTTTCATGTTTGAATTTATTTTTGGTTTTGTTGATGGATGACCTGTGAGTGTCTTAAAAAAGAGCCCTAGCAGTGAGAGAGTTCTATGGATTCTTGTGTTGAACTTTCCATGAACTAGTGACACACTGCCCTCTCAAGACCTTTTCATTCAGAGACCTTTTCATCCTTTTCAAGCTGCATTCCTCAAAAGCAGTCTCACGTGGAAGCTTCATTTACATCAAAAATCAGGAGAGAGATGGGAAGTCCACAGGAAAGGAAGAACTGTATGAGGTTTCTTGAAACAAAGTTCATTGAACTTTGGAAGATATAAACAAGGGCAGAAGCCATCTTTGGCATCCAGCCCTGGGTTACACAAGGGACCAGAACTCTTGAAAGCTGAGAAAAATGAGTCTTTCAACCAAGGGGGCTGAAGTCTCTGGGAATGGGAACCTGGTAAGGAAACTATCTTGAACAAAAACTATAGTTTATTAACTTAGATCTTGCTTGTAATCCTTTCAAACTTTATTCCTTCTACTTGGTATCACTTTAACTATGTCTTTTTGTTAATAAACTTGCTTTTTTTTAATAATAAACCAACAGAGTGCTGTGCTTGAAGGGAAAAGTGTATTTACCCCAGTTAAGTTAATAAGATGTGATGTGCTTTTGCCTCTTTAAAGGAGCAAATAAACCTAATTATTTCCCTGAGTGTTCCAGGAGAGGGCTGGACACTAGTTTTTGGAAAAATTTAGGACTGGGCTTGTGCTGAGGTCCCCTTGTCAAGTGTAAGCAGAGTGTGCTGGGGGGAGGGAGGGAAACAAGCAGGCTGCTGCAATCAGAGTTGCTTAACCCACACTCAGTGCAAGCCTATATGCTGGCTGGGAGCATCAAGACAAGAGAAATACAGTAGCAGAGCCTTTTGAAGCACTTAGAGTTACAGGGCACGCAGTGACACAACCCCTTATTGGTCTGGATTGCACCCCATAACGTGACACAGATATACCTGGATAATCCTGGCAAGTTACCTGCATCCACGTGCTGCAGAGGAAGGCAAAGTCACCGCCATTTTGGTCTGGGGAAAAAATCCTTCCCAATCTCACATACGGCAATCAGTTAAGCCCTGAGAGTGTGAGCAAGAACCAGCCAGCCAAGCACCTGTGAGAAAGAGAGAGTGCTTGGTGCCACCTCAGAGCCCTGGCCTGCCCCATCCAACATTCCATCTCCAGCGGCTCATGACGGATTATTCTTTGCATGGACCTTTTAGCAGAAGGGATAGAAAAGCCAAATGAAAAGTGCATCATCTGAGTTATTAGCCCTTTTGTGCTCCGTCTAATTGTTGCTCCCGAATTACTGGAATCTGTGTACATATATAAAACTAAGGATAGCTAATGTAATGTCAGTTTTTCAAAAGGGCCCCAGAGGAGTGCCCTGTAATTACAGGCCAGTAAGCCTGACTTCAGTACTGGGCAAACTGGTTGAAACTATAGGAAAGAACAAAGTTGTCAGACACATAGATGAACATAATTTGTTGGAGAAAAGTCAACATGGTTTTTGTAAAGGGAAATCATGCCTCACCAATCTATTGGAAGTCTTTAAGGGGGCCAACAAGCATGTGGACAAGGGGGATTCAGTGGATATAGTTTACTTAGATTTTCAAAAAGCCTTTGACAATGTCCCTCACCAAAGGCTCTTAAGCAAAGTAAGCAGTCATGAGATAAGAGGGAAGGTTCCCTCATGGATTGCTAACTGGTAAAAAAAGATAAGAAACAAAGGGTAGGTATAAATGGTCAGTTTTCAGAATGGAGAGAGGTAAATAGTGGTGTCCCCCAGGGATCTGTACTGGGACCAGTCCTATTCAACATATTCATAAATGATCTGGAAAAAGGGGTAAACAGTGAGGTGGCAAAATTTGTAGACGATATAAAAATACTCAAGATGGTTAAGTCCCAGGCAGACTGTGACAATCTACAAAAGGATCTCTCAAAACGGTGGGACTGGGTAACAAAATGGCAGATGAAATTCAATGTTGATAAATGCAAAGTAATGCACATTGGAAAATATAATCCCAACTATGTATATAAATTGATGGGGTCTAAATTAGCTGTTACCACTCAAAAAAGAGACCTTGAAGTCATTGTGGATAGTTCTCTGAGAACATTGACCCGATGTGCAGCGGGAGTCAAAAGAGCAAATAGAATGTTGGGAGTCATTAAGAAAGGGACAAATAATAAGACAGAAAATATCATATTGCCTCTATATAAATTCATGGTACGTCCACATCTTGAATACTGCATGAAGATGTGGTCGCCTTATTTCAAAAAAGATATACTGGCACTGGAAAAGATTCAGAAAAGGGCAACAAAAATGATTAGGAGTAGGGAACAGCTGCCATATGAGGAGAGATTAATAAATCTGGGACTTTTCAGCTTGGAAAAGAGACAACTAAGGGGGGATATGATTGACATCTATCAAATCGTGACCGGTGTGGAGAATGTAAATAAGGAAGTGTTATTTACTTCTTCTCAGAACACAGGTAACTAGGGGTCAGCAAATAAAATTAATAGGCAGCAGGTTTAAAACAAACAAAAGGAAGTATTTTTTTGACACAAGCTGCGGATTTCCCTGCCAGAGGATGTTATGAAGGCGAAGACTATAACAAGGTTCAAAAAAGATAAATTCATGGAGGATAGGTCCATCAATGGCTATTAGTCAGGATGGGCAGGGATGGTGTCCCTAGCTTCTGTTTGCCAGAAGCAAGGAATGAGTGACAGGCAATGGATCACTTGCTGATTCCCTGTTCTGTTCATTCCCTCTGGGGCACCTGGCATTGGCCACTGTCACAAGACCAGATACTGGGCTAGATGGATCTTTGGTCTGACCCAGTCTGGCTGGTCTTATGTTCTTAAAATAAATAAAAGTAACCAAAGGAAAAAGCCATTAGGGCTGTTTACAGGTGGCTGCCAGAAATGCCCTCATTTTTCTGATATGTTAAAAAGATAGAACTTTACTGGTGGTGCTTTATCACACTCCTTCCCTGCAGTGTCTTTCCCTCTCTGGAGTTATTAAGCAACGTAAAAGGCCAGTGCACGGGGCATTTGCTTTGCTTTTTTCCATGCTTTTTTTTTTTTTTAATCATGATTTCTTGGGAACAAAGCACTGAAAATGCTATTGAAAGTCTCTGACTGAAGAGGCTGGGCAAACTCTCTGATAAGAGAGCCACTGCTGATTGCTCGGGGAAGGGAATTATAAGTGCCAGGCCAGGATTATTTATATATAGTGAGAACCACCAACGTTGTAGAGTAAGATCTTAAAGTGACCAGAACAAGCCAGGCAGCACGCACACCTTTGTTCTGAACATGATTGTTCCAGGGGACAGAATTCTGAGAAGGTGAACCGGAGCTTCAGGACACCCAAACCAACTGCCCTGATTTGCACCAGCTGAAGATCTGGGGCACAAAGTGTCTCCTCTATTGCTTGGATTCTTGACAGTCAATGGGAAAATCTTCAGGAGTCTTTCTCCCCCAGAACACAGCACTAGTGATTTGTTCTGTGTTCACTAGTAAAGATACCATACTCAGGTGTGGGGTGAGACTGCATAACCAGCATCCACAGCTGCTTAGTTGGCCAATTGTGGCTTTGGGATCATGCCTGGTGAGTGCATGCCACTCGTGGCGATATGATACAGCTGAATCACACCATGCCAGTCTCATGGCTTACCTACAGGTTGGTTACAGACCAGATTTTATGTCTCTGCCCACCCACAATGAGAACTTATGAGTATTTTCCTTTGTGCACAGCCTTGCAGCTATTCTTTGCAAGATACACCATTGCACCTTATGCCTTTGCTTAGCATTCTGTCCCTGCTGAAGGGGAAAACGTCATGGTCCATGAGCATCACAAAGGCACCAGTTATACACTGAAAAGAAATGGACTCTTGACAGTGTGCAGAAAGGCAGAGACCATCCCTGGAGCCATGTGTCTCTGAGCTGTGAGCCATACTTCTGCATCCTACCCTGTGATTTAGAGCGGTTATACTGTCTGTAGCATTGTCCTACAGACTTCTGAAGCCATATAAACACAGCCTTATTATGTGTCACAGCACTACAGTGCGTTGTTACCAGTGACCATGTGTTTTGTAATAATGCTCAAAGACTTTCATAGATTATTAGGATTGGAAGGGACCAGAAGATCATCTAGTCCAACCCCCTGCTCAAAGCAGGACTAACCCCCAAATGGCTCCCTCAAGGATTGAACTCACAAGCCTGGGTTTAGCAGGCCAATGCTCAAACCACTGAACTATCCCTCCCCCCTTTGTTGGCTGCTGGCTGATCTCTTTGTTTGTATATCAAAAAACTGCTGTTTATTTTAGTTTATGGACACTATTGTTCACACACTTGACTAGAATGATGCATCTGACTAGAGCTCATATTTTATACATGCCTGTAACTGATTGTCTTCAATTTCATAGCACAAGAACCAGAAGGGATAATATCACGTGTAAGACTCCTGCTAAGATACGCTGGTGATAAGCTCAATAGAAATGTCCACATAAAATAATTAATTACCACTCTATTTTAAAACTGATTTCTAAAGTGGGCTTTACGAAATGAAGAATCTGACTGGCTGATCAAATTTCTGATTCTGTAGTTGTATGCTATCCCATGCGACCACATGGGTCGAGATTCATTAGCCAATCACTATAAAAGTGCAAACAGTATATTGCAAAAAGCAATCTAGAAATCCAGATAGACTCAATTTGGTGAAGCCTCATGTTGTTTCCTTTCTCGCTGTAAATTGTTCTGAGGGGCAGCGTAGGAAAGGCACTGTCTCAAACTAAATTGAAGCAAATAGATAACGGCTCTTCTTGGGGTAATTGAAATTACTTGACATTTGACTTTATGACTCACAACACCCTTGAGGCATGTTTAGCATTCACTATACCTGCTAAAAGTGCTACGCTTTGCAGATTACTGAATACTAAACAGTGTTCAGATTATTAATAGATATTGGAATTTAAATTTCTTCAGTTTCTGCCTATATATTTTATGGTGCTATGAAGCTTCATAGATACAGTATGTTTCATATGTAGGGTTTCATGCACCTTCCTTTTAATCAGCTGGTACTAGTTTCAGAGACAGAATACTGGCCGAGATAGATTATGGTTCTGATCCTGGCTGGCAGTTCCAATATGCAATACATCTGGGTAGATATTGCATGTATGTATAGATATCTATGTAATTTGGCGTGAATAATATGTAGACCTGGCAGAATCTGAATTTTTGGGGGGGAGGGGTATAATTTTGACAGATAATATTGGTGTTAATTTTTAAGCCTATTTTCTAATTTTTATCAGTTTAAATTTTCACTGTTGCACAAAATTAAGAGATTTAAACTTTCTTTCCTGTTTTTATTGATTTACATTTTCACAGTTGATGGAAATTAAAGGGTGGACAGATAATGAGGGGGGGGTGTCAGACACAATAATTATTTAATGAATGTAAACATTGAGATTCAAAACATTAAAGCTTTATCACCATTAAAATGCAAATGGTCAGCGTCACATGTCAAGATATTCAAGGTGAATATACTTAAATCAAACTTGAACAAGTTCTCAACTAGCATTTTTCTCATATTGCCTCTCTGTACATTTTTATTACATCGATGGGAAAAATCTTTGCATCGGTTTGTGTGTGTATGGTGAAATTGATGTTTACCAACATTTACTGATAAAACTCTAAGCCTTTGAAGCCTAATAATATGTAAAATAACCCTGTATATGAAGACTCTTGGAATTCCAGGGTGATTTAAGACTCGATTCTGAATTTCTTGGTTCCTTAGTGCCATTTGAAGTTATACTTTTATCTTTGAACAGAACATTTAATATTCTAACATCTTTAATTTCTACCCTGGTATCTATTCTGCATATATGAAGCTGTGCATTATTTAGAGATAAAGGGAAAATTTTAAGATATTAGAATTATATCAAATAAATTTTGTACATTAGTGATAAGAATTATTACCAGCTGAGAAACTTAGTGCTGAATAAAAGCTACAAACTAATTAAGCCATGATTAATATTCAAGTGTTTCAGTAATTACAGCACCAGCTCTTGTGATATAGATTTGTTTTAGGAAAATTGAATAAACAAAATGAATCTGGTCTGGAGAAAGAAGTTTAAAAACCACTGATATGTGCAAACACTAAAGGATGGAGCTAAATGCTGAGAATTCTTGGTTTATGGACCTTACTACATAGAAATCAATTGCAGAGGGGCATTGTTTAGTAATTAACATAAATCCAGGAATGATTCAAGAGCTGGGCTTAAATTGTCATAGAGAATTTCCTGGAGCCCCATCTCCTGCAATATGCTATAAAAATCCAATGGGGTTTGAAAATATTTACCTAAGCTGTCTGGAGTGGAGCTACAGCTGAATTTAATAGACCTGGGTTCTATTCCATCTCTGTCAGTTGACCTGCTGGGTAACCTTGGGCATGTCACTTTGTAAAATCTTCAAAATGGGGTTAATGACAGTGATCTACCTCTGGTCTTGTGAAGCCTAAATAACTAATGTTTACGCAGCAGTTTGAAGCCTTTGAATGAAAGATTCTGTTGTCGTGCCAAGGATTATTAATTTAAATGAAAACCAAGGCTTTAGAAATAGAGCTTGTTAGAATCACTGGTGCATTTCACCCTACTTCTAACTAGGCCTTTCATAAAATTGAATCTAGCCCTTATGCCTCTTAAACATGATCAGGTTGTTCTACATAATAGGGCTGTTATGCTTTGCCTGGCATAACCTCCCCATTCAATAAATGGGCACACAATGCAGCTTTATTTTCTGTAGCATCATGAACACAAAGGGGTCCCAAAACACTTTCAGCATCAAATGACATAGCTAGAGAATTAAACTATAGCAGCAGGAGGGAGAGATATAGATCAGAGATGTTTTCAGAGGAGATTTGAATAGAGCTGAAGAAGTGATGAGGCAAATGGCTGTTTGGGCCGAATGCTGTCTTGGGCCTCAATCCTGCAAGGTGCTGAGTGCCTAGAGCCCCCACTGAAATCAATGGAAGCTGAGAGTGTTCAGACCTTCACAGGATCAAGCCGCAAGTGAGGTTGTAAATATCAGTGATGCAGATCTGCAGCATCTCTGTTTAACTGGCTGATTTATAAAGATCCATTAAACCTATGGAAAAGTGGGCTAGGTTTAAATGAGAATGATGTCATGACATTGTAGTCCCATAGATAATGCCACCTTCCTGCTGGGTATTACAAGGCGTTTTTCTTTCATAAAATGATAAACCACCTCCACCGAAGTGAATTTTGTGCAGGCAAAGTGGTAGTCCCATTTGAAGCTGGGATAAGTAGCACAGTGGAAAGGAGAGATGTCAGCAGGGTAGGGGTGGATTTTGAGACAGTTTTGTCTCTGGCTTGGAAGGCAACACACAGTCAATGTCATGTCACTCGAAATCTTGTCTACACTCTCTGAAGGTCCACGGCAGATTATTTTTAACTACGCAGGAAAGCAGCAGTGATTTGTTATTCCCAAGAGATAGTACATAGATCCCCGAGGGAATTAATTAACTGAAATGTCCTTTGTTACTGGTGGAGCCCTTTTTGGGAGCGCTGCTTCTGGCTCCAGGTCGAGGACACATGGCTTTAGCTGAGTGAAAGGGGCTGGAACGGAAGCGATCTGGAAGCAGTTTGCTAGCAAATGAAATGTGACTCCCTTTGTCACTTCTCTTTAGTTCACTTGCCAGAGGGCAAATAATTAGGGCTGTCATGGGGTCTCTTCTGCTGATTCCTGGGGTATGGACGGGTCTTGCTGAAAGAGGCCTTTCCTGTCCGAATCTCTGACAGGCAGTTTTGTGGAGGCTGTCGGTCCATCCTTTTCTGCTTTTTTTAACCCTGGTTTCTCATTGTCTCTTTTTTCCCTCTGCTCATTTGTTTCCCCATTTCCTTCATTTGTCTATCTTCCCTCATGTCTTTCCAACCTTCCCTCATTGTCTCTTCCTCACTCTGATGTCTCTCTCCTCTTTTATCGCTATCTTCCTCCTGCTTACAGTTTCCTTCTGGCATCTGCTTCCACCCTACTGTGTCATGCTGGAGCATCTTGCCTGGAAGCAGGAACTCTGGGAACGGGGAAGTCTGGCTTAGCATATGGCTTCTCATTAATTTCACAAAAAGCGTTGAATGCCAGCACATGGGAAGCCAAGAAAGCAGCCAAGTGATCTTTGGGTGCAAGACAGTGCCTCATCAGGGGAACTGGGTGACCTCATGTCTTCATTTGGATGCACTAATAACCACTGCACAGGTGCACCTGCCACAGTGGAGAATCATTTTGAAATGTTGGCTAAGTACAGATCTAAGCTAGAGGTCAAAACAGACCCAAAATAACAAATCTACAGAAAGAGGCAAATCCTTAGCAAAAGCATCATTTCCTACTGCAGGATACTCTTCTGCTGAGCCTTGTTGAGTGGAAAAGATGGACTTTCCCTAGCTGGGGATTTTTCCTATATATGAAATATTCAGGTCTTCCTGTATATGGAAACCCATAAATCAATCCCTGGGGATGTTACTTTCATGTCATGTTACTCTTGGGAGACGGGCTTAAGGCAGAGGGCCTGCTTCTCCTCTCCTGGAAATTCCATACAGATGCACTGATGCAAACGCAGCATCAGAGGATAAAACGGCTCAGAGTGGCAGTGCTGTGCCCCCAACCCCCACAAGTTTGGATATTTGGAAATTTGTGCTTATTGGGGCATTTGATGCTGTGCTTGAAGGCAAACTTCCTGGGACATGGCTTTGACTTTTATTCCCACACAATGTTTTTGTTGTTACTTGTTTAACAGGAAGTGAAACCAGTGGTTTCTCTATAGCATTCAAAAATACATCCCAGTGCTTCACCCTTTTAATGTGAGGGAAGTGGGCGGGAGAACTTGCTGACTTCTGAGGTAGAACAGTGAGCCGTTGCCTGCTCCCAGTTATGCTAAATCCAGAGCAACTTCCTTGATGGCATAGGAGCAAAGCCAGATTGACCTTGGTGTAGAAGAGATCAGCAACTAGCCTAACAGTGGCAACTGGCCTTCCTGTTCTTTTATCTACCTGTAAGGCTACTAGTGCCCCAGTGCTTTTGGACATGCGTGCCTACTCCTTCTCCATTGCCCTCTGGTGGGCAGCTCAGTTCGTCCGCTCTCCTCATTCCTTCTTCTCCCCTTACGGGTTACTGAGTCTCTTGGCTTCACTCCTACTCAGGCCAGATGGCTATCCTGCCTTTGCCTGGCATGCCAGTGCTCCAGCGCCTGATTTCACCCAACTCACCCTTCGCCTCCTCGGTTGTCCTCATCCAGAGGGCAGGGAACCTGATACTTGCTAAGACGGTTCTTTTACTGGGGATGGACTTCTGGGGCAATAGAATTTCCCTTGCCAGGTTGTTTTTCAACTTTCTTAGATAACTGATTATAATATCTTCCATTGTGGGAGATGAGGGGGAAATACCATCCTTCCCTCCCGCCCACATCCTAAATGGAAGATGTGGGACAGGAAGGGTCCTGCCTCCCCTTCCCCCCGCCCACATATGTTATACCTTAGAACAGTTTACTTACATTGGGAAGGGACAATCTTTTTGTTCTGTGTTTGTAAAGAACCTACCACAATGGAGTCCAGGTGCATGCAATATATAATAATAATGATAACACCCACTTGAGATCTCTGTTGCTTCCTTTGAAGGGCTACAGCATCCAACGCTTTGGAAATTAAAATGGCTGCATCTTCCAGGATTGACAGGCTTCTGTTTCTTTGGTTTTCAATGTTAAAAAAGAGAGAGAAATTAGAAAAGAGAATGGGAAAATGCCCCTCTAAGGGCCCTTTGCTCTTCCAAGTGACAGCATTGCTTCCGAGTTGTTTCGTATCGGTCTTAAACTGTAAAGTAGGAGCCCTGCCTGACTCTTACACAGACAGAAACAAAACACACGTGCACACACACACACACGCACAAACATTCTGATTTCGGTTCCTCAAACTGAAAGAGGTGCAAGAGAGTGTGGATTGCTCAGGTTTAATTTGGAATTAGTTTCTGAAGCTTGAGTGCAGAATTTAGCAGAGGAGATTGGACAACAAAGCCAGCGACATGGATTTGTGAAGTAAAATGCTGGTTCCGTGTGCCTGCCCTGGCTTCTCCTTTTGACAGCTTGTAGAGAATCTCCAAAGCCAGTGGTCCCTGCAAAGGGTCGTTTCTCTTAGAACCTGGTTCTGTCACTGGGGGCTCAATCTCTTATATGGACAGAGATCGAGGAAGAAGCAAAGCAGAGATCTTAAAAGCTTTTGATCATAGTAACTGTGGGCTGTGTGTGTCATAGTGTTTTAGATGATGCTAGGAGCAAGGCTGATCACACTGGGAGCCAGCAAACTTCAGTTCTGTTCTTTTCTCCAAAGCTGTGTGTTCATAAGCAAGACCCTGCTATGCTCTGTGCCTCAGTTTCCCCATCTGTAAAATATAGATATATTTCTCTACCTCATAAGGCTGCTGTGAAGCTAAACTCTTTGATGCTTATAAAGTGCCAGGATGCCATGGTGAGGAGCACCAAACAAGGGCAGATAGATAAATACTCAAATGCCAGCACCCTCCTCGTAGCTACTAGATAACATTTCCCGATTTATTCCTGTAACACTCCCTCACTCACCCTGGTCACTGAAGGGCTGGCGGTAGCCTGCCTCCAAGCTCGTCTCAGTTTAACTGGGTCCTGGGCTTGCCTGGGCTCATGCAGTCAGCAAACAATAGTCTTAAGGAGCTGCCTATAGCCTGGGCTGGGCTCAGGCAGCCAGCAAACATCAGTCTTAAGGGGCTGGGGCCACTCCTCTCCAGAGTGAGAGCCCCTTGCAGAGGAATGAGGGTCAGCCACCTGGGGGGTGGGGGGAGAAGGGGGACACAGGCCTTCCCTACTCCACCGCGTTCCAGCCCGGGGCCCTGGCAGGGGCAGAGTCAGCTGCCCTGGGGTTGCCAGGGATCCAGCCGCAACACGCTGATGCTAGGGGTCTGGGCTTTGCAGCCAGCCCTATGGCAGCTGCCTCTGGGCTACTTCCTGCCTTCCCTGAGGTGGGTACCTCTGATGTCCAGTCGTCATCCAGCTCCTCTGAGTAAGCAGTGGTGGGCGCTCTGAGCCAATTGTTGTCCGCATCTGAGGCATGGGCTGAGCCAGGCAGTGAATCTCCTCTGTGTTGCTCTGGAACTGGCTGGATGTCCTTCCCCTCTGCAGGCTTCCCCCCTGAATGGGCTACGGGTCTGGTCTTTTATACTGCCGGCCACGCCCCTGTCCTTCCGGTGAGGGGGTCAGGGTGGCCTAGGCTCCACACTCCAAGGGGCGTGTAACACTCCCTCACTCACCCAGGCGGAGGGAGGCCTGTCCGCCTCACTACAATTCCCCTTCCTGTGCAGATTCTCAGCTCCACACTAATAAGGCTGATATGCATACGCACACACTCACACACAAATATACCTCACGTTCACACTCGGATGAATGGATTTTGAACCCAGAGCAATCATCATCCTCACTATCTTGTCCTCTGGTCACAAAGAAAAACATTTCAATGATGGCCCAGGATGATGCAAAGAATGCAGCCCTCAATTATTTAAAGTTTAATGCAAAGATCATGCAAACTTCATGCTTATTTAAGGGAACTCTTGCATATTCCATTCAGAATCTTTGCATCATACTGCAAGATTCATGCACTTCAAAAAAGATATACTGCCACTAGAAAAGGTTCAGAAAAGGACAACTAAAATGATTAGGGGTTTGGACAGGGTTCCATATGAGGAAAGATTAAAGAGGCTAGGACTCTTCAGCTTGGAAAAGAGGAGACTAAGGGGGATATGATAGAGGTCTATAAAATCATGAGTGATGTGGAGAAAGTGAATAAGGAAAAGTTATTTACTTGTTCCCATAATACAAGAACTAGGGGTCACCAAATGAAATTAATAAGGCAGCAGGTTTAAAACAAAATAAAAGGAAGTTCTTCTTCACGCAGCGCACAGTCAACTTGTGGAACTCCTTACCTGAGGAGGTTGTGAAGGCTGGGACTATAACAGCATTTAAAAGAGAACTGGATAAATTCATGGTGGTGAAGTCCATAAATGGCTATTAGCCAGGATGGATAAGGAATGGTGTCCCTAGTCTCTGTTTGTCAGAGGATGGAGATGGATGGCAGGAGAGAGATCACTTGATCATTGCCTGTTAGGTTCACTCCCTCTGGGGCACCTGGCATTGGCCACTGTCGGTAGACAGATACTGGGCTAGATGGACCTTTGGTCTGACCCAGTACGGCCGTTCTTATGTTCTTATGTTAACTTTGGCCAGGATGGGTAGCATACACATACAACATGTTGACAAGTACATTGCAAATCACATCTCAGTAAAAAACCAGTCTTGGTAGCAATTACTATCAGAGCAGATCGAAATCTGGAGAGTTTTTCATGAAGAAATGTTTTAAACTGATGAACCGAACTTAATTTTGTTTAAAAACTTTCACTTTTTGGGGGGGCTTTTTGAGAAAAAAAAATAGAAGCAAAATTTTTGTTTTGTTTTCCATTTGTTTGTCTCTCCTTTCCTTTATTTTTTACCTTCTTTGCCATTGTTCCACTTGAAAAGGGGCAAAATAAGTTTAAAAAAAGATTAAAAAGTATGAGAGAGTCCCAGAAAGTATGGTCCTCCTTCCTACATTCTTCAACTTTTTAATTTTCTTCTAATTTTTTCCACTGGGGAAAAAAGAAAATAAATGAGAAAGAGTTGTAGTAGGGAAAAAAGAGAGAAAATATAAAAACTATAGAGAAACTAAGAATTTTCCCACAATTTTGAAATGAAAAACACTGATTTTTTTTTTCAAGAAAATTCATTTCAATTTTTTTTCAACCCCCCCCCCCCAAAAAGTTGTCCAAAAACATTTGTGAATGAAAACCTTCATTTTTAGACACAACCAAAACAGAAAGTCGTTGCATCCCAAACTAGTCCTACTTGCTATCTCTATACAAGTGAACAAGCTTCTTTGTTGGAGATAAGTCACAAGGATAAGAGAACAGAACCTATGCTTCCCAGGCAGGGGTTTTGTCAATGGATCTCAAGATGTGTGCTAATTTTTGTCTGAAGGGAATCATATGCACCTCTACCCTGATATAATGCTGTCCTCGGGAGCCAAAAAATCTCACCATGTTATAAGTGAAACTGCGTTATATTGAACTTGCTTTGATCCACCAGAGTGTACAGCCCTGCCCTCCTGGAGCGCTGCTTTACCGTGTTCTATGTGAATTCGTGTTATATCGGGGTAGAGGTGTATATATTATATATTAACCCCACAGCAAGTAGCATCCAGAAGTGGTTAGTATTCCCTGTCTGAGAAATCATTATTGACTAAGAACCATCACGAAATTGTCAGGTACAGTGAAAAGCAAGAACAAAGCCATACAAAGGAGCCTAAAATAAAAAGACAAAATGACAGCAAATTGGTTTCATTCCTCCTGGATAGGAGAGTTAACTAAGGAAGAAAATTGAGTAATCAATAATGCTGCTGGAGGTACAGTGATTAAGGACCAACACAGTATTTCCATTGTGACAATAAGAGATCTGTAAATTACAAGGTATGAAAAATGCCTCTTATATACACAATAAAGAGATAAGTAGATGAACCTCTCCACCCCAGTCTCTTCCCTTTAAGAATTTCTATTAAAACCAGATAGTGCCACTGCTGAAATTGAAATGGACACTTAAAATATCTCTGTTTGGAAAATAGTATCAGAGGGGTAGCCATGTTAGTCTGGATCTGTAAAAGCAGCAAAGAATCCTGTGGCACCTTATAGACTAACAGACATTTTGGAGCATGAGCTTCCATGGGTGAATACCCACATCATCAGATGCATGCCTTATAGACTAATAGACGTTTTGGAGCATGAGCTTTCGTGGGTGAATACCCACTTCGTCAGATGCATCTGACGAAGTGGATATTCACTCACGAAAACTCATGCTCCAAAACGTCTGTTAGTCTATAAGGTGCCACAGGATTCTTTGCTGTTTGGAAAATGTTTATCTACCGTTATTACATGTAACACCAAACCTCAATATCACTGAGAGAAATTAGAAAGAAAATATTCTGTTTTTTCCATGTCCTTCACTTTAGTAGCACTTTGAGTGAAGTTAGTTTCATTGTTTCCTGTCCAATCAGTTAGTCAGTTGCAGCTGTTCTTTGTGTGGGTCTTTCATATAAAAAAAATGAGAAGAGACATTTTAAAAACAGGAGGATATGGTAGAAAATCCACAAAAGTTGACAGAAGGATCAAGGAGCAGGTGTTGCACCTGAAATTACTTTGTAGCTATTGTTTTAAATTGACTAGATTTCAAAAAGCTCATTTCAGATTAAAGAAAGTTTTTTTGTTTTTTTATTATCATGAACATAATCATCCTCAGTACCAGTAAAAGTTGCTCTTCGTTAATTCAGAGAACATGTATATTACACTGACAATGCAAATTTCCCTGCACTCCCCAGTGAATATACTTGACCTTGAGAGAGAGGAACATCTTTAAATATGAGAGGCTAACACAGGGCGAGATTTTTTGAAGGCTTGAGCCCTCCAATTGCATGCATACAATTTTTGCAAGCAATTGCAATACATGCATTTGCAACTCCCTACTCCCTTTTGAAAGTCTGGCCTTCAGTCTCCATGCGCATTCCATTCCTAACCTCTCTACAGGGTCTAATCCCATGGAAGACAACTGCAGAGGTCACCTGTCCATTAGAAAATGATCTGATTCCATCAGCTCACGTCATGGGGACTGTTGAACCAAGTAACCTAAGAGAGGGAAGATTGAGCCAGGCTGTGATTAGGACACGGTGCAACACTTGACTCTTTTTGGTCAATTTGTTCTTGCAATAAATGAAACCAAAGAAGAAATCAATTAAAAAATCCAGCCTACCTATCACTGGGCCATATCCCAGCTGGTGAATATCAGCCTGGTCCCGCTCACTTCAGTGGAGCTACGTTGTTTCTCCATAGCTGCAGCTCTGTCCTAGGAAGTGTAAATGGCTCAACCTAGGAGAGGTGAAGAGAAGAATCTGCTATGGTTGCTTCATTGTGTGTTATTTTTATCACTGTTAGGTGCTCTGGCAATGGGTGCCCTGAATATCCCTACCCTGGATGGACGGCTGATGGATAAAAAGAACAGACGGAAACATAGATTCATCAGTTTCAAGGCCAGAAAGGACCACTGTGATCCTCTAGTCTGACGTCCTGTGTAACACAGGCCACAGGACTTTCTTGTATTACATCCTGGTTGAACTTTTAGAAAACCATCCCATTTTGATGTTAAAATTGCCAGGGATGGAGAAGCCATCTCAACCCTTGGGAAATTGTTCTAATGTTTAATTACCCTAATTGCTAAAAATTTATGCCTCATTTCTGGTCTGAATTTATCTAGCTTCAGCTTCCAGACACTGGATCTTGCCATACTTTTGTCTGCTCGACTGAAGAGCCCATTATCAAATTTTTGTTCCTCGTGTAGGTATTTACATTGTGACCAAGTCGCTTCTTACCTGTCTCTGTGTTAAACTAAGTAGGTTGAGCTCCTTGAGTCTATCAACATACAGCATGTTCTCCTGTCCTTCTATTATTCTCATGACTCTCTCCAATTTATCAACATCTCTCTCCAAGTGTGGACATCAGAACTGGATACAGTATTCCAGTGATGATTGCACCATGCCAAATACAGAGACAATATAACCTCCCTACTTGACATTCCCCCATTTATACATCCAAGGACTGAATTAGCGATGAGGCATCCTGTCTAGATTATGGATGAGGGTATCAACTGTGCTGTGGGTAACTTGGCTCTCTGCCTGGCCATGTTTCCAGCTACTATCTCTCAGAATTGTCACTATTAGTATCAGATATCTTCAGGAGCAACTTTTCAGTACTGAAAATCCATGTGTGTGACATCAAAGCACAGTGGTTCAAGAGTCTAATTTTACCCAGCCGATCTTACAAGGCAGAGGAAAGAGGTGTATTTGTGGATGTGAATGCAGCCAAGACTACCTTCAGCTCTATTATTTCTTTCATGGAAATTGACAACCTGCTTGTTCAAATTCACTAAGCCCAGAGCTATGCACCGGCTCCTTGCTGCTGACTGAAAGTCAGAAACACTCCTGCCGATAAACAAAACCCTGCTCTGCTTGGCATATTAAAGAATAAACGGTGGAGAGCAACACATTTTAAACAGAGAATGAGGAGGTCGCCAGTACTGCAGCGCAGTTTATCATTTGAAATGAGGGACCGACTAGACGCACCAGCACGATGAAGCGCTTTCAGTTGCTTTTATTAAAAGTTTGCCAAGCACTTAGGTGATTGAAGAGTTTAACGCAAATATAATTATCCTACAAGAATAATCACTTCTTGGAAACTTTGACTGGAATTTCGCTGAAGTCAGATTCAGGGGAGATAGGAGCATAAAGATGATGGAAAACCCTTCAGCTTAGTATAAATAACATCCACAAATGAAGATTGTTTAACACTAATTTTGGGCTGGTTGAAGGAATCCTGATTTATTCTGAGAGCTTGTGGCCCATGAAGAGCCTTTGACAGAGAGACCCAGCCAGAGCCCCCTGATTTGAACAGTCCAACGCTTTAGGGTGTTTGGGTCTGGAACACTGGATCAGGATTCATTTCCCAGGTTTTGGAGTCAGCTAAATCCAAATCACCAGAAAGGGCCAATTCACAGTTCCAAGGTTCAGGACATTGACAGGGCTTCTGGGATATGTAGTTCAGGTGGATGGTGCTAGCACCAGCGAGTGGATTTTGTGACACTCCCTTACTTAGTGTGTGTGTTTGTGGGGGGTCAGGCCAGCCAGGAACCCTCAGCTGAACTGGAAGGCAGACAGAGAGGGTTAAGGCGGAGATATTATAAGCACCAGTCCCAAAGCCTCAGCTCCAGGAGACATGGGATAACATCAGAATCTCAGATTTCATCTAAAAAAAAAGAAAAAGAAGAAGTTTCTAGCCTTCAAGACTATGAAGAAAAGCCTGAAAAGGTGACCATGGTATAACCAATTAAGTAGTGTCTGCCTGGGTCAGCAGAAGGCCTGAAACAATAGCTCTGAGAGATGTGAACTCCCTTGTGCATCTTAATGAGGAATTAACTTCAAGACTCACTGCTCTTAGCTCTTGCCAACACCTCTCCAGCAGAGGACTCAGTGTGACAGGAGAATAAGGAGGATGCAGAGGGCCTGAATCATCCACCCAAACAGAGACAATCTGGTAGTGGAGCTCTAGTACTGGAGGGCCCCTCTCCTGCTACCCGGGCCTCTTTGAGGAGCCAAAAAAGAAGCACCGGTGCTTCTGAGAGGAAGGAGGCCCCCATGTTGCTGTTTCTGCCTTTCTTGAGTGGGACATGGAGGTGAGGCTGGGCTGGAGTTATGGTCTGCCAAGGGTCCTGGATTGCCTTAACTAGGCATTAAAGGCAGCAGCGTGAACTGGCAATTCCCCTCTCATATTAGACAGCATAGGTAGGAGAGGGGTCCGCCAATACTGTGTTTGACTCTACTTGGGTGGCTGGGTCAGGCCCACGCATTACTGTTGATGCAAAATGAACAATGGGTGCTCCAGTGCCCTGCCACTTTGGTTCAGAGGTCTGATCTCAAGTTGGACTCAGGCTAGTGGCTTCACCCCAGATTTAAACCTGAGGAGGCTGTGGATTCGACATGGCTTGGTCATCCCTTCTCTCTTTGAAACAACATTGCTGTGAGCAGTGAGGAACGCTCAGCAGTGATGCATGTGAGACATGTAGAGACAGATACTGGGAGACAGTGCACGTGACAGCAGGGTTGTAATCGAGAACACACACACACACAAGGAATGCAGAATGAGTTTTCCAGAGGAATTTGCACCACAAAATATGGGACCAGGTGTCTATGTGCATCCTTGCTGTCAGGACGCTTGAGTATTCCTTAGTTTGCATCAATAATAATGAGTTTCACTGCAGTGCATGCAATAAAGACACATCAAACAGGCCTCTCTGCATCTCGTCAGGTCTGCTGAGTTGCCCAGCCACAGAGGAACTTAATGCTAGTCACAGGGGCCCACACAGGCTTGGGAACGCACACCCCTTGGCTGCCTAACTTAGCAACCTGGGGCCAACATACAGTACTTGATTCTTGTGTTTAGCTTTTGATTGAGTGTTCTTTTTTTATGCTCCATAACCATAACTAAAGGACCCATCTATCACAATAAGTGCTCACGAATGGAATAAATAAAAAAAAATCCCCCTATATTGCCAATCACTCAATGTCCTGCTTGTGAAATGGAATGGTGTGGGAATGAGATCATCCGCACGCTATTCAACCTACACATCATGGATACTATTATAAGCAGCCCCTCCCTCCTTTGATTACCCCCCATCACCTTCACATAACTATAACTGAAATGCTGGGGTCCTCGCCGGGGTAGCTCACCCCTAAGAAGCAGCGTTGTCTTTCTGGAAGGAATGTGACACACACTTGATTTTCAGAAAAGTGCATGTGCATTGGTGCTCCCAGAAATGTACATGCCAGTAGTGCCGTGATTACACACGTGACCTATCTGTGCCTCAGTTTCCCCCTTTGGGAAAAGCGAGTAACACTTCCTTGCCTCCCAAAGGTGTTACAAGGTTTAATTTTAATGATTGTTAAATGTCATGAAAATGTGTAGTGCAATACCTGTCCTAGGGAATAGTGATAGTTTTACCCCCTAGCAAATCAAAAGATGGAATGTTTTCATTTATCGGAATCTACGTATATAACTGAGTTCTACCTACATTTACTAGATTCAGAGAGGGGGGTTTTTTAAGTCAGAAGAGGCCATTATGAGATCCTGATCTCCTGCATGGTGCAGGCCTGAGAATCTCACCCAGTAAGTTCCTGCATTGAACCCAGTAACTTTTGGTTGAACTAGAACATATCTTTTAGCAAGACACCCTGTCTTGATTTAACGATTTTGGCTGTTGGAGAATCCACCACCTCCCCTGGTAATTTGTTCCAATGGTAAATTACCCCAACACATCTTATTTCCACTTTGAATGTATCTACCTTCAACCTCCAGTCATGGGGTTCTTGATATACCTTTGTATTATACACAAGATACCCTTTCCTTACCTTCCTTCTTCTGTGTCAGCTGACCTATTTACTACAAAATAGTAACATCTGGAGTATTACAAAATGAACATGCTTTTTATGTTTACTGGGCCTGTTTCTTTAGAATAATGAAAAGATTTGGTTTTCACAGCAGAGACAAAACTATCAAGTGCCTGGAAGTTGACCCTAGAAAAATTCAGACTGGAAAGAGGGCGCACATTTTTAACGCTGAGGGTAATTAACCATTGGAACAACTTACCATGGGTTGTGGTGGATTCTCCATCACCGACAGTTTCTAAATAGAGACTGGCTGTTTTTCAAAACGCTTTACTCTAGGAATTACTTTTCGGGCAGGTCTCTGGTCGGTGCTATGTCGGATGTCAGACTAGATGATCACAGTAGTGCCTTCTGGTCTGGGAATCTGTGAATCTATTCATCTCTCAAGCACTTGTTCCTCTTGCCGTGAAGGCTGGATAATTCTGAGGTTGTCTAACCCTTCATGATACAGCTTTGGTTACTGCAATGAGAAGAATCAGAGGTTGCCTTGCCATTAAAAATTGCACACCCTAATTGATTCAATACAAGTCAACAAAGCCTTTACTGTATTCCATTTACATAATGCAGAGACCTGTCAAGATAGATGAAGACAAAGCTCATTCATAGTGATTTCACAATTCATGTTGTTGTTCTGATAATTATGGGCCAGATTCTGATACCCTCCTTTGACAATGACTAGCATCTTACCGCATGAGTGGTGCTTTTAAAATCAATGAAGCTGCTCAAGGACTAAGTACTATTCAATCTAAGGGTATATGACTCTGGCCATATGATGGTGTCAGGAATAGACAGCTGGTTGCTCCCTCAAAGGAAATGAGAAATTAAGAAATGGGACACCAGTGGTTTGCCCAACACCAGGAACAAAAATGCTCCCCACACCGCTGCCTTCTTATCCGAAGCAGCATGAGAAGAGAGGAGTTGTTCTTAGACCTCAGGAGTAGAGGTAAAATCCTGACATCGAAGGGGCCAGCAGGATTTCCTCCTAGACATTTAAATGTAATATGACTTGGGGCCATCAGAGATGCCCGCCCGAAACTCAACAGACATGTAATTGACAAGGCTCATTTGGTTCTCAAACGTTTCATGATTAATACTCATCTAAACAAGAGGATCGAAAACATCAGACATTTTGTTAGCATGGACTAGAACTGCCTTTACCTTGTCACTTTGCAGTAGGAAACTGCGCTTGCAAAACACTTGCTCAGAGACAGATGAAGGTTATTCCATGAATAATGTAATCAGTGAATTTTGTTGTTTGATGAATACAGTATCGCTAGCCCCAAGTTTTAAAAATGTATGAATGAGGCCCCCCAAAATCATGAGATTGGCTTAAAATGATTAGATTTTTTTAGATTTTTGGTTCTTTTGTTTGCCTTCTGGGTTTTGAACTTCTAGGGGCACTTGGGTAACATTTTCAATTTTTCTCTGCAACCACCTGGGCTAGAAACTTATTTTTGTTTTCAATGAAAATTGAGATTCTCGTGTAATCACATGACTCCAGCAGCAAGGGCTTTAAAAATGCTAAACATGAGACTGCAATGAAATTGGGAGAGCTGGCAACGCTCTGAATAAATTATTCTTGAAATAATTCTTTGTATTGTTCAACCAGCTGCTTGAACATTGTGAACAAAGAACTTATTCACCAGAGAATGGCAAAACTTGGCAAATAAATTACTCATCAAGTATCTTCTTTCATTATTTGATCAGCTCCACAGGTCAGCACTCATGTTCCTGAAGTCATTAGTCTGGTGCGTTCTGGGAGACCTCAGTACAACTGGGAATAGGGGAAGAAAGTAACTTTGGGGACTAGCTGAAAAGAAAAAATAAACAAATGAAGGATACACATTTGTTGAAATTGCCATGTGGCTTCATAAGGAAAGGAAACACATTGTTTAAGCAGGCAAAAGAGATTAAAGTAACTGGCGATAATGGGATGTAATGAAAAAAAGAACAAAATAGATTAAATACTAGAAAAATCTTGCAAACGGAGAGATTTTAGACTGTGGAATAGTTACCACAGGGAACCTCACCCTCATTTGAGATATTTAAAACTAATTTGAATAAGTGATGTGTAAGTGATTATGCATGCAAATTTCTGTGCACGAATTGAGAGGACTTTAGAATTTGGACTCCTAAAATCAGAGGGGAGCAAAACAAGCTGATAGCATATTTCATCCATTATGCATCACGCTGGTACATAAAACACATAGGAAGCCTTCCAGTTTCAACAACTTATGTCAGGTGTTTGTGTAAATGGGGCTGGAGCAACTCATATCCTCTGTGGACTGGCACAGCCTGGGACCCGTAACACACAGTCACTGGTGGTTTACATACTTCCTCTGCTCAAAGGAAGCTTGTCCCGAGCATTTGAGAACCTTTGCCCTTCAAATCCCAGATGAATCCCCAATTATGTGACAACCGCTGTCTTGGCTGATGTACCGTGAACGAAGCAGGGACATTCAGAGATAAAAAGCAGAAGAGGCTGTGGTATCTGGGACTGTAATAGTTCCTATCTTCTGTGGATCAGCACAGACAGGGACCTGTAACACATGTTCACTAGTGAGTTGCACTTGCAAAGTCAAAGATGCTTCTCACAAAGGAGCTCTATTTTCCCTCGGTTTGAATTGTATTTTGAAAAGGAGCTTTTGGCTGAAGCATGCATCTTTGCGCTGGGCCAAATGAGTGGCCTTGAATGATCAGTTCACTCTGATAATTGGGAGATTTTTCTTAAAATAGTAGTAATCAACAACCTTTTGTAATTTGCTTTTAACACTCAAGCAGTACTTGTCTGGTGCTTGTGTGGCTATGTGCTTTCCCTAAATGCTCTGTTATTAGTATGTGCTTCAGCTACTTGCTGGCATTCGATTCCACTAGGCAGAAGAAAGGCAGGTTTGCCAAAAAGGGATGCAAATACATTTCTGGAATTATTAGACCTCAGAAATGGTCCCACAGTTCCACCTCTCAGGATTCCCTGGAGTCTTTGCCTCTTTGATGTGCCCGCGCAGGCCAGTGCTAGCCATCCTTGGGAGAATCAAAGGCAAAGGGAACTGAAGCGCGAGCTGTATGCTAACATTGCTCTTCAGGGCCTCAGCCACACTTCGAATGATTTCCCACAGCTGCTAGCAAGAGTGCGACTGGAGTCAGTGGAGTTGGGAGCCCTAGTATAGATGGTTCCCAGCTGTCACAGACATTTTTAACACCATATCAATTAGAGAAGTTATGCTGGATGGCATGGCTGCCATGGGCAGGGGGGAATCTATTTGTTCATGGTGCAGTAATATGCCGGAGGGCCCCAAACAAGGATCAGGGCTTCAGTGTGATAAGTTCCTGTACAAACATATAGGAAAAAAGATAATCCCAGTCCCTTCTCCCAGAGGATTTACAGTTATACTTATGAGAAGCTGGGAAAGGTGCGTGACAATTGCAAACAGGCTGGGGAGGAAGAGGAGGAGGTGACAGTAAAACAAGCATGTTTTGGATGATAACGGTTGTCTCAGCTCCCTATGTGCCCAGCCATTGCCAGCTGGCTGTGTTGTGTAGGCACCAAGGCTGGTATTTTCACAACTGGAAGTCCCATTTCCATTTACTGGGCATCCAAAGGCCTTAAATGGTTTTCCAAGCATCAGTCCAAGGCAAAGGAGAGAACTGGTGAAGGATAAACCATAGAACTGTAGGGCTGGAAGGGACCTTAAGAAGTCATCAAGTCTAGCCCCCTTGCACTGAGGCAGGACTAAGTAGGATAAAGTAGCAGTTTAACAGATTTTTGGGGCAAAGGGAGAATTTTTCCCCATGGGTTTGATTACAAGGTCTGGGTTTTAAATCAGAATCCCTTTATATGTAAAATAGATGTACATTGATGTATGAGTACATTCATATGTATTTATCACTCACTATACAATCCTAGTATTGTTATGTACCTTTTATTGGTAACCTGAAAATATCTATCTATCATCTATCTATCTATCTAAAATTACTTGACTTTTGTTTAAAATCGATTGTACAGAATAATCTGCAATAGGTCAGTTTTCAATCAGTTCAAACCTGCCTGCTACTAAATTTATTACCAATACACTTTTTAATCTTACAATAGGAGAACATATATGAAGCCGAAGCTGATGGTTTTATTTATTAATATTGCAGAGACTTTAGCAGAGAAAGTCAATGGAGGGGAAATCATCAAACTCCAAAAGGAATTTTAAAATGTAATAAATATGAAAACAAAAGGAAACAATGTCATTTCTTCTGATTTTTATTTTTGTGTGCCACGCAGACAATGTTAAAATTGCAGGGCATGCTAGTGTCATTGTACTCTGCCAATCCTTTTCTCCATAGCAATTTCACTATACATGTGTGAAAGCAGTTCATGGATTTTCCTACTCTAACATTATCAGATTAAAGCAACAGTTAGGAGCCTTAGCCCCGACTCTGGTAGAAATGCAATAACCCCACCAGGCTACAGTCTCCCCACCAGGTTGAGTGCAGGGAACTGTCTAACTATTCCACTCAGTCCTAATTCTGAACCATTGCTGAAACTCCCACCCGAAGCTAGGATCCCGGACTACGTTTCCTTCTTTAATGGTGGAGATTTTGTTTGCTCATTTTGAGAGTTAAAGAGCTTTTCTTCATTTTTTCCTCTCCGTCTGACACTCCCCTGCTCTCTCTGTATTTTGCCTAGTGCAGCTGCTATTATTCTTTCCTGTGCATTGGCCTAATTGTTTCCAGGACATGTTCAGTTCTCTGCAAGGGAGCGGAGAAGAAATGACAAAGCAACTGTTGCTATCAAATGACCCAGACCTGAAGCAGCCTTTAATTGATTTACGTTTTTGAACCTAATGAAGTCCCTCTAGCCCTGCATTCAGATTATATGAACTCTTTAGCTATAAAACCAGAAGAATAATGGGTCCAAAGGAGATGGAGCCATTTTGCATTAGCTCACAGAGGAAAACACACAATTTTGCCTTGTATCCCTGTAAAGTGAAGAAATAGGGTGCATCTGCAGCAACAAAAAATATTTTTGCTTTTGACTAAAATGTGGCACAATTACTCATCTGCCTATATCCCTCATTTAGGTATTTCTAAGGCACTTCTCAGTGTGGCATCACCTAGCTATGTACTGTGCAGTTTGCCAACTATGGACTAGACCCTGAACCCAGCTAAAGCCCTGATTCAGCAGCCCATCCATATGCAGCAGAGTGTGCAAGCACCTGCTTGATTTTAAGCTAGGTACGGATGGATTTAAGCATGTGTTTAAACTTTTTGCTGAATTGGGGCCCATGGGCTCAACCCAGCACCCACAAAAATCAATACTAATATGTCCATTGATTTCAATGATTGCACACGCTTTTTAGGACCCTCTGCATCATTTCATAGAGTTTAAGGTCAGAAAGGATCATGAAGTCTGACCTCCAGCAATCACAAGCCATTAAATTTCACCCACATACCCCTATACTGAGCCCAATAACGTGCATTAGACTGAAGAGTTCTGTGCCACAAATAGAGAACAGGAGAGATCAAGGTATCATCAAGATGCTCTGATGAGTGATCCCAAGAAAGTGAACACAGCTGGCTGCTCTGCAGAGTTCAGTGATTCCTTTTGTCTGGCAATCCTTAGCATAAAGCATTTTTCCCTATAATGACTGACTTGGGGGAATGGCTGAAACAGCAAATCCAAAGCTGGTCCATATTAGCTTCCATTTAAAACACACTCATTTGGACTTAGTTGGGATTAGTTCCCCAGAACATTTCCTAAGCCTTATTAGTGGTGAAACAAACCACTCTCTGAGCAGCATTATAAAATATATGGGATTGACTGTATCAGGAGCTGGGCCATTTTTGATAAGGAGCTGCAGAAACCTAGTGATAGTAACATGTGAAGGCTCTTGTAAGCCTTTCATCATCCCTAGCAAAGAACAAGGAACCGGCCTTTCAAAGACTCGAAACCCTCCCTTTGCTTCTCTCTCTCTGTTGCTTGTATTATTTAATTTCACCTTCACTCAACATGCTGAAAAAAAATGAAAGCTCTCCTCTGTTAGGATAAGTCTCTCTTTAGATAAATATGTGTCTGCCAAAATCAGTACATTACATTCCTGGGTGTTTTTCCCTTCCAAATGGGCAGCTTTTGTGTGTCATCATTCACTCTGCTGTAATAGATGGAAAGCACTCAGAAGTACTGCCTGAGCATTCTTCAGAGCCAGATCCTGTAGTTCTAAACAAAACCAGTGGGAGTATTGATGGAAAAAGGACTTCAGGCACTGGCCCCTAACTGGGAATGCATGACCAGAGCTGCCTCTTGATTCATTAGTGTATAACGAGGCTTTGTTTCGGTAGGCCTGAAAAAGATATTTATGTTGTGTGCGGATCGAAGTTTTCTGAACATACGGTGTTTTCACTGCCATTGGGTTACTCTTGGGTGTAGCTCATACAGGGGCCCTAGTGAGATGGCAGATCTATTTACCTTCCATAACAATATGCTGTCCATAAAGTAATATGCTGCCAGTGGCTTAGAATTCTGCCTAGTCTTGTTTAGCTACCGATGTCGTCAAAGCATCCAGCATTTGTAACTGATTCACATTTTACATTCTTAGTGCCTGGTATGCATCTCGTGTTCCAGTACATTCAGGAGACAGGTTCCTAAGTGTCCCCTCTTTCTAATGAACTTACCATATGACCCTATTTTTAACATGAAGGAACAATGTGATGGGCTGTCAGTGGTTGGACCCAGACAGTGGGGGCATCACTGTTCTAGTTACCACCACTAACTCGGTGCAGTCAGTAAAGGCAGGTGCGTCTGATTAGCTGGGCTGTGAAAGGGTTTGTGTCCTTATCTAGAGGGAAAGAGGAACTAAGGGGAGAGGCAATAGGTCTTACAGGGGAAACCCTTAGAAATCTCAAGATCTCCTTTACGTTCAATTATTCTTAAATGGAGACTAAGAAAACCCCAAGATGAGATGAGTTTTTGCTCACACCACTAGTGGGGTTGGGACTCTGGCTGTTCATATTTGGTACCAGTAGTGGGATCTCCAGATAACCCCCTGCCCAAAGAGGGAAAATGGAGGGAATCTCAAAATAGCTGGTGTAATAGCAGCCATATACTAAAACTGGGCAGTTTTTCAGTTCACCGTCTGGTATGATTATATTATATTTAAGGACATAGTTCTCTCAGAGTTACACTATGGATCTCACAATGCAGATACTTAAGAAAAAATTCTCCATGATTATTAATCGACAGCCTTGGCCACTACTGTTTGGCTGTCAGTACAGAGTTAGCTTTCAGATCCTTTAAAATCTTTGCTGAGAAGGTTGGGTTGTATATGTGTTTGAGACCCTCTCTGCTTTTATCTGTTATTTTAAACTATTTTTTCATTTTCCTTTGAGACTTCTCTTCATCTGAGCTGCCTGTAATTATCTGGCCAACAATAACCACAAGCAAGCTTGGGAAAATCAGGGCCCAGGTGATAAAACTCCGTATATTCATTTGTCTTAAATTAGCAAAACAAGAAAAAAGAAATGTCAGTAGGAAAAAGGATCTTGTTTTCCACTTGGAAATTTTCTATTCAAACTTAATTTCTAACACATATAAAAAATGTGGCTTGAGATTGGCAGGCAGGTGTGGAAGCCCAGGGAGCACCAACTACTATCAGAATTTTTGTGCTACATAAATGTAATAGAAAAAAGTAAACCTGGACATTAGGGTAACTTGATGTCCCTTGTCAGAGTTTTGCTGTCTCCTGAAGTGCAGAGCTACATTTTCCATAATTCTTTGAACTTCATTTATTTTGTGCTATTTGAGGTAAGATTTATGACAGATTGGCAGCATGCATCATCTTTCCGACTGACGATGTGTGCGTAAGTTAAGTACTTAGTGCAGTACATGGATGGAGAGCTAGTTGAAAAATAAGAATAGTAAAATCACATACAATTTTGAAATTTCAATTTGTTTCCATTTCCAGGTTTCCAGGTTGACCCGTTTTTCCTTTATTTAATATTTTTGGTGAATTCTGTTCGAACAAAATTTATATCAAAGCCATATTTGAAATAGTAGTTGCATTTTTTAATTTATAACAATGTTATTTTATTTATCTTCAGGAAATGAAATGTTTTTCACTGCTGGCTTTGATATTCATTTTGGATACAAAAATTCCACTGAAAAGTGTTACAAAAATGTTCAGAAATAAAATATTTTGCAAAACTCAACCTTTTCTGTACAACTTTTCATTAAAAAAAAATTAAAAGTGTCAGGTTCTCTTTGTTAGCTAGTGCACTTAGTGTTGGACTGACAGCTCTGGGGACTGAAGTGTTCTGCTTATTCACAACACAAGTACAGCGCTGGGCAATAGCAGTTTAGGATTCTTCCACGTCACTGCCAATAAGCCCCAGTCCTGAACTGGAGAGATCAATCCTTGGGGCCAGTTGGAAATTCCTCCTCTACAACCCAATCCATATAAACCTCGGGCTCTGCACGGAGATTATCCACAAAGGATTCCAAGCATAGTGAACACACTTGCCCACTAGGAATGGCACTACAACCAACCATCTCTTTTCAGATAAACAACTCTGCAGCTTTTGGATAATAACTTTTAGTGAAAACTCAACAGGGCTGGAATTAAAGCACCAACCTAGAGGTGAAAATCTCCATATCTCATTAATAGTTCCCTGAGCTAGCCAGCCTTCCCTGATCTGATTCTTGCGTCACTCTTTTGCGGTGTGGGTAAGGTGACTATTTCCCAGTCTCTTTGGATGACTGAATTTCCTTTGGATTGTTCATTATAGAAATATGTTTTCTCTCTGGAACTGAGATGGGTCAGATTCCTATGATCTATGCCTATTAACACCAGCTGAGGATCTGGCCTGACTGCTGGGAAGCACCTTTTGAAGAATGGAATTTCGATGGAATGATGAAAAAATGCAAGTTGGCCCACCTTCAGGAGATAGGCCTGGTATTATCCACATTGCTGTTCTCCATTCAGTGAGCTCTCACTGCTATTGAGTTAACCTAAATATAAACACGACAGCACCAGATGTACTGTGCATGGCCACCGTATACGCAAAGGCCAGAGAAGGGCTGGGTTTGGCATTTTCCTTAGCACGGAGGCAGGATTCTTATCTCCCAGCATTGCTAAAGTTGCTGCTGGTTCCATATTTCAGCAATACTAGCGCTGCCGCCAGGGCCGGCTCTACAGTTTTCGCCACCCCAAGCAGTGCACTGAATTGCCACCGCAGGCGGCGGGGCCAGTCCGTGCTCCATTAGAGCAGCAGGCGCGTTTCCGTGGTGGCAGCAATTCAGCGGTAGCTTCTATGTTTAGCTGAAGCCTCAGCGGACAGCTAAACTTCGAAGCTGCTGCCGAATTGCCACCACCACGGAAACACGCATGCTGCCCTAACGCACATGGACTGCCCCCCCCCCCCGCCCGCGGCAGCAATTCGGCGCACTGCTTGGGGGCAAAACAACAGGATCTGCTGTCCCTTGCAGAATGCCGCCTCAAGCACCAGCTGGGAATGCTGGGGCCTGGAGCCAGCTCTAGCTGCCGCCGTAGGACCAACTTCACAGCAGCAAAGCCCAAGGGACTTGTGGGCAGAAGGGTCTGAGCTTCCCAGCTGTCCAAACGTAGTGATCCATGGGATGAGTCAAAGCCAGTGAGCAGCAGCTTGCAGGGAGACATGTTCAGAATGACAAGGTGTTTGTTTGGTTTGCTTCTCATCTCATGTAGCCATTTGCTGACGGTGACCTCAAGGACTGCGTTTGTGTATTCAAAGAAACACATCATCAGACATGCCTAGGCAATTCCCCTCTACTTGTTCAGCAGTGCCATGTGGATTGATATGCCACACACGCACCTATTGACCGGAAAGGAACACTATCAGTTCCCATTTGGGGGCTTATTCCAGATTGCATGTGTTTTGCAAGGGGGTCATTTCCTCCCCTTAATCCTTGTTTTTTTGATGTTTGCGTTTGAGAAAGAAAAACCAAACAAAATACAAAATCTGCTTCGAGGTCCCTTTGATTTTAGTTGATAGTGGGGTTTGCAAAAGCAAAACCAATCTGAGTCCCCGATTAAAGATCTGGTTTAAAAACAGTTCTGCACAGATAGCTCTCATCAAAGGACCATTCCCTAGCTGTGAGCTGCTCAGCTGATAAAGATGAATGTTAACTGAGTCTTTGCATTCCTTGCAGTATCCCCTAGGAGATCAGAGAGCCTCAAACTCTTCAAGGAAAACATATGGGGGTACTGCGATTCACACAAACCGAGGATCTGGCCCATTAACTTTCCCTATGTTTATATTGCTATACTCTTGCTGAAAGGATTTGTAAACATATCTTAATACTCATTTAAAATAACATGACATCATGCTGCAGGTGACACACAGAAGAGTTATTTTGTAAAGCCAGAGTCTCTCAGGTAGGGTGACGAGATGTCCTGATTTTATAGGGAAAGTCCCAATTTTTGAGTCTTTTTCTTATATAGGTTCCTATTACCCTCCACCTCCTGCCCTCATTTTTCACACTTGCTGTCTGGTCACCCTACTCTCAGGAATAGAGCTGAAGGAATAATTTGTTTTCCAGTTTGGGTGACGAACCAAAAAATCCAGGAAAAAAACCAGTTCAGTTTGAACCAAAACTGAATTTTTTCAATTTTTCTTGCCGAAATGAAACCAATTAAAAATGTTTGCTTGGGGTCAAATGACACATTTTATTTGAGTCAAACAATTTTTTTCTGTTTTTAGTTTTGTTTTAGGTCAATGTTGGGTATTTTTCAACCTTTTGTTTGTTTAATTTCAATTCACTACATTTCTAAATGAAATGCTGCTTTAAAATGCAGAGTCCAAAAGTTTCATTTTGAAATGACTGAAATGAACCATTTCAACTTTTTTTCCAATATTTTCCCCATTTAGCTTTTTTTTGTCTGAAACTATTACCAAATTCAACTTGAATTTGAGAATCGTTTTGGCACCCTGAAAAATGTTGGTTAATTAACTATTTGCCTAAAGATTTTCACTCAGCTCTGCTGAGGAGTTGCTGGTAACTGTCTCATGCCCTGAAGGTATGACCAACCAATAAGGATTTGTTGTAATGATAAGTAATGTATTTATTGGATGAGAGTGTTGTCACTTGGCTTTCGCTGCCTGAGTCACTCCTTCCACAGCCTGGGTGGGTGGTCTGCTCCTAGAAGTTCCTGTGACAAAGATGATTAACACAATCATATCTTTGTGACTATTGTATCAACTTTGTAAATGTTATCTGCATTTTTCTGAGATGGACCTTGGAACCTGAAAACATCGAAGATGATTATATTGAGATGTGCCAGTGGATGTGGGCCCCTAGAACATTCATAGATCTTTGTATTATTATGTATTATATGTATTTTGTGCTCCTGGGTGTTGGGTGGGTTTTCTATGGTATCTGGAATCACTAAGAAATTATTAATGTAAAGTCCCACTGCTTCCTATGCAGATACCTGGCCTTTGACTCAGCCTGGATGACTGGAAGGACCTCATTTTGATCTAACAAATGGACAAGAATCTTTGGCTAACTCTGCTGAAGGGTTTGAAGGACAGGATCCTGCCAGATTCTCCAAAGGAAAGATGCAGTACCTCTGGTAAGCTTAAGTGTGCATTTAGATCTTTGATTGTTTTATGATATGTTTTCTCTGTAATGCTTTTGTCCTAAAATAAATTTACTGTGCTCTGTGTGAGGCTGCCTGGTCTCTGGTAAACCACAGTTTTAGTACCTGTGAGAGAGTAGAACTGCAGGATCTTAGCTAAGGTCAGACCTGCTGGGATAATCGCAGTGAATGACAGGGGGCTGCAGCCAAAACCTGTTTGTGGGGAGACTGCCAAGAGAGTACGGTGGGCCTGTGACCTAAGGGATCATCCTTTGAGCAGACCACAGAGTGGGTCAGAGACTCAGTTACCCCAATACTGTTGGCAGCCTCTTCCTTTCTTGTTGAGCTGATGACATTCTAGTTGAATGTTTGTGCCACGTGCAATTCAAAAATTCCTTTCCCCCGGACATAAGAACGGCCGTACCGGGTCAGACCAAAGGTCCATCTAGCCCAGTATCTGTCTACCGACAGTGGCCAATACCAGGTGTCCCAGAGGGAGTGAACCTAATAGGCAATGATCAAGTGATCTCTCTCCTGCCATCCATCTCCATCCTCTGATGAACAGAGGCTAGGGACACCATTCTTTACCCTTCCTGGCTAATAGCCATTTATGGACTTAGCCACCATGAATTTATCCAGTTCCCTTTTAAACATTGTTATAGTCCCAGCCTTCACAACCTCCTCAGGTAAGGAGTTCCACAAGTTGACTGTGCGCTGTGTGAAGAAGAACTTCCTTTTATTTGTTTTAAACCTGCTACCTATTAATTTCATTTGGTGACCCCTAGTTCTTGTATTATGGGAATAAGTAAATAACTTTTCCTTATCCACTTTCTCCACATCACTCATGATTTTATATACCTCTATCATATCCCCCCTTAGTCTCCTCTTTTCCAAGCTGAAGAGGCCTAGCCTCTTTAATCTTTCCTCATATGGGACCCTCTCCAAACCCCTAATCATTTTAGTTGCCCTTTTCTGAACCTTTTCTAGTGCTAGAATATCTTTTTTGAGGTGAGGAGACCACATGTGTACACAGTGTTCGAGATGTGGGCGTACCATGGATTTATAGAAGGGCAATAATATATTCTCAGGCTTATTCTCTATCCCCTAATCCTCTATCGGACCCACTGTCAGATCTTGTACTTGACATAGGAGCTCAGAGAGTCATAGAGTTTAAGGCCAAAAGGGACCATCAAAATATCTAGTTGGGACTCTTGTCCATCACAGGTCACTGACACCACCCGACAGCCCATGCTAAACCCAGCAACTGAAATTAGACCAAAATACTACCGCTCACAGGAGACCAAACTATTTTGTGCCACAGGCAGAAAATAGGAGGAACTGAGGTGCCCCACTGCCTGAGGTCCCTGAAATGATAAGGAGTTAATTATGTGAGGTGTACCCAGCTGATCCCAGCAAATGACCCTCACTCTATGCTACGGAGGAAATTCAATGTTGCAATAACAATAGAAATCCTTTTCTATTATCTAGGACCTTGTACAACTGTCAGCGAAACCTCACAATACCTCCAGGAGCAGGGAAGTATTTCATGCTGGATATTACAGACTGGGAAAGCCAGCTGCAGAGAGGGTAAGTGACCTTCTCCGGGTCACGGATTCAATGGCAGAGCTGGGCATAGAACTCAAGGCATAAACCATCTCTCTGTGTGCAGGTGCACAAGCAGGCAATTTCTGGGGAATTCATTTTAATTAACTTCCCAAGTTAAACACAATTGCAGTGTAGCTTGACAATAACACTCTCCATTTATCGTCTCTCAATAGCCACATGCAAGAAATTCAATAAAGAGTTTTTAGCCATGGCCCTGAAATAGTAGAGGGTGGGAGGAGGCTTTTAGAGCTATCCCTCCATCAGCTTGGAACTTCAAGAGGTGTTTAATGGACTGAGAACTACTTTTTAAAGGGACTTTAAGAATAAAAGAAGAGCTTTTATTGGAATAGACTTATTGTCCCAGTGACTTTCTCTGGTCAGCTTGCACAGTAAAAGATCCAACACGGTGCTATAATTTTTAGCAATCCCATCATTTAAGGCATCAGAGGCATTTGGGTGAATAGCAGCAACCAGAATGGCAGAGTGCTCTTCAGCTGCTGGCAGCTGTGCCCTGGATCTGAGTGCCAGCTGTGTAGTGAACGCCGATGTATGGAAATGGGAGGAAAACATATAATACAATGGCAGAAGAGAATATTCCCACCCCCCACACAGAGCAACATTGTATAGGGGCCAGGGGAACACACAGTTGTGTTCTATGGTACCTGGCTGGAAGCACATTCCATGGGAAACAAAACAAGAGAAGTGCCATCAACCGATCCAGATCCCGTTAATGGGGTTGATGGTGGATCCATTAATGGTCAGCCAGGAGGTTTTGGGACTGTTACCTGGACCATTGAAGTGAGTTGCCTATAAGATTTTCTTCTCATGATGCCAGCAAACACATCAAAAGCAGAACAGCTGACTTGGGCTTTAAGACTTGGAGTGTAGGTCCCTCAATGGCCATTAGCCAAGAGAGTCAGGGATGCAACCCATGCTCTGACTACCCCATAATCTCTGACTGCCATAAACTGGCACTTGTCAGCTTGACAATTGCCTTGTTCTGGTCATTTCCTGTAAGTATCTGGCACTGGCCACTCTCAGAGACAGGATACTGGGCTGGAAGGGCCTTTGCGCTGATCCGGTTTGGCTGTTCTGATCTTATGATATGTGTCAAAGCTGCAGGCGGCAGGGGTCTGATCCAGCTTTCGTTACAATCAGTGAAAAGACTCTCATTGACTGTAATGGGAGTTGTATTGCGCTGAGCTTTGCCATAGTGGCCAAGAGTGGCCTTGCAGGGGGTGAAGCTAACAAAAGCTAGCACATTCCAAAAAGTGAGTGTGGACAGGGCACACTGCCTTTAATGTGTGCTACACTGAGCGGGAGCCGAGCCTCCTTACAAGGCATTAACTCATGCACAAGCCTTGGACAAATGAAGATGTCTGCATTCCAGTGATGGCATATGGGGACATAGCCAATGTGCCGTGTACTGGAAAGCATAAAAGAAACATGCATCTGGTGTCTGTATGTACAGTCCTTTCATCCTACTGCTGCTTAACCCAAACTCCTTCTTACTCAAATTGGGGGTTCCAGTTCCCACAGACTGACATGTCCTCTCCCCCCACCCCCCATTGTCCCCAACAAAGATCTTCCCCATTTATCTATGTTAGAAATTCTTGAAACTTTTCTTGCAAACAGGGTTGAACAGTATCACAAATGCAATATTTATAAGCACGCTTAAAAATATGCATTGTGCATAATGGGTCAGGACTGATCTACTATGTTATCTCAGGAAACACCTACTGCAGAGAGAGACAAAAAGAACAGGAATGAAAAGTCACACTGCACTCAGATAAAACGGGTCAGGAGGATCCCAAAGGACTGCCTGGGGAAAACAATCCTCTCCAGAAATTAAAAAGTCTTTCAGCTGAAATTTTAGTAGATCTCTCTGAGATAGTGGACATTACCTCCAGTGATGAAATGCACCCAGCAGGCTAGCTGAATATTCAGCCCAAAGCCAAATGAATACATGTTTTAATGAGTAACCTTGGGACAGGTGAACTGATCTTGCTCAAGCATAGGACTTTAGAAGAGAGTGCAGAAATATGTGAATTACTACTGCGTGAGATTCAGTTACTCATAAAGGAGCCAAATCTGAAGTTAACGAGGGGGAGAAAAGTTGGGGTGGCAGATTCTAAACCTGTAACACCCTTGGGGATGCAGGGTGGTTAGCACAATGAGTCAAGGGTCTGGCTTTTTGCTGGCTGAGTCCTAGGTTCAAAGATGACTCATGGTCACATGTAGAAGTCATCTTGGTCATCTGCATCTCTCTTTGAGCACATCAAAAGGGCACCACATAATTCAGGAACTGGTGTTCCCTTCGGTGGAGAGGGCTGGGACTGGGATACAAAATGGTGTCCGGTCAGGGCTGAAGTGCAAAGGCTGAGCTGTTTGCTGAGCTTCAGCACACCTGCTGTGCTATACTTGGGTCTAGGGATGTGCTGTGGAATGGGTCCCTCGCTTCCATGGGCACTAAGGCCACCACAGTTGACGTATCAAACTCGTATGCTGTGTAACATGCTTGTACAGTGTGTCTTGTCTCTCTCCAGTTACTGATCCAAGGAGGATAATAGCCTACTACTTCTAGCACCAAATGGAGTTACTTTTTTATATCTGGGGATAGAAGTGTTGAAGGTCCTTGTTTCATGCCGAGACATTGGGAGGCAGCATACTGATGCAGGGGTGTACCGGGGTGGTCACCCGCTCCTGCCTAGAAGGGCTTGAAATCAGCCCTGGGAGAGGGCTGAGGCTGTGTGAGGGCTGCTGCTAGGAAGAGCAGCAGGCCTCCGCTGATTGGGGAAACAGCCACAGCTGGGGCCACACCCCAATCAGACCATCGCTGGCCTTATAAAGGCCAGGGAAACCAGGAGCTAAGGACACTCTCTCTTGAGGGAGAAGGGCCTGGCTGCCTAGAAGCTGAGGAAGGTACCTAAAGTGGCGCAGGGCTGGGGAAAGGCTAGAGGAGCTGGGAGCTCCAGCCTGGAGAACCCCCAGACTGCAGGCCTTGCTAAAGGCCACGACAGTTACTGGGGCTATAGGGGGTAGCGTAGGGTAGGCAAAGGCAGCAGGTCCAACCCCCACTTTGCCAGCGATGAATGGTGTGTACACTGCAGTCTGCCCCAGTGAGCGGGGGTTAGATGGTGACTGGCAGTAGCCATATACTGAGGTGAGGTGGGATATGAGGTTGGGAGGGTCTCTGGGGAGGGGAGACCCAGATCTGGGGGAGTGCTGCCAGGGGGCAGCACCCAATGTAAAGGGGCACCGGGGTCTGGGAGGGACATGAGGCCTGTGGTGAGTGGGACTCCAGCCTGCAGAGGGCGCTCCGAAGGCTGGAAAAGCTAATTCCCAGGACCACAGCAGGAGGCGCCGCACAGGTGAGTCGTCGCATCGCTAAAAGGGGTCGGGTTTAGAATGCATTTCTTTGCAAGGCAAGCAGCCAGAACACCAGGGAACTCAATCAGAGCTGGCTGCTGTTCTAGGCTCTACAGGGACGTGCACAGGCATTAGCACTTGTAGCACCCCCGTGCAGCCCTTCTAGGCTCTGATACCCCTGTGGCAGTGGCACAAGTATAGACGTGACCTCCCCCAGCCCCAAAGCCCCTCCGCACAGCCCAGATAATTCTATCCATGCAGCAAACACTCTCTGAGCTCGTTTGGCATGTGTGCAGCACAGCTGGTAAAACATAGTGCGCTCAGATACTGAAAGGGCATGTGGCGCATGTCTAATATGTGCCTTTCGTTAATCACTGTGTCTGTAACGTTCCTCAGCCATTCTTGCAATGTCTGCATAATTGTTATGGAATTAGGGATGACCTTTCAAACATGGCTTTGTAAATACTTTCCCCCAGACCTTTGAGGCAGGTTAAAAGCATCCAGTCAAGAAGCAATGCAAAGGGGCAGAGATCGGATCAGTATTTTACTGCACCCAGTGTAGAATCTAAGCAGTGGGAAATGGGTTCTGTGGGGCTGGGGATGTGGGATTTGGCCTAGAGGGAGGGGAGAAATCATGATGCTGACCCCCTCGTCAGAGAGGTGGGAGCCTGCTGGGAGAAAAAACCCCTATCTTGGGTTGCAGGAGGACAAACCCACTGAATTTAGGGTGGGAAGAGGTTGGAAATCACTGCTGTGCATGCTTGTTACAATGCTATTAATACTCATTTTATAGCAGAGTCTGTTTTATTGCTGGCTTCTGGAGCAGCAGTAAACATTTCCAGCAATACCGAGTTGTACTGCTTGCTCTCAAGAGCTCTCCACTGCACAGTGCAGCCCTGTGTTCCAGCTGGAGAGTGGACAGCTGCTATGCCTGGCTTTTCAGAAACGGAGCAGAAAAGAGCTCCAGCTGTCTCCTCCTGGCTTAGTGGAGTTTGGAGAGTCCTCCAAGCGTTTGGTTCTGTTCCACTTCTCCATGTTAAGTTGGGTCGGCTGCAGAGAGGAGCAGCTTTCCAGCAGGGAAATAACAATCCTCTTGCTGAGATGAAGAAGCTCACTCCTCCCCTCCCACCTAAATGTAAAGTGATTTTTGAGTGCAGATTGTAGACGACCGCCTTCCCGCAGAGATGCTCTTCTTTTTTGCTGGCTCCCACCAAGGTGTTTAACTGTTTTCAACCTTGGGATTATGCCATTGTGCTTTCAGTTCCACAGTTTATGCAGCCAGGTTACTCGGTGTAGTGGGACAGCTATCTGACACTCAGCCAGTCCCTTTGCAATGGCTCAGTTCAACATTAGCTCTGGTTTCTGTCATAGACTTTAAGGTCAGAAGGGACCATTATGATCATCTAGTCTGACACTTCATGGACCCTCTTCACAAAATCTCACTGCAAAATGCCATTGAAACCAGCATGTCTACTTAGTAGTAACAGTAGTTAATCCTATTAGTAGTATTTATTTCTATTGTCCTCCTGCCCAGGGGGCCCAGTCTTGGAGCAGGACCCCAGTGTGCTTGGCACTGTGTAAACACAGAACAAAAAGAAGGCCCCAAACCCAAAGAGCATCAGAGCTGTGATTGCAGCTTAGGCAGGCCACCCAAATGAGCTTTAATCCAGCTAACACAGCCGTGAAGCTGTGGCGGTACATATTCGGGTGGGCTCCAGGCGGGCTTGTACAGCTCATGCCAGCGTCCATGCTACTGCGTCTTCAGTCTCCTTCACTCATCTCAAGTTGTAGATGGAAAATGTGAAGATCACATGATTTTCATATGCCAAGTAATTATACTGAGACATTGTATGGGTGCAGGGTTATAGATCAATGAACCGGGTCCGTCTGTAGTTTTGTGTGATTTCATTACAAACATTTCACTTTATACGTTGGTCAGATCTGACCCGGCTATGGTAGGGTTGAGAGGCCTCCGTAGGTAAATCTAAGCTCAGCAATACCTCCCGAAGGGAACAGCCAGGAATCCGGGAATTTCCACGGAATGTAAGTCAGGGCAAAGTCTGGCTCTTTTCCACTCTCTTCTCCACTGAAGAGCTGATGCGCAGAGTTAGAAATGGAGCCCTTTCTCTGTGCTCAAACACTCCCTCCTTTGAAATTCAGTTCTCTCCTTGTAAGGATCATGCAATGCACTTTCAAAACAGTATTAAATCTCACGCAGCCCTTGCCTTGTGCAAGTTGCCCGAGCTCTATCTCTCTTCATTACCCTTCTCCAGCCAAGTTCTCAGTGCATCTTTTGTGGCATCCCCACATATCAAAAGTTTCCAGGCTTGAAGGGTGATTTTTTGGGGGGTGGGGGAGGGAAGGGGGAAGGAAGGACTGGAAAATGGAGTCTCTAATGGAAATCATATGGAATCTGAAAGATGGTGTTTGCTGCCATATATTTAGGCTGAGTCTTAGTTTTGAGGCCACTTCAATGTATTCCGGTCTTGCAGGGGGTAATTCACTTGAATTCCTGCAGAAAGATGCACCTATGGAGGCCAGTAGCACATTTAGCTGGGCTAACATGCTCCAAGTACTTGCCAAATGACCTGACCTACTCATTTATTTACTCCCATTTTACAGATGGGGCAAGTGAGACACATAATTGGTAAGTGGCTTACCCATGGCTATGCCAGACTTAAGAAGAGAACCCAGGAGTCCTGAATTCCATTCCTCTGCTTTAATTGCTACATAACACTGCCTTGGTGTGAAACTTGAATGAAAGCACACGTAACCATGTGAAATGTTGTGCTTTCCCTCTAGTAATTTCTGCCACTGCGGGCTTGTCTTTGGCAAATTTTTTTGCACTGCTATGATTTCATTAAATATCCAGGTAACCTAGCAACTGCAAGTGCAGATAACATAGCAATGTGAATCCAAAAAACATATACAATGGTACAGTGTTCTGGTAATGATCGGCTGGATGGCTTTTGTCTTTCAGCAAAGGCATGGAATGTATTTTGCTACATAAAGAAGGCTTTTCTTACAGTGGATATTTGGGTTAATTGGTGCTTAATTGTAGCAAAGCTGGCCCGGAAGAATCAGAATCTGATCTCTGAAGATTTAGATATTAGCATATACCCAACTACTCAGTGTTTAGTGAGGGCAAGTGCTTATCATGATGCCGAAAATGTGACCCTGCTATGTGAAGGTTTCCTTCTCCTTTTAGGGAATTATGTTGTTTTGCTGAGTTCCTGAGGGCTACAGTTTAAACATTACCTCTAAAAATGAACTTGCTCCATCACAGCTTTAGAACCAGATTCTGCCACCTTTGCACTGAGCGGTTTTAATCTGGGAGTAGTTCCTTTGAAATCAGATTGACACTGAATTCCATGGGACTGCTCAAGTAGTAACACAGTACTCACTGTGAGTAAGAGTGGCTGAATCTGGTCCTTTGGTATTTAGCCCTGAATTTTTGTGCTCAGAAGTCATTTAGGGGTGCAAATGTGTAAAGATCCTGCCTCTCACTTACAAATTACAGCAGCACAAAGACAGGGGAGGGATAGTTCAGTGATTTGAGCATTGGCCTCCTAAACCCATGGTTGTGAGCCCAATCCTTGGGGATTTAGTTGGGGATGGGTCCTGTTTTGAGCAGGGGGTTGGAGTAGATAACCTCCTGAGGTCCCTTCCAATCCTAATAATTCATGATTCTATGACAGCAATGGGTCTGACTTGGGAACTTTATGTAGTTCACTTCCATGATGCCATTCAGTGTGGACCTTAGCAAAGACAAGACTAAGCTTCACATATAGTGGACATACTTATCTCTCTTCTAAAGATCTGACTGACCCTAGGAGTATCCTAATTTTAGGAATAAGGCATATCATTGGAATAGATAAGAACTCTGTAACACAGCTGATCTTTTTAAGGGTGTCCGCTTTAATGGAGGTTCAAATACAGGGGTATCTTTCTTGAAGCAATCTATGTAACAGAGGAGTTCCACTTTTTAAAAAATCAGAATCAATGACCTTGTAATGCGTATAGATTAGAATGTCTGAAGGAAAACACAGGCAATAGGAGAAAAGAACAGCATTCACATTGGGAATGACTGATGCCCATCATATAATATCAATATCTGAATAGTAGACAAATATCAATGAACAAATTAAGATCTATTCTCTAGACATGTGTATGCCGGGAAAGTGTATAAAGTGTTGTTTTCACATGAAAAAGTAGAGAGAAGTAAAGGCTGCATATTTCAGTGTGATTTGAATGGATTGGCTGTGTGCATTGTGGTTGGTTATCTCTCACAAGTGCAAGGGAGATTTTATGGCAAAGAGAGGTAGGGTACTGTAGCAAGATGTTTGGACAGTAAGGTGTGTGAGTGAAGGTTGGCTTATCTGCTGCTTTCTCTGATGTTAAGTGATGATGTCAGGGAGATTTACGCTTGAACAACCTTAACTTTACACAGGATTTTGTTTGAGGAGTAGATTGGCCCGATTGCGTACTTTTGCCCTCCTCTTTTCACCTCAGGGACTGGGATTTAAACTGAAACCCTGGAGATGCAGAAATAACTCTAGCAGCAAAGAAATGTAAAAATGTATTTGTATCCCTGGGATCCCCTTGCATGTCTTGCATTACAGTAGAGAAGACCATCCAAGTAATTTACTGTGCAGTCTCTCAAGAGCAAGCTGACCCCTGTAAATTGCTGAAAGCAGACATCTTTTGAAAGACAGCTCAGCTTTCTCTAGTTTGGGGCATTTACTTTGTTATCCTACCTCCACCTGCGATTCTGCCAGAAGTTAGTAAGACAGTGAACGTTAATCTTCAATATACTCAACACAGCCGCTTACTGTGCTGTATATAACAACACCCTGAGCATGTCCACAGGGACATCAGTTGGGAGGTGCATCAGCAGAGAATCCAGCGCCCCTTTGTGGATGTCATTAATGGAACAGAGCAATGATGCTGCAAGGGCTAATTTAGAAACATACACAGAGACACACACACAAACTATGTTAAAAGAACATTATTAGGGTTTCAAGGTCAAACATTCAAAAGTTAGGAAATGTCAGAATTAAGGGTTGTTTATGGAAAAAATAGTATACGATCATGGAATTAGAGACCGTATCATAATATATATGCACAAGGGGGCTGAATTAAGGTTGCACAGCCAGTATTGGTTATTGTTGGGTCCTATAGAACCTCTCCATTCATAAATAAAATATGGGGCTGTTTAAGAGAGAAATGCTGTACAGTCATTGGCTGGTGAGTACCAATGTGTTTCTCCTCTGTACTTTTAAACCCTAATAAATTCCTCTGAATGCATTCTTTTGGTTCTGTGTGTGTACAGTGCCTAGGACACAACAGAGTCCTTGTCTGTAATGCTACTGCAGAACAAATAAATAATAATAATAACTAATTAATACCCTTTTACACAGTGGCCTAGTGGATAGAGTGCTGCACTGGGACTCTGGAGACCTACTCAGCCACTAGCCTACTGGGTGACCCTGGACAAGTCTCCATGCCTCAGTTTCCCCATATGCAAAGTGGGGATAATGATACTAGCTTCCTCTGTGAAGTGCTTTGTGATCCACTGATGATAAGAGCTAGGTGTTATTATGTAGCAGCCCAGTCAGAGCACAGAGGAAAGCCTCCCTTGACACACTAACTACAACAGGCATTCTTTAAAGTGACCATTCATTGCTTAGGCCTGGCTGAAGCCTAGACTCCATGAGAACTTTCTACTCCACTGCAATAAAGATGCTGAGATTTTGCATGATGGTACCTTCATTTAATTCAATGAGGAAAATAGCAGAGCGTATGGTTACTTGGATTAAGTATTACAGCCTGTCTCTCCTCATCATTCATGTTGGCATAAGCATTCATAAAACACTGTTATGTTTTCTCTGTCAAGCTATCCCGACCATGCATCTATCAGTTTCATCAGTGATATTAACCTATTTAGTCATAATAATCATCTACATCTACCAGAATGTTCCTCCCGTAGACTGGCCACTCATACACAAAGCATGTTTTTCTACTGTGACTCGAATGACGAAAATATGCATAGGTATATACATCTTTCAAACCCATTCTTCAGCATCCTTTTTTCACACCATAATTGATAGGAAGAGACCAGGAGAACACCACTGTCTGACTTTGAAAGCGTTGCAGTTAGCTGAGCAAAAGGAACGGCTCCAAAAGCACCAACCATCTGTTGGAGAAACCTTCCTTTTTTCTCACTGTTCCTTGTATTATTTTAGCCTTGCAGAAGGTTCACTGGAGATTAGCTGGGACTGAAGAAATGGCTAGACAGGAAGAACAAAGCCATATGATACTTGTCACCATGTAGGATTTTTTTTTTTAAATTAACATTCTGGCATTTTGCGCTCTCTTGTTTGCATGTTTTCTATGAGAAGGGCCTAAGGGAAAAGGAGATGAATTCCATGTTTTCTGCACCAGCATCACCTGCTGGGCTTAATGGGACTGGCAAACTGGGTAGTGATTTCAGGATATGTTATGCAGGAGATGGGTAGAAATTATACACAATCCTTGTCTCAGAATGTGGGGTTTTTAAAGGGCTGCCTATATATTATTTGGTAATGGATCATCTTCCTGTAGGCCTGATTGACATAATTGGAAAAATGAAGGCCAGGGAAGGCAGCCATAATGGCAGGATTTACCTAATCATTTAAAAATAGCAAATGTACTCCAAGGATCGTAATGAAAATGAGATAAAACCTTCCCTAGGTGAATCTTTAACCCTCATTGTCTGTGTCATATCTTTGCAGGCTTTCACACCAGGCAATTCTGGAGTGTAAGGTATGTAGAAGTAACTTCAAGCACCTTGAGAAATCCAGTCCACCTATTCCTCACAATCAAAGGCTGAAGATGAATGAAAATTAGTCGAGAGCTCACTCTCCACGTAATATTACAGAGGAGGAATCTCAGGAAGAGATAAAATGCAGCTTTTGGTGTTCCATTTGTGTAATACAAAATGAGAGGTGGGTTTATACCAGAATCTTAAACACAATGCCCTTTAAAATTTAGGGTGGGGGGAGGTACTGAGTCAACTTTCAGAACTATGACTGTCCCTAAGGCTTTGGTTCCAAGTTAGGTAACAAAAGGGGCTACCTCCCCCCCCTCCAGTTCTCATGGAGTCAAATTCTCATATGAATAGTTGAGCCTATGAGATTTTGGCCTGACCTGTCAGAAAACGTACACAGACGGATGAGCTGAAGAGATTTCCACAGTTCAGCTAGTTTTTTTTATTACATCATCTGCCATAAAATTTTGGCGCTGTTGAATCTGAATCTTAGCACTGATTCAGCAACAAACCAGAACCCTCGCCTACACCTTCCTCCATGGGATACCAAAAGCTGGACCGGCCACAATGACAGAACTCCCCCCGTGAAGAAACTTTGCAAAGACACAGATTGAATTTGTAGTATTACGAACACATGTATGAATTAGCCGCCTCTTCTGAAAACTTCCCAGCTAAGCTCATTTTTCATGTGCTGTATTGTCGCTTTCTGCTGTGGCCCAAGTCTCCTGTATGACATAAATATCTCCCAGCCTCATTTTGTGCTGTGTTTCTAATTCTGCATAGGTAACTCTACAGTGTATTGGCATTTGAATAGGTATCTATCTATCCTGAGACATATGGTCAGGTGTAAATTTGTACCCAAAGGATGAAGGAATAGAATCGATTGGCTAGACTAGATTAGATTGGGGAAGGCAGTGACACCTTCACACTGGGCATCCTTGGAGAAATGCCAAGGATCGGCTCCATGAAGATAGCTCCAGATGGTCCCATAGGTTCTGAGACATACACTGGCAGGACAGTCGGAGAACATTGAACTGGTTACTTCCTGGTTTGTACCTGGTCTATGGATTAGTAGAAGTATTATTTTGGTAATGGTTGCAGGCTTCAGTCAGGGATCAGGACCCTACCGTGCCTAGGTTGTTTACACATATAATAAGAAAGAGCTTCCAAAGTAAAGGGCATTTATCTCTTGCAGCATTTAATTTTCTATGGATATATATGAGATAATCTTGTTACTGAGTAATTGGAAGATACATTTTCACTCCAAAAGGTGAAGTGGTTGGGAGAGGTGTGCAATGGATGGGGAATGAACTAGACTGGCAGAGAGAAGAGAGAATTTTCTCTTGTATTTATAGTACATTCTAAGCTGTGAATTTTCTGGATAATTTTTATATCTCACCCTGGATTTCTTTCTTCTTTGTTTTTCCCAATTAAGTTCTGTTGCTGCCAGCAGGAGATGAACCAAAAAGGGTTTCCTATCCCGCTCATATAAGAACACTTTTCATCTTCAAAATCAGCTTGCGAAGTCACATAACACCATAATTATCCCTGTTTTACTTGTGGAGAAACTGAGGTAGAGAGGTTAATGACCTGTCTAAAGGCACAGGCCAGAGTCCATACTACAATCAGGATTAGAACACCAGAGATCCTGGCTCTCAGGGTAGTGCTCCATCCACTAGACCACGTACCTTTTGCTCATCGAGTGGCTAAGAAACAATTTTTGAAGTTACCCCCACGCAGTAGAAATCAGCTAAGTTTTCATAGTCAAAGTGGAATCCTTTGTGCAGCCTAAGGAACACTGCACCATATTTAAATAGAAATATTCCTATTGTCTTTTTTTTTTAAGCATCAGATTAATGTTTTGCCATGTACCTGTCATCTTAATTATCTGCTCACATCTCAGCCGTTGTCTTAATGTCTTTCTATGCAGTGCCTGACGGGGATACCAACTTGCTGCTGCTGGAGATGAAGCTGGTGGAGAGAATAACAAGGAGGTGAAGGGAGCATGCATGTCGTGCCAACAGCAAAGGAATGGGCCAACTCCCCTACGCACCAGCTAGGCAGATTGATGGAGAAGCAGCTAAGAAAATAAATGAAAACTACTATGCTGAGGGGAAAATAAATAATGAGAGTGTTGAGCAGCCAATGGTTTTGACTTTATGTATGTTTGATTTGATTTCCTGCACACGCACATTTTAAACCAGTGGACTATGGGAGTGAAAAGGAATTGGCCATTCTCCCCACTTTTAATTTGTGGAACAATATGAAAAGTGTGCAATGACTTTTGAAAGCCAATGAAATGTGCCAGGTTTTCATTTCACAAATGTCTGCCAGTCTCATGTAGTCATGAGTGTTTAGACTGTTCAGCAGCATGGCACCTGGGCATCTTTGTGGTAGCAGAAGGCGAGTTTTGGAAGGGTTGGCTGATGTTCATGAATCTTCTGAGTGAATGTGGGAGAGTTTCCAGAGGAAATTTGGCCCGCTTTTCATGGACAGAACACACCATTTAAAATTTCTTGTAAGTATTTGGTGCAAAACTAGATGAAATTCAGCCAGTCAGACTGTCTGTGTAGACATACTCGGGTCTCACTTTGAGGGTTTGGGGTCATTCAAACTTCATGGGCCAGCTTTTCAGCTGCATCCTGTATGGACTGGGCTCCACTGGAGAGTCAGTGCTCCTCCCAATCCTGGGTCCAATCTATGCTGACCTCGTCCCTGTCATACTTTAGAGCAGCCTCAGGACTGCTTTAACCTACACTAGCTATGGCCCCAAGAGGACCTCTGGACCTCAGCAGTGCTCAGATTATGCCTCCTTTTCCCAAGCCCATGCCCATTATCCTGGTGGTTGGAATGGGGAGTGGCATAGAGATGGACAAGATGACCACTGATGATCCAAGGTGGCGGGGAGGAGGGGAAGCTGTAAGAAATGAGTAATCTTGTACCCTCCATGGCCTCCTAACCAGGTGATGGAGGTCGACCTGTCACACCAGCTTAGGACCAGGTTCTGTCACTCTAGATAAAGAGGATCTGGGTACTAAGAAGCTATCCCGTTCCATCTTCTCATTTTGCTCTCACTTGTGCTGGCTGGACACAAGAGTTACTCTTGATTCACACAGTTTGGCTCAGAATCAGGCCCTGGAAGCGAATATGTTTCCCCTTTCACCCAGTGTGCAAAGTTTGCAGGATCTTTTTGGATCTCTGCAGGAAAAGCCTGGTATAAATGTTAGCCCTTATTTTTTTTAATTGCTGTAGCCAGCAGCTTGGGCTTTCTTTACTAGCCTGAGATATCCTCAGAGGGGCTACAGTTGACACAGACTCAGAGAAGGGGATTGATGACTAAACAGAAGATACTAATAAAAAACCATCTCCATGGGCAATTTGTGTTCCTACAATGCCAGCTCATAAACTGGAGATTAACAGGGGAAGGAGACAGAGCTGCTGCTGCTGCTGGAATGAGACTCATATTGCAGAGAGAGGATTAGGTACCACCAGTAGCTGTGATGGGAGAGAGAAGGAGAAGCATTGCTCACTAGTTGCCATCTCAGCTCCTGTCCTTTGCCTGTCACTCCTGTTGCTCCCACTAGAGCAGGAACCAATATATTTGCACTTGCTCATTCAGACTGGGGGAGATGATATCAAAACTGGGGGTGACAGAAGGAAAAGCCCCTTCCAGACACTTCCTCTCTTTACTATGCAGGTTGCTCCAGTTCAAGTGACTGTGCTGAACCCCCCTCTGGCAGTGTCCCATGAGAAGAGCGATGTGGGACAAGGCTGATACTGTTATAAGAGCAGGATGAGCTTTCGACTCCACCACTATGGATACATCTTTGCCCTGCTCCTCTTCCTGTTGCTGTAACTGAAGGATCAACCTCTGCCCCTTCTGCTGCTGCAGAGATTGCATCACCTGCTGCATACACCACTGCAGTTTCTGTCTTTGTTCTTCCCCCTGCTGGTGTTGTGATCTGAGGATCTGACTTTGTCTCTCTGCTACCATATGATTGCAAGGATCTGTCCCCCACCCCTCCTGCTGCTGCTGTGTGATTGCAGCACCCCTGCCTGTCCCTCTGTTAATCTGCCGAGTGACATCTCTGTGCACGTATCTAACAATAAAGATTCATTCCCTTGCTGCATAGTCTCTCTCAAAAAACCCCCCAATGACTCAGAAACTGACTGGGAACCTTTCCAAGCCTCTTCGTTGTTCTGCAGGGCACCCGTTCACTGCCATTAAAGTGCTAACGTGCTAGGAAGTCTGCTTCCTCACTGCGTCTCATCTCATTCTAAATTTCTTTCATTTTCATAGCCATTGGGTTAGAGCCTCTTCTCACTTGCAGCTGCTGTTTTTGTCTATCCCCATCAAGCACCAGGCAGTGTCTCCAGGATTATCTCTGGGCCAGGAACGTGACCAGGGCTAAAAGCCAGATTTTCAAAGGTGTTTGGGGCCAGGTCTGCAAAGGTCTTTAGGCACCTAACTTCCACTGATTGAAATGCCTAAAGACCTTTGTGGATTTGGGCATAAGTGCCTAAAGATGCAGCTGAGCCCTCGTGGAATTTTCAAAAATGCCTAGGTACCTAACTCCCTTTGGTTTCAATAGGAGAGAGGTGCTTGTCTGCAGCGTTAGGTGCCTAAATACCAAAAACACAACAACAACAAAAGGCTGTAATTGGCTTAAAGTGAAATAATTAGGTTCCATGGTTGAGCGGCTGGAGCAGTGACTTTCATGCCCTGCTTCATTTTTCTGGGCAGCTGTTTTGACCTGTTGTTTGTTTACAGCTGATCCCAGCCCTTGGGCCAAATTCCACTCCTCCTGGATAAATAAATCCCACAGAAGTCAGTGGAGTGACAGTGGAGTCCCTGAGAGTGGGCCTGGCCCCCAGCCCTCTCACTGTTCACTGCAGCAAGATCTGGACTGCAAAGGATTTTGTTTATTTATTTATTTATTTTTTGCACAAGGTGTTTGCAAAGCTCCATCTGTAAGGAACTGGAGCCAGATCCTGACTCAGTGCTAGCTGACTTCATGCCACACCACCTTGAGGATCTGGCCCTAGTTACACACACTTTTCAGAACTCAAGCTAGTATTTATGATGGTGAGATGCTGATAACTCTGCTTTAAAGCCATGCAGCATGTGTAAGCTTCTCCTGGACAGCTGGGCTGTTGATTGCAATGATTCTCTCTTGTTGGTATTTGAGCCTCTCCCAGGCAGAAACTAATAGCACATAGATCCTTAAATTGAGAGTCACAGGACTGGAAGAGCAGGCTAAATCAATGCACTCAGCACTAGCAGCAGAGGGGGTGATTCTGATTACTGTTCTGACCCTGAATGTCCTCAACACCTGGGGTATTCATTCAATCACTCTTCTGCACATGGCTGTGGGGTGATGGAACAGAGGGGACATTCTGTGGAAAAAGGGTTTCTGTGGCTCCCTGACTCTGTTCTCTGGTCACACCTTGATTCCCTACCAAGTCTCTCTGCTGTGTGGAGCAGGGAATACTCTCTGCAGTCACCCTCAGTGGAAATGCCATGGTTTTTTCAACAGCCTTCTGTGCTGCACTGTGCAGGGGAATATAGGTTCTTATATGGCTGCCCTAAGGGCAGCTACCCAGGCAAGTCTTTCAGCTTTGGTAGGAGACTATATGCCAAAGTACTGTCAGAAGAACTATGTATCCATGCAGGCACTGTGGGTGGGTACCAGGCTAGGAAAATATGCAGCCCACCCTGCATCTTCACCCATTTTTAGGACCAAACTTAATCAACCCTTCTGCAATGTTCTGAAATGCCCCTGTGAATGTGATGCCTCCTACCCTAGGAAGTGTGTCTTTGTAGTTCTGGACCCAGTCAGAGAAGCATCAATATGTTGGTTCAAGCTGAGACTGGAAGTGGCTGTTTCACAGGAATGCCTGTTCCCGAGAGATTTCTTGCTCAATTTTGCACACACGAGGGGTGTGGCTAGTTCATATAAGCTTCAGAGAATGATCAGACTTCTCTGAATCAGATTGGAACTCTGACGCCTTTGAAGATCACCCCTCACTGGGCTTCCCCTGAAATAACAACAGGAACCTAAATCATTTTTAAAAAGGCATCGTACTGGGCTCTGTCATAAATGGAGCCAGCCCTTTAAGAGGGTTAGGGCTCAGTCTCACCTGTGCCAGGTGTAGCTTTTTCCACAGAATGAGTCCAGAGAGTGCTGTGAGACCATGTGACTCAAAACCAGGCCTGTTGGAAGTTATAAAAGGCAGGATGAGCACAGGATGGGTAACTCTGTGTGGAAGGGGATGTTTGTGTGGGTGAGCTTATATAGAGAGAGACTTAGCTTCCAGGTGACAAGCCTGGGAGAATGCAAGCTTGCAGTGAGCAGGAGCTAGCTAGGAAGGCTATAAGAACAGGCCCAAACCCTACCCCAAGGGCATGAGCCATTAGGGAAGCTGTATGGGAGTTCTGAACGTTATGTTAATCCGCCACCATCCTAAAGGAGGAGAAACACCTGCAATATGGAACAGTCTAACTAGGGAGAAAGGGGAAACTGAGGCAGCAGCAGAGCCCAAGCTGAGTAAGCTGTGGTCTGGGCTCTGTCACACACCCACAGATTTCACTTTCTGGAAATCCTGATAAATTCACACTGTTCCTCCCCACATGAGGACCTAGCAATATCAGGATTTATATGTTGTTTATTTCAGGAAGACAGTAGGCCATTTAAGGGAATAATAGGATGCAATGACCCGGGAGAGACATGCTCTGAAAAGTATGCGTCTGTTTATACCACCACTCCTGCAGTGAGAGCGCAGTACTTAATTCTCCCTTTTGATTGTTGTTCACTGCATCGCCCCAGCACTGCCGCAGTCTGCTCCAATAGATCTTTCCACTGAAGGAGTAAATCTATCCCCTTGTGTTACTAACTAGTACTGCAGCTTTCAAGAAATGCAGCTTCTCTCAAAGGTGGAGTGAGGAAGAGAGACCCGTTCCCTTGCTGGGAACTATCAGTTCTAAGAAAAGAAAAATTGAAAATACTCTCATTTAAAATTATTCAGCTCTTTGAAGAAATGATTTTGGATTTTGGCGTTGTATGGCAGACTAGGGAAAGGAATTGGAAAGGAGTGGGACTGGAAAGACAGCCATTTCCCATCTGAGGTTAGGATTGTTAATCTATGTGACGTTGTGAGTAAAGGGCTTGGTGCATTATAGCTAATATAATAAAACATGACCCTGTTTTCAAAGATGTGTGTAACTCAGGTATAAAACCTGGCGAGGCAGGTTACAAGCAAGTTTGCACATACACTCTTGCTGCCTTTCTGTTTACATAGTGTGCTCCATATGTAAATCTATGTATGCACACCCCCCCCCCAATGAATGTGTGCATCTGTACAAACATCAGCATACATTACATTTAGCTAGATTTGGAAGCATTTGGTTGTCTGGTTAAAAAGCGGCAGAAGTGTATTGGAGTTGATTTGTGCCAGCAAAGAATCTGATGCTAAATTCCGCTTAACAAAATAGGGAACTAGATATGTTTATATTTATAAAGAATAGATTACATGTCAACATCTAAAAATAGTGACTGCAGGAATATTAAATGTATTTCACATAATTTTCCCAGTGATTTATGCACTTCATGGTGAGCATCTTGTGATTGCAACACAGAAGAAGATAGTTACAGACAGCGTACCCATTACATAAATATCCTGTATCCAGTCAGGGTTTCAAAGTTTCCCTTTCCTAATGATAGATTTTGTAGGGAGACTTGAATTGTTTCAAAGCAGCTGTTCAAATCTCTTGAATAAATAAAAAGCAAATGGATTACATTTTTCCACACATGGCTGCATATTTCCATGATGGAAACAATTCAGATTTTCTTCATAATTTAAAAGTTTGCCCTCCCCCCCGCCTTTACTTCCGTAAACATAAAGAATCAAATCCATGAAAATAGTTGTAGATTAAAAAGTTACATTTAAATTGGTCAAAACTGTGAAACAAACTGCCCAAAAGCAGATGGTCAAACCTCCGTAGCTACTGATCCATTTTTCAAAATGACTGAAAAAGATTTGGGGGTCATGGTGGATGATTAGCTGAACATGAACTCCCAGTGCAATACTGTGACCAAAAGCATGAAAGCAACCCCTGGATGCATAAACAGGGGAATATCAAGCAGGCGTAGAGAGATTATTTTACCTTTGTATTTGGCTCTGGTCCAACCACTACTGGAATCCAGTGTGCAGTTCTGGTGTCCACAATTCAGGAAGGATATTAATAGATTGGAGAGGGGTCAGAGAAGGGCCAGTAGAATGATTCCACGATTAGAAAACCTGCCTTACAGTGATAGACTTAAGGGGCTCACTCTATTTAGCTTAACAAAGAGAAAGTTAAGGGGTGACTTAAGTCTGTAAGTATCTATATGGGGGATGAATATTTGATAAAGGGCTCATCAGTCCAGCAGACAAAGGTAGAACAAGATCCAATGGCTGGAAACTGAAGTTAGACAAATTCAGACTGGAATGAAAGGTGTAAATTTTTACTAGTGAGGGTAATTAGCCACTGGAATAATTTACCAAGGGTTGTGGTGGATTCTCCATCACAGGCAATTTTAAAATCAAGACTGGATTGTTTTTAAAGCTCTGCTTTAGTTCAAACAGGAAGTAATTCAGGGACGTCCTATGGTCTGTGTCATACAGGAGGTCGGAGCAGCTGGTCACAAGGGTCTCTTTTAGCCTTGGAATCTAGGAATCTCTGTCCACAAAATTTTAGCCACCAGATCATACAGCTAGAGAGTTGATGTACAACCACGATGTCCAGAGGAACTGAACCTATCTAGAGTGAAGTAGAAAATCCTAAATGGTTTTGTTTCATGGTGAAGAGCAGTTTTCTGTTATAGCAAACCTCTGCTACTGGCAGAGTTGTTTACTAAATAAAATGAGGTTACCTTGCAGGGCTGTAATGAAGACAAAATCAATTAATAACTATGAGCTGTTCCATTATGAGGGTGATGGAGTCTGTGTAGGTACCTGTGCAGATTGGGATGGAAAAACTCTTGCTTCAGTTCCCTCCTTTGCCACAGACTTCCTGTGGGAACATGGGCAAGTCCCTTAATGACTCTTGGCCTCAATTCCCCATCTACAGAATGGAGCTAGAACTTCTGGTCTTTCACCCTTTGTCTTGTCTGTTTAGACTGCAGGGCGATGACTGCCTCTTACTAAGTGTTTTATACATTATATACCGCTGATCTTGACTGGGGCCTCTGTACGTTGCAATAATACCAGTGAAAAATGATAACAAACCTCATGAATACCAGACTGTGCGAAAGATCCGTTCCCAGCATGGTGGAATTATTTAGGGCCCAGTTCTGAACACACAGGGTTATGCTTGTGCTAAACCCCAAAAGGGGGTTGAATATCAGTTCTCTCGTCTGCAGTCGCCCTCTCAAGCCCCTGTACTGTAGCAAGAAATGAGATAATGAGAGTTTGCTGCTCGCCAGCAGCTGATACTGTCATAAACAGATAGCTAAGGGTTAATGTTTCTTTTACCTGTAAAGGGTTAACAAAGGGAACCAAACACCTGACCAGAGGACCAATCAGGAAACCGGAGTTTTCCAAGCTCAGGGAGGGAATTTTTTTGGGGTCGCCGTTGTCTGTGTCTCTGCTCTGTGCTCTCTCGGCTATGAGAGTGATCTCTATCTCCAGGCTTTTCTAATCTTCTGTTTCCAAGTGGAGTACAAAGGTATGAAAGACAATGGCTTATATGGTTTTTTTTGTATTACATGTTTGTAGTTCTGGAATGTTAAATTGTATATCTTTTTGGATAAATGGTTTATTCATTTTTCTTTTAAGCAATTGAACCTGTAATTGAACGCTTGATACAGAGACCATTTTAATTCTTTCTTTCTCTTTTATAATAAAGCTTTCTTTTTTAAAACTTGTTGGATTTCTTTTCTAGTTGAGGCTCAGGGGATAGGATCTTGTGCCAGGTTATGGTCTCTCTCAAGAAACTGGGAGGGAAAATCTCTTTTGTGTCAGAGTTGCAAAGCTTACTTTGCAGGGACTCTGACTGAGGGTGAAAGAACGGGATCTCTGTTTTGCATTTCAAGAATTGAAATAGTGATCGTCCAGGGCCATCCAGGGAGGGGAAGCCTGGGGAGGAAATAAAGAGGAGACAAGGGGAGGGGGTTATTTCCCTTTGTTGTAGACTCAGGGCATCTGAGTCTTGGGGTCCCCCAGGGAAGGTTTTGGGGAGAACAGAGTGCGCCAGACACTGGAATCTGGCTGGTGGCAGCGCTATCAGATCTAAGCTGGTAATTAAGCTTGGAGGGTTCATGCAGGCACCCACATTTTGGACGCTAAGGTTCAGAATTGGGACTTATACTTATGACAGATGCGTGTTTCATTTATTTAAAATCCAAACATAACAAAGAGAAGAGGAATCACCAGACACTAGGGGACAGAAGAAACCAGGAGACATGGTGGATGTGGAAAGAAATCAGCCAGAGAGTGAAGCGGGAAAGAAAGGAGGCAAACAGGACAGAAGACAGGGGAGGAGATCACTAAAAAGTATCAGGAAAAAAACCACAGCAAATAAGGCAGGAGAGAAAAGGGGAAATGATCAAAGGATAAGGAAGAAATAAAATGGAGACAAAAGAAGAGAGAAGTTGGAAAAAAAGATGTGAACAGAGTGTGTGCTGAGGAAATGGGGTAAAAAGCATGTGTGGAGGACTGTGGGACATGGGTGAGTGAGGAGGGGATGAGGGTTATTTTATAATGAACGAAGGTATCAATTGAATGCTGAGATTTTTATTACACATTGGAAAACAAAATCTGACCTGCAATAAAGGACTGAAACGTGGTAAATGATGAATAGGACTGAAAAATTAAATATCTGCACGTGCTGTTACTCAAGAGTCTATCTGTCACTCTTGTTATCGGTAGAGCTGTAGGACATTAAAAAAGGGTGTTTTGTGTGTGCAAAAATATGACCAACTCTCACTGAGATATTATTAAGCTGAAAGGTAACAATGACTGCCATTAGGAGAGTCTTTGATCCTAGTTAAATGGAAGGAGCAATTAAGCCCTGTTATGTAAAAGCTACAGAGAATGGAGGTTATTGCCCAAGGCACATGGTAGGTCTGAGCTAAGCCATGCGAGCAGAGGGGTTTCCCAGATTGCAAACACAAAGCAATAGGACATTGGTTTTGCAGCCCATATGTGTTAGAGACCGAAAGCCAGGAAAGAACTTGGAGAAGCAGTAGTGAGCTTGACCTTGAGAGGAAGTAGAAAGACAAGGTTTCTTGGGCACAGAACTCACTGGAGTGGCAGGCTGGGGGTGGTTCTGAGCAAGCAAATTGCCTGCTGTTGTTTGTTTCTGCTGTGTTCAGGGCAACAGGAGTCTGAGCACATTGTTTTTGTAACTAAGATCACACCAAAGAATAAACCTGACTCATATTATTGATTTCAGATCCTACCAGAAACAACCCTGCATGGCCCAAGTATCGGCTAACTAGTGGGGCCAAAGGGGCATCCGCGATAAGGGAGGGGTGGAATGAATCCATCTGGGAACATGACTGTCTACATGGCTTTACCAGATTGCACGGCCTCCTTAAACCCTTTAACTGACTCCAGTGTCTCTTCAAAGCGTTATCATTTGAAGTTCTGGATGCACTCATGTTAGCTCCATGGGGGTGGGGGGAGGGGCGAAGCATCCCATATGAGCCGTTTTTTATAGGTCTCTTCGTGTACTCCTTTTTGTCCTGCTGTCCCGAGCTTTGTGTGTAATGCTAGCTTCTGAATAGAAAGGAGTTGTGAGCCTTGTGGGAAGCTTAGGCAGAGCTATGGGGCTGAAATGTTGCTATTGTTTCACCCTCCATTTGTCAAGCATCCCAGGAGTGACTGAATCCTCAGCGCTGTCCTCACCATGGCTGCAATCAAGTAGCCATGTACAAAATACATCCGCAAACTACCTCTCTGCTCTGTATGAGCCTATGCGCTCCAGAGGCCACACCTCTATGCAGCCAGGAGCTCAATTTCCTGGTTCTCCCATCCCTGTTCTTATCATGGGGCAATGCTGTCCTTCCGAGGATTCATGTTTGTCCACGTTACCATCCCCTAATAGAAGAACAAGGAAAGAGTGAAGCTGAAAAGCAGATGGTCATCCAGACATTAGCAATTAGCAGGAGATATGATCCCATGAATAGCAGCAGATAGAATTTGAGCTCTTTATTCATGAATATACGAGTGACAGGGTTTTTTTTATTATTATTATCTGACCAGCTCAATTTGAAATCCAGCCCCACCTAGCAGAGTTCTATTCATGTGTGTGGGGGGTGGGGGAGTCGGTTCACTTTGAACTGGAACCTTGTGGGGCTCCAAGCCCCTCACTGCCTTCCCTTGGGTTTCTTTGGGTAATATGTGCCTTCCAGACGCTTGCCTGGCCTCAGCCTCCTTAGTGCCTCCTTTGAAATTGCTCCGGTAGCTCTTGAGGGAGTCTCAGAGCTTGGTTAGTTCGCGAGGTGCTGTACTTTGGTGCCAGGCAACCTTGCTCGCACAGCAGATTACCTCGCATTACCTTCTGCCAGGTTGTGGTGTACGTATTATGCTAAGCTCATCGCAGCTGTAAATTATTCACGAAGAGCCTGGTGGAAACGGACGTCTCTTCAAAACCACAAAAGTTTCTATGACACAAAATTGTCTTTCTTTGGAGAGCTCTGCTTTCTGTGGGGGCTCCACGGGGCTTTCTCCTGGGTCCCTGTGATGAACTGGAATATGTCTGTGCAATTTATGAATTTGGAGTGAGATTCTGGACCCTAGGTGTCTGTGTAAGGCTGCAAACTCCATTCTGAATGTACAGTCTTTTCCCTTTTCTATGTTCTCCTCGGTTTGACTGCATTGTGGGTTGGAAATTCCAAAGACTGCTGGCAAAAGAATAACAATAGGGCAGCTGACTGTTAAGTGCCCAGTCTTTGGAAATCCATTCACTCTGGACAAAAGACTGGTCCCTGCCCAGAAGAACTGGTTTACTAGAGGGGGAAATCATCTTGGCAGCAAAGTTGCCTGACCTGGGTCTGTGCTCATGTGGGAAAGCTGGCAAGGGCGTCACCTGCCACAGGGGCTGCAGGTTTTAAAAGGGCAGAGGCTGGTCAGAGTGGGGGCCATTTTCTCCAGTCATGAGGGAGAGACCACTCACCATGTGACAGCCTGCCTTCCTTCCTGGACCTGGGTGGTTCCCCAAAGGCTCACGAGGGGCGGGTGAGATGGGAAGAGAAGGATATTTGGGTTTCATATATTTGTTCTTTGGTATGATCTGTACTCTGCTGTGCTTCACATGATTTAGGATAAAAGAGCATAAGGTGTTTGACTGGGCAAAGTGTGTGCACATTGACTGCTTCACAATTGCCCTGTGCCTCTGAGAAGGTTAGATTGTGAACCAGAAGCTTCACACTTTTGGGGTGGAGTTCTGGGAGAGCAGTGTGTTTAAGTACTGGGGAATCTGAAGGGTCAGAGCTGTGTCCAAAGAGGCTAGGCGACTGATGAGCAGGCCCCAATACTCAGAGGGGATGCTAGACGGAAGGTCTGGGTCCTGAGAGTATGCCTAGGGACCCAAAGATTGGGGCCATGTCTGGACTCCATTCAGGCTCCAGAAACGTAACATACCCCAAGGGGTACATAGCACAGAGACTTTTATTTCCCTTGCAGCAGTCCTAGTGGGTGGCCACGCAGAAGCACCTGCTAGGATCTGTGACAGTTCCTTTCTCTTCTCCCACTACATGTTCTCTAATCAGCAGACACAATTTCATCTACCATCTCCATGCTTGACAACTCACAGATCTGCCTCTGTATTCCAGATCTATCCCCTTCTGTCCAAACTAAAATCCAAGCCTGTCCCTCTGACGGTTCCTCATGGATATCTAGCCATCAGCTGAAGCTCAAACATGGCTGAAACAGAGCTCTTAGGATGGAACAGAGAAGGCTTTCCTCAAGCATGGCGGATAACGTTACCATCGTGTCAGGCACTCAGGCCTATAACCTGGGCATTATCTTTGACTCTCTCTAGGTTCCCACATCCAGGTTATATCTAAATCTTGCTGACTCTTTCTGTGTAACAACTTTAAGGTGCGGCCTTTCTTATCCACACAGCTAAAACTCTCATCCGGGCCTTCATCCTATCTTGTCTTGGTTACCATCTTTCTCCCCGGTCTTGTCAAATGCAATCTTGTCCTACTCGTATCCATTCAGAATACTGCTGCAAAGATCATTTTTCTAGTTCACCACTTTGATTATCTCTTTGCATCTCTCCTCTGGTTCCTCCTTCTCTATTGCTTCAGACCACAAACTGCTGTTACTTTGAAGGCCCTTCACAACCTAGTCCTATTCTGCCTATCATCCCCCTTTTTCTATTGAGATTTTGTTTCCTGCCACTGATCAGCACCATCGTGCCATTCTCCATAGCCCAATTTTCAAAGAAACACCTTTGTTCTTCCTCTCATATCGCCCTTCACATTTTGGGAGGTGCTTCCCATAAACTTTCACCAAACTAGCCCATCAGCTTGGAAAAGAGACGACTAAGGGGGGATAGGATGGCGGCCTGTAAAATCATAACTGGTTTGGAGAAAGTAAATATAGAAGTGTTATTTACTCCTTCTCAGAACACAAGAACTGGGGGTTGCCAAATGAAATTAACAGGCAGCAGGTTTAAGACAGACAAAAGGAAGTATTTCTGCACACAACCCACAGTCAACCTATAGAACTCTTTGCCAGAGGATGTTGCCACAGGGTTCAAAAAAGAACTAGATAAGTTCCTGAAGGACAGATCCATCAATGGCTATTAGCCAGTCTGGGCAGGGACGGTGTCCCTAGCCTCTGTTTGCCAGAAGCTGGGAATGGGCAACAGGGGATGGATCACTTGATGATTCCCTGTTCTGTTCATTCCCTCTGGGACACCTGGCATTGGCCACTGTCGGTAGACAGGATACTGGGCTAGATGGATCTTTGGTCTGACCCAGTCTAGCCGCTCTTATGTTCTTATTATCTGCCTTTAAACTCTCCTTTTCCATCATGACTTCAAAACTTGGCAGCTGGTCATGTTGTATTGCCATAATGTCTCATTGTTCCCTTACCTTCCCCATCAGTCTGTTTGTAACCATAAGCAGTGTCTTGTTTATACTTCCATTGTAAGCTCCTTGGGACTGGGGCTGTCTTTTGTTCTGTGTTTGTACAGCACCTGGCACAATGGGGCCCTGCTCTATGACTAGGCCTCCTAGATGCTCTGGTAATACAAATAATTGATGAACCATCACAAATAGAGACTATTAGAATTATTGTTTACTATGAACCTAATTTCACTGAACTATAAATGATTTTGGAATGATAAGAATATGCAGCAATTTTTTACTTCTGGGATAAGGACCTCAATTTTGTGCTCATTAAAATGAATGGGGCTTTTGGTGTTGATTTCAGTGGAAGCAGGACTTCAACAGTAATTGGGAGCTTCTGCGGAATTTGTGTGTGGGCAGTGGCAATACAAGTGATTTTTTTGTGTGTCTATATTTTTATGAATGTAAACATTTGCCAGTTGCTGGATGCATAATATGCAATGATTAATGACAAATGATTAAATATCATCCACCCTCAATAGCAGGCAGTGCAAGATGTTGCTAATTTGCAACCTGCACACACACTGCAGGTACCCATCATCCAAGAGAGACAGTTGCATTTTCTGACCTTTCCTTTAAACCGATCAGATGTACTTTGCATTCCCAATAAGCTTTCTTCTCTTGCTAGATTACTCACTTATATCTCCGTGTGCAAAATGATTTCACACCCTGTAAGATTAATTCTCTGTTCCTGGTTGCCTTGATTAACAGTTCAGCAAACTGTGCAAAATATGGCAAAACAGCACGACACACAGACATCTTTACCTCCCAAAAGCAAGGTCAAAAAGACAAAGTTACAGGTTGCTGCCATTGTAAATTGCAGGGGGTTGGAGCTGTTTTCTGCAAAAGTAACAAACACCTGCTGTATTTTGGAATACTGCCTATGATTTAAAAATCAATTTCTACACCTGCCAGATACTTTAGTTATTGGCAGCAAATTTTGATTGATTAGCTACAAACTTATAATTTTTTTTCCGTCTGAGTAGTGTTTGTGTGGCTAAACTTTGAACCCGGATGGCAGTATGATGTTTTTTGATCATGCACTGAAACTCCTGTGATTTTGAGATAGGTCTGATACAGACACACTGTAAAATTAAGGACCTGATGATACAAACCTGTACTCATTCAGTGATACTATTTACCTAGGATTAAAGCTTTATACAGGCTACTGCGAGCGCATCAGACCTGTCTCTTGCTCTCTGCTCTGACTTCCTATAGAATTTCACAGCAAGTTCAAGGTCTCAGTCCTTATCTTCAAAGTACTCTGTAGCTGGGCCCAGGATATTTAAAAGCTAATCTAAAGCTCTGAAGACTGTGGTTGACAGTGTGCATCCTTGACACAATGGAACTCTCAAAGAGAAGAGTAAAACTTGTCTGTTCAGGACACAGAACCTTCTCTGGGCATGACCTGAGACTGTGGAATGAACTCCCCTAAGAGCTAACGACCTCTCATACCTTCCAGGAGTCCAGTGCCACCTTAAAGACTAACAGATTTATTTGTGCATAAGCTTTTGTGGGTAGAAAACCAGTACTTGACACACATAAATTACAGCTTCCTGCTCCAAGCGCCAGGCACATTTCTTTGTCCTGCTTCCTCTAACATAAACACAGAGCAACGGGAACATTAATATACCTCTCCCCCAACAAGCCTACCCAAAGAAGATACTCCACCACACATGCTTCTCCCTCTGGGGACAGGAGGAGAGAACAAACAACATGTGACAGATGTGTAGTGACATTGCTTACGGCATGACTGGAAGGCATTCAGATAGTACGGTGGTGAGTGCTCTATAAGAGCTTACATCATGACGACGGAATCCCACAATGATGTCGACGTACAAGGATTCAGCAAATACTAGAGGTGAACACGTATATGAGAGGTCAGACCAATGTGAGAACCAGCAAAATGGTTACATGTGGGACAGTCAACACTGTCCATGACCTTTGCAGGCTGTTGTAGCCTTGCTTGCGATGTTCAAGTTTTTTCCATGAGCTGTTAATGCACTGTTAAACTATTGCTTCACATGGTTAAGCCAAGCTGTTAAACCATTGCGTTACATGATTAATGGCAACATGACCAATCTACCACCGCCTTGGTCAGTGTTGGCTGTTACTTCCCAACTGCTAGGGTCAACCTGACAAGCTTTCAAGTTTGACTTCAGCGTTCCTTTCTATTGTTTGTACTGACCCTGATGAGAATGGATGTCTTGCTTTAGCTGACCTAAAATATGGCCTGGGGTGGTCTTAGGTGAGCCACACATCCAGACCAACACAGCTGAGCGTTCACGAACATACTCTGAATGCCTGACACCAGACAATGAGCACGGATTTCAATACTGGGAATCTTGTTCCTCCATTTGAATGTCCAACCAGACCGAAGATGGTGTATATAAAACTGATCAAACTTCCTAATGTGGCAGCAATATGTTGTCCATGTCTCACAACCATATAGCAGCATTGTAAGCATGTCTGCCAAAAGGTGCTAATAACAGACTTACACACCTTTTCAAGAACTTCTGTAGAAGAGAATATGTAATCCTACCCTAAATGTGATTTTTCTAGCATGCTTTATGATGCAAACATCTGAGACTTTACAAAGCAAGTCAAAACACATCCAAAAAAGTTAGTTCAAGCACATTATTTTTATCAGGGTCCAAAATATTTGTTAAAGTAACAGCCAGACTTTCAGATAATATGGATTTGGCACTAAAATTATACAACAAACTCTTCTGCATATTATCAGAGTTTCTATGTCATGCCAGGTCTGATCCAATGCTGATGTTGGATCAGATTGAAGTGGGTAGTAGTTGTCTTCCATTAATTTCAATGAGTGTTGCAATGGGCACTCAATGCTGTGTTTGTAAGGAATTCTGTACATGTGCACTGGACTTTAACACAAATATCAGCATTTATTCATGTACAAGCATAACCCATAAAATGATTTCATCTTGCAGACAACTTGGTTCTGCTGTCTGTTTTTAATTAGAGATAATTATAAATAGTGAGCGTCAAACACTGTAGGTTGACATTGGACATTTCTATAGCTGTCTATTACCATTTTAGTTAAAGGTAAGGTAAATATTCTATTATTTTAATGAAACATGGCTCCTGGAATCCTCCCTCTCCCCCCAGAAAAAAATATAGGAGCCATTGGTCTAGGTCCCATGCATACAATAGATATACAATATGTGTAGTAACTGACAATCCCTGTCCCAAAGAGTTTACAGTGTAAACAGGTAAGGCAGGGAGGGAAATTGAGTTGCAGAGACAGTAAGTGACATACCCAAGATCATACAGCAGGTCAGTGGCAGAGATGGGAACAGAATCGAGTTTTCCTGACTCAGTCCAGTGGCCTATTCACAGGACCTCATCATCTCTCTAATCTATATCCACCGTTAGTGTTTTTCACAGAGGGCAAAGGTTTTTGTTGCCCGTTGACGTTCCCTACAGAAGTAATATTGATCCCACTGGTGTGTAACTAAAAATGTGCCAAATGTTGGCACTGACCTTCTGGCCTGTTCAAACTGGACCTTTGGTTTGAGGCTTGGTGCGATTGTGAACTTCAACCCTCAGCTCAGTGAATGTAGGCTGAGGATGTTCACACAGCAGGAAAGGTGACAAATACCCCTGTCTTAGAGCTGCCTTCCTTGCCTCCCAGGCTCCCCCACTAGCCATGGTGAGAGCTAAAGCCCAGATCCTGTGACCCATTTTGTGTGGCTAGATTTTTGCACTTGTGGGGAGCCCACTGATTTAAATAGGGTTCCATGTTCTATTCACATGGAACAACTTGCAGAATCAGGGCTGAAGGAAACAGAATACCAGGGTTGGAAGGGACCTCAGGAGATCATTTAGTCCAACTCCCTGCTGCTCAAAGCAGGACCAATCTCTAAACAGATTTTGCCCCAGATCCTTAAATGGCCTCCTCAAAGATTGAGCTCACAATCCTGGGTTTAGTAGGCCAATGCTCAAACCACTGAGCTAGCCCTCCCTTCTTAAAAAAAAAAAAGTCCTTTTGGGTTTATTATGGAAGACAGGGTGGGTATGCAGGCTGAAGGGGCCATGTGAATGGGCGTGTGTGTGTGTGTGTGTTCCTTGATAGATTCAAGTTACTTTAACTCAAGCCTTCAAACAAATCTACAAAGAATCATTTGCTCCCAGCTCCAGGCAACCAACTGCAGGGTGGAGATCACACAACCCCCTTTACTCAGCCCCCTGCATAGCTTCCAGTCTCAGTTCAAAAAATCAAAGCAACTGCAACAAAACAAACAGCTTTAACACACTGTATTTGCTGCATAAATTAACATAAAATGAATATCTGACAACTTAAAAACATTAATCAGATTGGGAACCAGCAGAAAAGAGCTGGGCAGAATTCACAAGTGTTCTTTTCTGAACGTCCTGCCTCCTGTCGCTCTTCTTGCTTCTTGCACTGATTTATTGCTGTCCTTCCTGTAGGTTTGGAAAATCAATCCATTAACAATTAAAGCAATGGCTAGCCCATTATTTATCTCACACATCTTTTAATGCACTGACAAAAAAAAAATGCTGAAAACACGCCCAGATGTGTTACACTCTGGTTTGAGCCATCCCTTTTGATGTCTGCTTTTGAGTCCAGAGACAAGTGAGTCTAGGAGTTGCTATTAAGTCCTAAATCATTTTTATTTATACTCTAGTATCCTTTGGGGCCCCAGGAGATCAGAGCCCCATAGGGCAGGGACTGCAAACGCATTGTGAGAGACAGCACCTGCGCCAAACATCATGCAGAAGACAAACAAAGGAGGGGAGAGGATGGTAACTGACCAAAGTCAGTAGTAGACTCCTGCTCTCCTGCTCCTCATACCTCCTATGTGAGGGCCCATACCACCCTGCCCACCCCCAAGACCCCAATACTGCCCATAGAGCTGAGTGGCAAGCCCCTGCAGCTTGCCCAACTCCAGCTGCGGTATCTCCCACTGAAGTCAGGTGGTAAGATGGTGCTCTCAGTTGTTGTGCAGCATCGAAATGCCAAATTTACAAGCATCAGCTGACCACTTGCACCTATGCTTTGGTTGTTTTCAAAAGGACAGTGTCATGCTAGGAACAGATTTTTTAGAGGGTACTTTTGTGCATTTTGGGGATTGCCTGAGGCAACCCCAGCTGGTTAGTCATGTGCAAACAGGTGCTATTGTCAATCTGGTCCCAAATGTCCTGGGCTGTGTTACAAAAACCTGAACCGAAATAAAAATAATAACCACCCCCTTCCCCCCCCAAAAAAACCGCAGAAAAAACCCCCAGTGCACTGTACTTCCCCCTTGTTATGCTGCTTCCAGTTCTTGGGCACGAGCACAGGGCATTATGTTTGAATTACAAGGAAATATTGCAGGGGAATGTTAATTTTTTAAAAAGAAAAAATAACCCAGGTTCCATTTGAATTTAAAAGAAAGAAGTACGGAGACATTTCCATTGGTCTGATATGTTATATAAGCTTTTTCTTGGCAAAATCTTCGTTTTTGGGTCCGCTTTGGTCTCCCGCTCTCCCTCGGTGTCTGCCTGTATTTCTTTAAGGTGGCTGTCCCCATACAAGTACATTGTGTGGCTTTGTCTGGCGCTGAGCTCCAGCTCTGGTTTGTGGTTCGCTGGTGGAGAGATGCATTGACACTCTGCAAAGGGAGGGGTAAGGAGGGTGGATTGCAGTGCAGTGGCAGCATGACTGGCCAACAGGAGACTGCGACCTCCAAGTTTGCTTCACTCTGCAACTGGTAGAGAGGTGATGTAAGCAGAGCCTAGCTGGACCCACTAGCAGGCTTTCAGACTGGGGTGGACAGTTATACATGGGAATGAAGGGGGAGGAAAAAAACCCTCAGATGTTTTACACATTGGGAGAAATCATAGTCCATCTGAACTAGACTGGAACTGCAAGCCAGTCCCTCCGCACCGGGAAACCTAGAACTGCAGACAGCCCTGGAGCAGCTTTGTTTAGCAGATCCGCTCTGCTCAGCTCACACCTCTCCTTACCTCCCCGAGCTTAGAAACGTGTGCATGGGTGTGAGATGTTCCCCCTGTAGAAATATCTTCCTTCTCTGTGAGCCCCACGTTCAAATGCCTGCTAAAGCCGCAGCAGCATCTCACAGTCAGGGAGACAGAAGGCTGGCAGAGCTCTCCTGCATTTGCTTTGTTTCTCTTTTCTCATCTGGATTTAATTGATGGACCAGAGCATTGCTGAAGCCAAAAGGGGGGGAAGATCTAGTTTCCTAACAGAAGGGAAAGGAAGTGTGTGCATTGAGGTAAGGTGCGAGCATGCTTATTTAACTTTACCTAGTCCAAGATTTCAGCTGAATTATTTCTGTTACCATATGACTGCATGCAAGGGCAGCTTGGGGCTCCCATAGCAATGAATGGAGATGACAGACAGCAGCTGAAAATGGGCATTGCAAACAACAATGATGTATTTTCTGTATGTCATCTCACCTGCCAGAATACAGAGGTGTTCATCTAATCAGTTCTGCAGCAAAACACCAGGCAGGGCAATACAGTGTGTGTGTGTGTGTGTGTACGCATGCAAAGGGACTGATGCTACAGTAGATAAGGTCATACAGTACCCTCAAATGAGTGCAATGTGTTTGTGTGTTGTATCTCTATATTTGTGTGTGTGACACAGAAACACAAATAAGATTACTGTGCCTATGTTGCAGAGGTAGGTCTCTGCTTGTTTGACAAAATCTCTTTCCCTAAGGGTTTGCCCCCAATGTATGATGATTGCTGGTCTAGACAATTACTGATTGTTATTAATCCCATTTTCATTATTGCTGTTTGGTGCCCCAGATCTTTGCCACGAGGTGGCTAGGTTCAGGATGGATCCTCTCTTCCCTGCTCATATTTTGGAAGACCCTGATCTGAGGAAACTGCTGAACGACTCCTCAATGCTGAACCTGAGTTTTCCCAGTAACTGGTTTAACAACGGCACAGGGGACAGCTTCCTGCCACTGAGCATCAAGATCACCATTGTGGTCGTCTACTCCATCGTGTGCATAGTGGGGCTGGTGGGCAACTGCTCGGTCATGTATGTTATTGTCAGGTAGGCAATGCACACATCTCACCAACCCCCCTCCCCTCGCTATTCTTCCTGACAGTGGGGAGTGAGCAGAGGGTGGGGGCGTAACCTTAGACTGCAAGTGGAAGTGAACTGATGCCCTGGGTGATAGAGACCATGTCGGAAACTCTTGCACTTCTCCAAGTTATTTCCTTTGCATTTTAGCTAAGGGGTCCCCCCCGCCCCATGGTTCCTCAGGGATGATGAAGGTTTTCAGCCACAGTTCATATTAAATAACCCTCTGGTGCCTCCTAAAGGAAGCAGAGTTAATCCAGAGAATAGAACAGAAGGGTAAAATATATTTCAAAAGGTGGACTCTGCAAATTGTGTAAGGTGCTGCACTGGCTGTCAGCAGGAAGAGCAAGGATTTGGAAATAATGAGCTGCAGTCTGTGAAGGTCTCTGGGGTACTATGGACACCCCCATTTCACCCCGCAGCTCCTGTGCCATGTTAGGGTTTGGATTTAGACTGGAGAGGGAGTCTAATCCCTTCCTTTGGTTCTATGCAAAAGGAAAATGAAGTGCTTGGCGGCCTCATATCTCTGCAGGATACAAATCTTAAAAGTTCCGAGCGTCACTATTTTTAAAAACAGCATAAAAATAGAATGCAACACAATGTTCCAGAGACGAGGGCAGCATCTCTAACTGCAGATGAATGTCCGGCTCTCAATACATTGGATGGATTTTCTATAGCAGAAAGACTTTTATGCGGGAGGGGGAGGTAGAGCAATGAGCAGATGTTGTCCCCACCGGGGTCCATTGCCTGGGGCTTAGTGACATGTTTCTGGTCTTTAATATTTAATGTATCAATGGTTTTGATGGTTCTGTATGTAGAAAAACTCAAAGAAGTAAAAACTCTCATTTTCTTCCATGATTTAAACCACCTTTCCCCATGAATCCAGAGCAAATCATGTCCTGTAAAATAAAATAAAAATTTGCATCAGGAGGGGACATCACCCTCTGTTGATAGAACCAATGTGTCACTTTTGACTCAGGTCACTGCTTATTTAGGGCTGGATTGTGACCCCATTTCTATTGGGAATGGAGTCACTCAGGTGACTAACTGCTCAGTAATGTGACGGGGTTCACGGTCTGGGCTTGAATTTGGAGCTTGAAAATGCTGGTGTTATTTTATACTGGTCTGAGCACATGAAGATGGGAAATGTTTATTGAAGTAAAATAAAGGGTTGCAGGATTATATTTTCGTTATTCTGGGCCTGATTCTGCATCTCTCATTCATGCTGAGAAGTCCTTACTGTTGTGAGTAATCCCAATGGGACTCCTGTGAGTACGTGCTGCTCAGCAGAAGGAAGGGTTGCAGAACCTGGCCCTGAATATCACAGCCATTCAGATGAGTCTGGATCTTTGAGACAAAGGCCAAGACTTGCTGTTTTGAGCAGGCAGCCTTTCAGCGCTCTTACAGCAGAGAAGTTGGTGGATGGAAGGAGGAGACCATGACAAAACCCCCTGGACAGGGAGGGGCTGACCCTGGAGAGTGTGGAGACATGGGGGCCATGCTGCAGCTGCTGTACCATGTTGCAAAAGGATCAGTGTTCAGCTAATCTTTGCCTTTCTGATCCATTTATGTTGGTTTTAGTATTATTATTCAGGACCATCTGTTTAGCACCAGAGTTGGGCATGATGCTTACAGATAGCCAATCAGGCAAGGCCTTCTGCATCCTTCCCCACTCGCCTCGTTCAAGCCTCAGGCTCAAGACATGTCTGCATTTGCAGAGCATAGCGATTGGTCCTCCTGTGCCTCTCCTGGGCCTAATCCACTCCAGTGGGTCCAGGGAGGAGATAGGGCTAGAGCTGTGATCCCTTCCCCTTTCCACCCTGAGCGAGTGCGGAGAGGGGTATAGACCGTAGCATGCCAAGAGCAGTCCCTGCACTGGGAAGGGCTGTGCTTCCTGGGGCTTTCCCAGGGGTCATTCGGCTGAGCATCTCATCCAGTGCAGACTGGAGCCTTCATTGCATGACCAGTCTGCAAATGAAGACCTACATCTACCGACATATTAAACACTGAGCATGACTGAGCAGAGGGTGCCGGGACAGGAACCCTCAAGTGACAGAAATGGGAATGGGGACAAGTGTTGGGTGAGCTTCCGAAGTTAGAAGGAAAGAGAACACTGTAACTCCGGGACCGTCATTTCAAATGGGGCACACGAGTATTCTTCCCCCCTTCCCTGCACTCATCTGTTGCCCCTGCAGATCGCCTGCATGTAGTACAGTTGTGGATTGCAAATGCCCCAAGTGGTTTGGCTCAGAAGAGGAGAATGGAGGTGAGGGAAGCCAGGGCCATTGGATGTGTCCTAATGTGCTCGGGGCTGCAGCCAATATTCCAATATTCTAAAAGCAGTGACTGACGGCAGCCTGCAGGTTGTGGGGAGTGGTTTCTGCCCCATGGAGTTCCCCCACAAAGTCAGACTGTCGATGAAATTTGGTCTCAGTAACATTCAGGAGAAGCGCCTGCAGAACTGCATGGTATGCAAATGGCTACAGTCATTTCACACAACTCCGCTCTTTGGGCTAACAGAGGAAAGAATGGAAGTATGCAATTTGATGCTTGTTTACTGCGCTGTGGCTGTGATATCGTACAGCTGGCCACATTTCACCCGCACTGCTGAGTAACAGGCTGGAGAGAGGTCCCACCTGGGTTCTGTGCCATGCCTTGGCTAACTCTACAAGGCACTTACTGCCTCGGCCAAGCTAAGTGCTGGGTTGAAATGGCTGCACAGGTGATTTATTTGTGATTTGTTTTTTTAGGCCCCTGGAAGATGTATTCTTCCCCTGCTGAAATGGAACCCTTTCCCCCACCCTTGCGTAAGAACTGCCTAGGAAGTTCTAACACTTCTCCCAGTAAAAAATATGTGTAGGAATGTTTTATGACACCCAGGTATTCCTGAACCCCAGCCCTGGATCTGAATAGCCTTGAACTCTAGGGAGCTGGAGAAGGGGTTTCAAAATCCACATCCCCAAAACCCCGGTTTTGATAAATGGCCAACCCCAAACCCAAGATCTTAACACTCTGCAGTTTAAAGGTGCAGAATGCAGATGCAGTGTTTTGGTCCAGCTCTCATGAAATCCTGTGGGGTCCTCCAGGGAAACCTGAGGTCCAATATGGGGTGCGGAGGGTCTGTGTACAGGGGACAGGAGGAGTGAACTGGCTAAACTGGTTGGCGAAGGGGCACATGTCATGTGCTCCCAAGAAAAAGTACATGGGAAGCTTTTATACATAGATCCCTCCAGCTTAGGCACCTTACAGTCTCAGTTTGTGCTAAAGCTGGATACAAGATTCCCTGAAAGCATTTTTTCAGTGAAAAGTGGGGTTTTAGACTAAACAAAAAATTTCACAGAAAGTGTTTGCTTTCTTGATCATGTATCGATTTTTTTTTTGTGAAAAACTAAAAATGTTTCAGTTTTTGTTCCAAAAAATTCAGTTTTTGGCATCTGAAAATTGAAAATATTTTGGCTTCTAGGTTTTTGGAAAAAATAAAGCTGAAATTTTCAGTGGAATCCCTCCAACCCCAAGTGCACCCATTTTTCTGACCAGCTCCGGCTTGTACCACACACATGACCTCTTCCAGGACATCTTCACTCCCTTGCTTCCATTTCTTAATGGACTTTTTACTTCTTCTTGGCTTTAAGACTCTTGCAATTTTAAAAGGGTCATTAAAAACAGACATACAACCCACACCCTGCCAGTATTGTGAGTTGTGACTTGTCTGTAGAGTTCTTAGCACAGTGGATTTCTGCTCCGTGGTTGGGATTTCCAGGTGATACAGTGATGGAAATAATAAATAAGACTGAATATCAAAAATGTCAATGGAAAGTCTCATGTCCTATTAGACATGGATGTCGTCACACTCCTTTTCCATTAAGCAGCTTGTGTTTAACTGAAGCAAAGTGCTATTTCTTTTTTGTGTCTTAGGGAAATGTGAGCAAATGATGTTAATTCTCTCTGCTTGCTAATAGAGCAATTCATGCCTAATGTAAACTGAAATGTATGAAAATTTGGGGGAACAATCCATTCTAGTTTTGACCAGTCACATAAAGGAAAAGGAGAAGGCAGAGGAGATTGTGCGAGTCCTACTCAGCACCAAACCTGTGCCCTGGCAGGTACTAAATATATATCGACTGGATTGAAAGGAGTGTTACGAGGACAACCAGGAACATTATTCATCCATCTCTCACTGACAGTGTAGGCAGAAAAACATCAACCTGAAACACAAACATACTAGGGCATATTTTCATAATGGTGGCCACCATTTTGCTCCTGAAGTTCACTATGTGGATCCAAGATTGCAGATGCAAATTTTTCAGAGGCAAAAAGCACCTATAACAAGACAGGGGAGCCTCAACCCTTTTGAACTTTTACATGATGAATTTAAAAAAAACACACTGATGTTTTTCCTGATTAGGGGGTGTCGAAAAGCTGAGGCAGGATATTTTGACCAATAATGACCCTTTCCATCTTCACTGAATACAAGACCATGAACACTAGACAAGGGAACAGTAGCCAAATTGCCCCAGAGGTCCATGGAATTGTTTCATGGAATTTTCATGGCTTGCTCATGTTTGTATTTTCATAGATATTTGGATCTGGCTAGTGGGTCAAGATGTTTGTTCTGAGGCGGTAGAATGTAAGTAAATGTAACTCTGAAAATAGTGTATATACACGCTGTATTTATTCCATCCTTAACCCCTCCACAATGGTGATACAAACCTCAGTTTCCTCCCTAAGCTTGATTATTCCTAGGGTTTCCTTACAGCTTCCTTTCTGTCCCAGCTCCTGCTTCCCTCTGTCTCTAGAGATGCTCCAACCTCACTTACATCCTAGTTGGATATAATGTCTCAGCACTGTGAATCAGCAGTAAGTACCCAACATCTTTGTGCAGGGTTCAAGCACTAGGCATGAGGGTGACTGGAAGAAGCCCTGAATCCCTATGAAGACTCTCAAAACTGCCACTTCCTTGCAGTCTCGTTCACACCCACCAAACAGATAGACAATTGCACCAAATAAACCATTTCTGCCATCTGTGATGTTTATAGGGTGTTTGTTCTTGGAGCTGTTTATTTCTCATACTTCCCTGCCTTTGTACTAAACTGATAAGTGGTTTGCTGCTCTGTCACTTCTGACAAGGGCTTTCAAATGGAACATATCGTTAACTCCCTAGCACTCGCTCTTTCTAGATACAGAAGCCATGCAAGATTGCTTCATGATCTGCCGACGCTTAACTTCCAGCAAGATCAATAACAACTTTGTGCACAAACATTGTCCCTTACTAAGATCTGCAAGGAACATCTCATCCAAAGTTGCCGAGATTTTTCTTATGTTAGGAAAGTGATATTTAAATGTGATCATGATTTGTGGCTATGTAACCTGTCTATTTCACAAGGTCTTAGCCATGAATCATAACAAAGACTCACAGGATACAGAAATGAGCAATACCTAATACATCAATGCCCTGCTCGTCCAGGATTGTTCTGTATAACCTAATGTTTTCCTTGGTTTAGTTTTAAATGTTCAAGAGATGGAGCTTCTAGCTCTTCCCTCATGAGATTTTCCCACAGCATTATGGATATCTCACTTCTAGGAAGTTTTCTGCTGTATCTTTTAAGCAACATTCTTCCCTCTTCCTTTGAAAGTTTCTTCTACCTTCTCACCTAGACAGATGCAAACTTGGCCATGCTTTCTTGAGATTTGCCTGTATTATCACCTGGTTTCCCAAGGAATGACCCTGACAAGGTTTCTCAAGTAGTGTGTGTGTTGGGGAAAACCACAAATCAGTCTGCACATTTGCCTGCAGTGCTGCTGTCTCCAATTTATCCTTTTCATTTGACATCTACTCATATTCCAGGATCCTGTTTTTAAACTAATAATGATGGATAGTGTCCAGTTGAAGAATGCTTCCTTGTCCAGTGGGTAAATAAAACTGCTTCCATCATGTCTGGTCACGAATCTTATCCCAGTTTCTCAGACCTTATCATGTCTCTTTGGTTTTTCAACAAGCACCTTCACCAGTTAGACAGAAGGAATGTTTTGCACAACATTCGCTTGCTCAGCTGGTCAGATAAAGAAGGCCACCAAAGTCAACACCAGGAATGAACTTGGCTTAGCATTTACAAATTCTGGAAGCTGGCCATTTGTCTGTGAAGAGTTATGGTGACAAATTAGCCTACAGCAAAAGGAAGTAAGCCTCTGATTTGGCAGCCCTGGCAAGCCAGAGGTTTGGCTCTATACCATTTCCTAAGATAGCTAATGGCTGTGATGACACAAGAAAAGGATTCACCTTGGGACAGAAGAGAATGTCAATGCTTATTAGCTTCAGGACTCGACTCTCGTCTTTAATAGGTTGAAATTCAGGTGCTTGCTAGTGGACCCGGGATTCAGCTATTGATAAGCTTGCATGAGCCCCCAGTCACAGTCTCTCTGTTATGGAGAACAGGAAGGCAGATAAGAGCCCAGTCAGTTATAACAATATGTTATGCCCGATCACTTTTGCAAAATCAAGCTCTTTGTTCCAGAGCTTATGTTCAAGCGGGCACAGCCAAGTTTTATAAGATTATTCTGCTTGCATTTCTCCTTGCAGTTTCAGGTGTCTGAAGCTTCTCTGCTCTATCTTGTAACACATACAAGTGTTTCCCGGTATGAATATTGTGGATGACATGAACAGGGAAGGAAAGTTGAGCTGCACGGGGACAGCAGAATCATCCAGCAATGTCTAAACAATGCCACTGAGAACCAGTGATGGCCTAGTTGGCAAGAGCTCACGCATGAAAAGGCATGACCAGACTCTTGGGCTCTGCTTACTGATGTCCCTCACATAAGGCCACGGGAAAGAGCACTAAGGCAGATAAGAAGTGAAATGTGTAGCCTAAGTGATGAGAAAACCTGTTTCCACTTGGCCACCCTTTTCTGGTCACAGTCCACCCAGTAGCTATCCCTGTGGAGAAACACCCCAGAAAAGTAATAGGAACAGCCACTCACACTTTCTGTACATCTGCTCTTAGTGCTTCTAGGCACCCCTTATCATCCATGGCTCAGTGAGGGATCTGCCCACATTGAGCTCTTTTGCCACTGGGGGAGGGGCTGGGTGTTACCTCAAATCTGGTGAATAACACTGATATGCAGATGCTGTCAAACCACTAACTGCTTGAAATGCGATCACCTTATCTTGAGGTGTGTGGGGATCACATGGGATAAGAAGCGGGGGGGTTGTACACTCACAATGACCCAGACTGTGCTACACACCAATGTCCATTTTCAGTGCAATGCTTAGCCCTTAATGTAGCACTTTTCACCCCTGTATATGAAAGTGCTTTACAAGAAGAGGAATAAATATTAGTTCCACATAGGGGAAACTGAGGCACTGGCAGGTGAAGTGACTTGCCCAAGATCATACAGGAAGTCTGTGGCAGAGCTGCGAATAGAATCCAGGCATCCTGCCTCTCAGTTTGATAATTGTGCTACTGGTTCTAAGGCATAGGTGCCGACTCCGTGGGTGCTCCGGGGGGAGAGGAGGGTCGGGCACCCACCAGTGCCATTAGAAGTTGGCACGTATGATCCAAGGGGCCATCCTTAAAGATGTACAGTAGATTTTTGTAAATCATGTGGTACCTGAGAAATATTATATACTGGTGGGTTAGCCACAACCCCCCTGCCACTCCACGTCTCCTATAAAAGGAACCAGATCCAGTGTACCACAAGCCAGAGAATACTCCTTGCCCAGTTTTCAGTTATTAGTGGAACACAGAGGCTTTAGTGCTCACATTTCAGCAGTGTTAAGGCTACAGGGAGGTTTGCTGTTTATTGCTTTAGGGGATGCGAGGATGCATTTCCTGATTTGCAGAAGGAAGATTCTAAAACCACTTGGTGTTTCCAAAATCACCTGGAGCCATTTAAAAAAAAACCCAAAGTTTCCTCTAGGCTTTACTATCCGTTGTATGACCCAGCCTACACTGAAAAGTTGAAGTGATTAATTTGTTGGTCCTGTAATCATGTGACTGTCACATTCACTTCTACTGCTGAGCAGTACTAATTGGAGAAGACTGAAAAGGGCTCTCCGTAGGATTTCTATTTCCTTGACAGCAAAGGGCTATCGGTTTAAGTTGGCTGCCTCTTGCTGCTTCATATTACTGACCATTGTTTGAGTTTCCTTCAGATAATTGCTCCCCCTCCAACCTCTCCATCCACTTGGTACCTTTAAGGTGTTACTTATGCATGTGTTTCTCTTACAGTTTTCAGAGAGTTTGAAGCAGTGGTTGGGCAGCAGCAGAGGGAAAGGGTTATTTGAGAAGGGAAAAGTTGGCACATTAAACGCTCCTGAATTCGTCTGTTTCCCAGTAGTTTGATTAAAGGGAAAAAATACTAAACCCTGTTCCCAATGATGCCTCCAAAGCAAGAAGATTCAGAAACAACATCCAGCCTCTGCGATCGCCTGTTACTCCCAGACACTCAGTTGTGTGTGCCACCCACTGGTGAGTGCATGTTATGAATCCCGCTCTGTGCCGGGCCAGAGGCTATGAGTTGTAACTGTTTTAGCTCTGAAGGTCCCCAGGTCAGGCCCCCATGTTTTGGCCAAGAGGGCGACCATCACATGTGCATATTTAGTCATGGGGCTTTAGGCACAAGTACCTGTGCCATTTTTTACTCCCACAACTCCAGCAATATTCAGATGGGTTAGGATGTTGATCTCCTTCCAGGGCTCTTTTCTTTCCATGCAGCTCCAGTTTCGTACACACCCTACGAGTTAAGACATTGTACTGAACTCCTTGAATTCTTCCACCAGTTTGCTCATACTTGTTCTTCCCCAGCCATTCAGTCTGCTAACCGGTCTCTAGTGCATTGTTTTCTATGGTGAATTGGACTCCTTTGCAGCCAGTCAACTCAATAGCGGGTTCATGGTCTTTCAATTCTACTTATTAATGTTGCCTCAAGGGCAGATTTTTAAAAGTATTTAGGCTTCTAAAAATACATATAGGCATTGACTTTTATCTACAGTTTCAGAAATCTAAACACCTTTAAAAATCTGTCCCTCAGTCCTTAAGGCATGGATCAGGATCAGAGGCCCGTTGTGAGAAATGATAACATTTCAATTACATGACGTCTTGCGGGAAGGCTCCCTAATGGGAATGGTTTAACAAGCTGTATTTCTTAGCGATGAAACAGAGCTGGAGTATAAAGTAACACAATCCAGTGGACATGAATGAACCCTTTAAGACTTTGTGTCTCTCTGTGTCCTTCGCTTTTCTTTTCTCTTTGCAAGAGGCAATTGGTGCAGATTGGATAGAAATGAAATTAATATTGAGTGGTCTGTACTGCTTGGAGTAATCAAAAGTTATTATACCATAAAGAGTGCAGAAGAGCAAGAAACACAGGCAGATGGAAAATGAAGTCTTTTGGTTATTACTGTGGTACAATGGCAAAGGAAACTTGATTTTTCCAAGACAAAGGCTGAAATATGCATGCTTGCAACTCACAGCTTGCATGTGCACATACCTATATGACTAACATTCCCCTCTAGTGGCTGGCCCATGGAGAGTATAATAGCCCACCACTGCTACCAGCTGATGGATTTACTTCTTTAGCTCAAGTGGTAGAGGCCTGTGCTTTTGGAGCTGAAGGGTTATGTGGTATCGCATATTTGGTGGGTTGTCACACATGCAAATCCTAGCCATACACTGGCTTTGGGATGTGCGTGAGCACAAGCCAGTTGCACAAAAGTGCATGCGCACTGTTAAAAATCTGTGCCTAATGCACTCCAGCAGCTGCTTTCAATGTCAATAATACTACAGATTGAGTAGGAGTCTGAAAAGCACTGAAGGACTAGCAATCTCACATCAAAACCCAAATATGGTTAAAAATACAGACTAAAAGCACTGAAATGACAAACTTTGATGAGGTTTTTAAGTCCTGTTTTACTGGGACTAAGTCCACAGCAGTTTTCAGGTCAAGTGGCAAGAAGTTCCAGAGGCAGAGGTGTCAAGTTCAAGATGGAAGTGGAATTCTGACAAATTTATCAGGAGGAGAATAGATTGCTATAGAATATTTTCAAACATCCCTACTCCTTAAACCAAAGCAGCATCGCTCATAATCTGCCACATGACTGGTTATGAATCTATCTATGCTTCTGAAAGTATCTGCTTGCCAGGCCTGTAGATTAAAGTGCTGTGCTCATCCACAGAACAGGCATGGCATAGGTCAGAGCAATGAAATTTTCCTGTGTGCTGGCCTATTAACGTATTTCTATCCTGTCCCCAAGAGATGGAGAGAGGGAAGAGTCAACTGCCAGGTCTTCATGGCACATTCAGTCCTTTACCTCTCTTCCGAAGCTAATAGTAAAGAAGACACTTATGCAGGAGTGGTGCTTGTTTGCATTCTTCTGTGGAGAGTCTGCTGGCTCATTATCCCTCATTAGCAGATTGCAAGCAGCTGGGTAATTAATTGGGCCTTTTTTGACTATAAAGTTGGCAGTTTCTGTTGGGACATCTGTCTACTTAGTCCAGGAGGTTAATCCCCTGTGTGGGATCCATATACCCACTGGGAACAGAATGCTGTTGAACTGCCATGCAGGCCTGAATAAGGTGGAAATCTAGGGGACAGGATAGTCATGCAACAGTAGTAGCCAGGATAAGACAAAGGATACTGGAGTGATTGTAATACCTACAGAGGAACCTCTCTCCTTACTGTTGCCGGCCAGGTATTTGCAGGAGTCATTCCCCAAAGAGTGCAATTTCTTGCTGAACATGTATATCCAGAGAGTCAGTGCTGGCAAATCATCTTTTCCCATGCTCTTCACACTAAGACAACTGCAAGAAAAGTGTCAAGAACAAGGAAAATCTCTCTACATGGCTTTAATGGATCTTAGTACAGCTTTTGAGCTGTTCAGCAGAAAGAACCTTTTCCATTTGTTAGAACTTGTTGACATCCAATCACCCTCAGTCTGATTTAATTCTTCCATGGTGGCATGAAGGCTACAGTCTGGTATGATAGTGACAGCTTAAAAATCCACAATGGTGTCAAACAGGGATGTGTTTGGGTACATTCTTCTCTCTGCTGCTCCATCATGCTTTTTCATTTTGCACTGAGCTTGTACGTTTCGAGACTAGAGCAGATGGAAAACTCTTTAACACTGCAAATCTCAAAGCACAAAGCAAAGTCAAATACCTGCTGCTAAGAGAACTTCTGTTTGTTGCTGGCGCAGTGCTCATGACATACAGTGAAGAGGGCCGCCAGCAACTTTGCAATAGTTCCACGCTAGCTTGTGATGAATTTGGACCAACCAACACTCTAAAGAAGACAATGGTGATGGCACAAGGTGTGTTGATGGTGCTAGAAGATGTGCAAAAGTAATGCTATGTGGGATCAATTGCATTGGATGATTTATCTCTAGATGATAAACTTAATTCTTGCATCAGAAAGGCAGCCACCACATTCGGTCAACTGACCAAACACATGGGAGAGAACAGGAAACTAACATTGAACATGAAGATATTGGTCTACCATATGTGTGTTCTGAGCGTGCCGCGGTATAGTGGTGAAGCCTGGACTGCCTATGGCAAGTACAACGGAAGGCTGAACACCTTCCACACCCACTGTCTTTGCTATATTCTAAATATCAAGTAAGAAACTAAAGTTCCTGACACTGAAATACTTGAGAAAGAAAAATTGCCATGTCTGATCACTGTTCTCAAAGACATCTCCATTGCCTTGACCATCTGCCATGGATACCTGATGGGTACATTCTAAAGGATCCCCTGTATTGTGGATGCTCTAAGGCCACTGGGGCAGCCTAGGCTCCAGTTCAAGGACATTTGCCAGAAGGACTTGTTGAAAATTTTCAACGTTGACATACCAAGCTGGACAGATGTAGCTAGCAACAGGCTATGCTGGAGGGCTGCGCTGCACCAAAGTGGTTGAGAGAGAGGGAAGCAAAGCGAATGAAGAGAAAAGAGCAGTAGGCTTCAAGCACTATTAGTGCACTGGCTTCATCCACTAGCCCTGTGCCTTGTGCCTACATTATCTGTTGCTCAGGAATTGAATGTTTTACCCATGTATGTTTTACTGCAGCATGACATTTAGTACCTGAACGGCTTTGGCATTTAAACCATTGTCTTCTGAGACAGGCAGCTTCCATACAGTAACAGCAAGGTTGAAACCAGTGTTAGCGACCTGGGACAATGATAATGCTGATGGCATCTGATAGGGTTTCCAAGATCTGATCTAAAATATACGGGCCAGTTCCTCGGCTGGTTTAAAGGGGAGTACTGACTTCAACGAGGCTATGCTGACTTATGCCAATGGAGCTGATAGATGTGAAAGAGCAGTGGCGTCTTTTGCCTGTTTCATATCCCTTGTCATTCCAGACACTGCAGCCCTAACAGAACAGGACTGTCTGCTAAGGGAGGGGAAGAGGAAGCGTGTCATTGCAGCTAGAGGTCAAGTGGGGGAAGGAATGCGTCCAAGCTGCATGCAGAGGGATGGCACCGGCTGTGTCTCAGTTAGATGGGATTATGAATAACCTAATCAAGAGAATCAGGATCCAGAGCCAAATGGTAACGCTAATGGCTCCCCAGGGCGAGAGGTTTCAGTCTGTCCCTTCCCCCTCTCTTCTCATCCCAGACATTTGTATTCAGTTTGTGACTGTGATGTCAGTGAACAATCTGTTCAGGAGTCTCATTTTTGCAGCCTGGCTGTTAGTTCAGTGACGGGGCTTTATGGATCTGATCGCTAAGCCCACAGGCCCCGAGTCTGGTAATTATGGGGAAATGTAGCTATGCCGTCAGATTGGAAGCTTTGCAACATGCTGTGGGGATGGGCTAAAAAGCACCATAGGAAACATTATGTCTCTCTGTGAAAGGTGGTAAGACTCAAAGTACAGGTGCAGGAAGGGACATTTCCATCTTCTCTCACTGCCTGCCGGTTTGCGAGCTGCATGTTCCTGGCTCTATCCAGTGCACATGCTTCGGTCTAACATTGTTCAGGGCTTGCTTGGTGGAGGGGGGTTGAAGCAGAGCTGTAGCACCTGGGTTTTACTTCGGAGAACTTAGATTTCAATAGCGGCAAGAACAATACAGGAGCCTGATCTTAATTTCCTCCCCAGTAGGAAATGAAAGCTTAGGGCTGAGTGTTGGGTGAACAGTACAAAAGGGGAAAAAATAAAGGCAAAAATAGGCTGAAAAGGGACAGGGAACGTGGCCAAAAATAACGAGAGAGAAAGCAAGCAAGGAGCGGAGACAAGAGAAAATCGAAGGGTGAAAGGGACAGTTGATGCACTGCATCCTGGGCTGCGCTTAAATCAGGTTGAGCTCATGAGGACACTTATCCAGAGCACAGCTTCCCTCTCATTAGTAATTGAATGACCTTGCCAAAAACAAAATTGCAGGAAGACAAGGTTGGCAAACTCAGATCCAGCTCCTGATTGAATCTTCTTTTGGGTCCTTATCTCAACCTTCTCATGTAGCACCGGAGCACCTTCCAGCAGTGCATTAACTGACACATCCAGCATCTGCCAGGCATGATTCTTCCTTTGTCCCTCTCTCTCTCTAGGGATAAATTGCAGTGTTGTGTAACAGATGCATGCGGTGCTGTGTGTTGTTGAAGAAAAGGTTGAAGTGCGCTTGGAATAAAGGGTGGTGGGTGTTGTATTGGGTAATAGCCTCAGAAGACTTCATACTTGTGAAACTAGAGTGGATCTTTATTAAGAGAATGATTTACTGAGCTGCTGCAACAGCAGCTAGCATTCCAGCCATGCGTACTCAGACCGACTTCCTAGTGCCTCTTCCAAACCCTTCCTTCCGGCAACCTGGGTTCCTCCATCCAGGTCCCATGCAGGTTGCCATAGTGGGGTTTGTGGTGGTTCTTCAAGCCTGGAGACAACAAAGTCTGGCTTAGGAGGGGTGTGGTTTTGAGCTAACTTTGTACTCCACCAATCTGGGAGCCAATGGGGCAAAGTTGGTCCCTCTGTACCTCTTAGGGAATTGAGCCAAGGGGCCATTCTAATTCCAGAAGCTGGAGATTGCAAGACTGTAGGGATACCCTGGCCATGCCCTCTATGCAGGCAACTAGGAGAGTGGTGTTGGAGTTGCTATGATAGCTATATACTACCAGAGAATGCCCTTGCATAAGAAGAATTCTCAAGTGGCTGAATATGGTTGGTTTAATTAACATTTCTCCTGCCCCACCCCACCCCAAAATCAAAAGCACCCCAAAACACCTCACAGCAATTTGTGGACTTTGAGAGCTTGTAGACTAGGAAGTTCAACCATCCCCTGATTATCACGTCCATTTTAAAGATGGGGTCCAGGGAAGGGTAAATGACTGGCTCAGAACAACCCTGAAAATCAGTAGCAGAGCTGGGAATTTCCAGTACCTCTCTCTGACCAATGGATACACTGCTTCTTACAATACATTTCCTGTTCAATCTCATGCAAAAGCAGCAGCTCTGGCTGATTGCTCATTCCCTTGCTGTGTTCATATGCTTATTTGCATAGGAACTGTGGTAATAAGGGAAACTGTCTCCATCTCTTAAATCTTACATTTAATTTCTGCCTTTCTTGGGACTGATTTAAGGATCTGTTGGTCTGAGTTCCTGGCAAAAAATAATCCACAAATGATTAATTGATTTTGTTTGCGCTGAATATTCTGGAAGTGTTTGTGAACATTGGTCGGCTGGGCTGATGTTTGCTTCCTTGGAGGTTGTCAGGAAGCAGAGAGAGTGAGCTAGCCAGGTTACAACTGAGTGGGGATTAATTCATTCTATTTTTTGATCATCTTGTAAGAGCACAGCCAATGCAATTTTCTCTTTCAGAAACCAGTTGGCTTCCCCAACTCATCAAGTGCTGGGCCAGATGATCATTCATTCTCCTCATCTCATCTCCTCTGTGTGTTGTTATAGAGGGGTGAAAGTATGGGAAACCTGTTAAAGGGACCCCAACATTCGATTGGTGGCAGAGAATCCACATGGTATCATCTCCTTCTGACTGTACCTCCGTGTGTGGAGGTCTGTGCAGGATTACTGAGACATGGCTGGGCAGGACAAGGGCACACTGGGGAAAAGCAGTTCTCCATAGACTCCTCTTTGGAAAATGCCCATAGGAATGAACGCTGATTGTTCCCCCCTCTGATCTGTGCTGGCACAATCGCTAAGAAGGACTGGGGCAAGAGCTAGTGGCAGATGGAACAGCTTTGGCAACACAAGTGCAGAAGGAAACATTCTGGGCAAGGGGCTGTCTGTCTGTATAGAAGCACCAGTCCTCCAGGGATACTTTGATACTCACAGGATTTCTCAGTGGGTCTTAGGACAGGGATGGAGTTGGGGGGCTATGTTCTTTGCTCAGTCCATGGGGACACAAACCCCACCTCTGCTAGATTTTTGACCTAGTCTAGTTAGTAATATGGGGAGGTGCATTATTGTTCTGTGCACTCAGAAAAACAATGGCTTCCCCCACCACCCGCCAGTCAGGGATGTAGTGGTTTTTCTTTGTTGTAACATACAAGTGTTATGAATCTGAACAATATTCCTTCAAGTGGTAACATTTGCAAAATAGGTCAAGGATTTGGGGGAGGGAGGGGTTAAGCTATTGATAAATTGCCTCAAATACAAACTCCCCTGAAAAGATCACATGGATGAGCTTTCATGGTTTATCACTCAGCAAGACTATTTCCTAATAAATCCTTCAGATGTCAAAACCGCTGAGCCGAACACAACAGCTTTCCTTGCCCTAAGAATGCTTAAGGTGGCAAGGGATAGTGCATCATGGCCTGTCCATGTAAGAAATCTACGTCAGCCTTTTCCAGGCCTTGGGTCAGCCAATGGATGGGTGACCACAGCCTGGTCTACATTGGGGGCGGGGGGGCAGGTCGATGTAGACAACTTCAGCTATGGGAATAGCGTAGCTGAAGTCGATGTATCTTATTTTGACTTCCCTCCCGTCTTCACGGTGTGAGATCGATGGCTGCGGCTCCCCCCGTCACCCTGGTGGAGTTCCGGAGTTGACGGGAGCGCATTTGGGGATCGATATATCATGTCTAGATGAGACGCGATATATCGATCCCTGAAAAATTGATCACTACCCGCGGGTAGTCTGGATGTACCCTAAGGGGCATTGTTACAGTCTAGTGGAACAGACAGAAGATCTACTGTAGGACGGTGACTGCTCTATGGAGTGGCACAGGGATAATTAAAATCATGGCCAAATTGTACAAGAGAACATGGATTTTTTGCAAAGTGCTTTGTGATGCACAACAAATCTGTCTGAAAGTGATTTCAAAGTAGAAATTACCCTCTAGAGGCTTTTGATTGTTAAATACCAAGGTTAAGGTTAATCTTAAGCTAAGTATTTGTTTGCCACATCAGTTTCTGGAAGCTTTGTCTAACAGGTCAGCTGGAGTGCCATTTTTGGGGGCATCAAGGGTTTGATGGGTGCTCAACAATTTTTCCTTTGAGTAGAGAGGTGCCTGAATGAAACCTCTGGATCTGAACAAGGCTGACCTTTGGATCTACCTGTCTGAAAGTTATTGGACTTTCCAGGGCCGGATAAAAACAATCCAGGCAGCTAGACTCATCGTTTTTGCTGGGACTGCCATCAAGAATTGAAATAAATTCCTGTATCCAAGGTTGAGATTGCTAATTTACTTCATGTGGACAGCTGAGCTGCTCAACGGATGATAGTCATTTTCTGTTAATGCTGAACTAGGCCTGTTCTGAACCATTGATCTTTATAGCCATTTTCCAATTTAACTCGGTTCCCAAATTTGATTAGTTTCAAAATTCACGTCAACTTAAAAAAAAAATTACACCTACACATAGATCTGATTGTCCCCATATTGGATGCCATTCTTAGATTCTTCTTTAAATAGACTTGCACTGAAACCGATCAAGCTCCAAATTGCACAGGGTCATCCAGCCTCCTAGGTATGTTGGGGTAACAGCTTTATTTGTTTCCCTGTTAAGATAGAAAAGAAACCAATCTCTTTCCCCAACAGATTTGAATAATACTGATCTATCTGAAGTGAGCTGGAGTCTTGAGAATCCACCTTCTCACTTGGTGTTTCTGTTTCTGGACCAAGGGGGGTTTTGTGATTACCAAACATGGTCCAGTGCTGCTTCTTCCTGGCAGACTCCTTTGATAATCACAGTCAAGCATTAAAGCTGATAGCTTTTTGCTTTTTAAAGCCAAAGATATTTTTTCCATATTCAATTACATTTCTGTTGTGGGAACAGTCACATAAACGTAATTTTCAAGCATCTGCTGTCTCTGAAGCTCTGACATCTAATATATACTCAGCTAAGGGCCCTCTCAAAAAAAAAATAGACTTGATTTTTTGGAGTGTGCAAACATTGGCTGACTGCATTGTTGAGATCAGTATAAGACAGCCACATTCCGTAAGGATCAGAGGGGTAGCCATGTTAGTCTGGATCTCTAAAAAGTGACAGAGTCCTGTGGCACCTTATAGACTAACAGAAATATTGGAGCATAAGCTTTTGTGGGTGAATACCCACTTCATCAGGCACAAGTGGGTATTCACCCATGAAAGCTTATGCTCCAATACTTCTGTTAGTCTATAAGGTGCTACAAGAGTCTTCGTCACATTCCTTAAGGAGGTAGTCCCTGCAGTCATACAGCCTTGGAGGCTCACTGAATTTCTGTAGACAAGAAACCATAGAGACAGCTATGGGCTGGAGAGCCCCAGGACAGGAGGAGGATGCAGGAACATTTAAGGAAAGGAAATTTCCCTGGGCAATAGAGCTATCACTAATTAAAATGAGCTCAGTAGGTTAATACACCAACTTTCCCCCTCTGTCCACCTGGTTGTAAAGCATATTCAGATCACAAGGGAAAATGAATGTAGTGGTGTCAGTTCCATCTCTTATAGCCAGATACCTGGCAATATCTCCCCAGGACTGGAATACCAGTGGGTTGTTGCAGGTCAAGATTAAGAAGCATTAGCAGAGCTTTTTGGGGTAAAATTCTTCTGCAGGCTGCATTGTCAGCTCCTTGATTTCCATCAGCATTCAACTGTAACTAATAAAGCTGAGTGAAATCTGGAATTTCTGTCCCGCAGGAAATTCTGACCTTTCAAGTTCTGTTTTCATAGAATCATAGAACTGGAAGGGACCACAAGAGGTCATCTATTCCAGTCCCCCGCATAGACAATATCCCATAGAAAATATTCATTTTGTAGAAACTGCATTTTCTGATGGGAAAATCTAATAACTAACCAGATAGTTCCCTACTTAATAATGATAATTATTGGCATCTGTAGTTCTGTACCAGGACCACTTCTTCCCCTTTTCCCAGCTAGCTGGGATCAGGTCACTGGAACAGTCTTTGCCAGTCTTGCAAGTCCAGTGCTCACTTCATAGCTACTCTGTCCTTCTCTAAACAGTCTACCCATTGTTTTCTTGGCCAACCTCTTGTTCTCAGTCTGCGAACGCTAGTTTCAAAAGGTGCCCTAACAGGACTCCCTTAATCTATGCTTCGTACATGCCTATGCCATCTCTGCTTCTTCTCTTGCCGCTTCTCTCTCATACCACTGACCCCGGTCTCGCTCTCAATGACATCATTCCACAAGCATTCAGCAATGTCATTCGTCTCCTCTTCTCACTGCCCTCAAACATCTCCTTGCACTGGCTTCAAGTCTTCACAAGTGCCTTTCTTTGGTCCAACATGTCTCTGATCAGTAGAGAAGAGCTGATCTTACCATGGTTTTGTATAGTGTACCTGAGACTCTTTGGGCACCTGTTTATCACAAATCACTCCACTTACCTTGCACCAGACTTCCCCCATGCTCAGCAGACTTGCTTGCAGTTTTGCTGCTTTCTCCATTTGCTGCTAACCAGTGCCCATGGTATTTAAAAGCAGAAACCTAATTTAGATGCTGGCCCTCAGTGTTGACATTTATCTGCCTTGGTTCTGCATGAGTCACCCACAGGATTTCAGTCTTTTCATTACTAATTTTGAGGCCATAGTTTTAGTTTGCTGCCTATAGGAACAGGAAAGCAAGCGGACAGAAAGGCAAGAAACAGCTTTAGATGAGATCTATAATGAGCTGGAACAACTGTCCTCAACTAGATGCTATACAAATATAGAACAAAAAGACAGTTCCTTCCTGAAAGGGCTCACATTCTGAGTATGGTATGCACCACATGCATGGTGCTTTGTATATGCCATGTGCTCCTCCTTTCCCCTCTGCACACATGTTCACACACTCTTTCTGGTTAGATTTTAAAAGTAGATCATTCAATCGGCATCTCTGTTGCTGCCAGTTGAATCCAACTCCGACTGAAGACTGAAAATCTCAATAGGCATTACAAACAGGCACGTGAAAGGAAAATGTGTTTCAGAAATGTATCTTACATATATCACAGGGGTATCTCAGGATGAGTGGTACTATTCTTTGCTCTCCCAATGAGGCTTTTTTATAATATTACTCTAGAATTACCACCCATTCCAGGACTTCCTTTCATTGCCAACGTCTATTGAATAACAGATCTAAAAACCTGAGTCTGTTTTCATGTGTGACACCATGACAGCCACGTCCTCTTCCTGGTCTGAGTATGTCCCTAGAACAGGTGTCCATTTTCGGAGTGGGGAAATAGCCCTGATCCTTCCCCTCCCAACTGTTAATGTCCCTGCTAATATTCAACCATATCCTCCCTTCCATTTGTTGGCATATAGGAATATCTCCTGCTCCCTTCCCCTGACAAGTGATGTGGCAGGGGGATGTCCCACCCTCAACATGCATTAGCCCACTCATGTAGTGTGGCTGCCACAGAGCACCCCCTGCTGGCTACGTGTGGCACTGCAAGTGCTACCTGCCTCAGTTTCCTCCTCCCCAAGGTTTTCTATCTCTCCCGGGGTTCATGTAGTTGATGCCTCAGCTGGATTCCCCTTTTGGGGCACTCAAAGTCCCCAAATAAACACTACATTCAACAAGAGCCTCAAATTCACATGAACAAAAGTTCTTTTCCCCTTCTGGGCTCAGCTCACAGTTCTTCTCACTCTCATCAGAATGCTGACTCCCAGGGCTTTCCCTCACTGGGTGACCAAGTACAACCCAAACCACCACAGTCTTCCACTCCTGCAGGGCTTCTCCTCAGGTCCCTGTCCCTCTTGAAGAACACAGCCCAGGACTGCCACCCTGGAGCCTGGATCCTGGAGATAGCTCCACTCCAGTGTCTTGGTTGCTCTCCACAGTAGCCCCAAACTGCTCGGCTTCTCCCTTTTTAGAGTCCTGTACCCAAAACAGATGTGGCAGGGCTGGACGAATTAACCAGGGTTTGCCAGCTCCATGCTTCTTAGTCTTTAAATGGGAATACCACTCTGTTACACCCTCTATCCCCCACCCCAGCAAACACACACAGTTCCCTTTAAAAGTATCGTTAATCAAAGTCAGTATATATCTTCCCAAATGGGATTCAGGACTGACGGGAGTACACTTCGGAGTCAGGGTTCCAAATGCAATTGATGCTGAGGTAGCTAGAAGCTTCTCCCTTCTGTAGGATATTGAGCAGGTGAAAAGCTTTCCAGTTCGTCAAACAGGTTCCAAACATCCACTTAGCAGAGCGCACTCTATGTATCAAACTCATGTGTAACGAAGAGCTTTCTTCTTTTGTGCAACAAGGGGAGGCAAGCTATGCATTTGTAACTGAAAACAAGACTAGAGAGCCTATTGGAAATTCAGATTCACATGGGTCCGGTTGTAGCAAAAGAGACAAGTGTAAATCACTTTAGCTTCTTCTGATTACTTGAAGCCTCTTGAGCACACGGGAACACAGATTCACTCTCATCTCTGGCACCCTTCTTGTGATATTATTACTCTGCCATCTGACATTCCTTTCCTGTATGAAGCTAGAGATTGGTCTGAGGTGCTAATCAGTATCAACAAAATGGGAAAAGGAGCAAACACTGATTAATAACCCACATTGTTCCGTCTGTTACCAACAGGCAATGATGCAGCAAACACCCATTAGTGTGGCAGATGGCTGGACAGGACAGGACTCTTTTCAGATTGGTAGGATTAAAAAAAACCCAAAAAACTTTACATTAGGATTGTAATTGTGCAAAGGAGAAATTTGGGGGTTTGGAGAGAGTCCCATATGAGGAAAGATTAAAGAGGCTAGGACTCTTCAGCTTGGAAAAGAGGAGACTAAGGGGGGATATGATAGAGGTATATAAAATCATGAGTGATGTTGAGAAAGTGGATAAGGAAAAGTTATTTACTTATTCCCATAATACAAGAACTATGGGTTACCAAATGAAATTAATGGGCAGCAGGTTTAAAACAATTAAAAGGAAGTTCTTCTTCACGCAGCGCACAGTCAACTTGTGGAACTCCTTGCCTGAGGAGGTTGTAAAGGCTGGGACTATAACAGCATTTAAAAGAGAACTGGATAAATTCATGGTGGTGAAATCCATAAATGGCTATTAGCTAGAATGGGTAAAGAATGGTGTCCCTAGCCTCCGTTCGTCAGAGGATGGAGATGGATGGCAGGAGAGAGATCACTTGATCATTGCCTGTTAGCTTCACTCCCTCTGGGGCACCTGGCATTGGCCACTGTCAGTAGACAGATACTGGGCTAGATGGACCTTTGGTCTGACCTGGTACCGCCGTTCTTATGTTCTTATGTTCTAAGTTGGTTTTGTGGTCAGGGTGCTGCACTCAGGAGATGTTTGTTCCATGGCATTATACTGGCCTCTCTTCCTTTTAAAGTAAAGCAGTTTATGAACCTTTAACATGCAAATATAACCCTAGCTGAGAATTGGTAAGGGGAGGCAGGCAGTACATGCATATAGATCCAACTTGCAATCTTTAGTTTAGGATCAGTTACTCCAAAATTTGAGGTTTTGTTCATCCCAAAATTTGAATTTAACAGCTGTAATCTTTAGATCAACTAAATTCTTGTGTTAATCATTTCACTATTGACCAAGGGCCTGATCCGAAGGCTATTGAGATCAATGGGAGATTGTCACTGAATTCTACATGCTTTGAATCAAGCCCCTAATATAGAAGAATCCTTGCAGAAGTTATTCAGAACAATGCCTATTAAAATGAGTGGAACCAAAGGAAGATGTATTTCAAAACCGCTCGCCACCCCTATTTCAAGTGTCACTCCTCATGCGTAGGAGACAGCATTGGCCATTCAGCTTTGCTGAATGTTGTCAGATCATTCTCAGAAACGCAGCCTAGGGACAGCACTACTGAGAATGCCATTCAACCGAATCTAAGTCTGCAGAAAGGATGGCTGCAGGGGAATGCTGCCCTGCCTTTGTGATAAATGATTAGAGCCTGCCTTTTATTTACCAGTGAGCTAACGAAGTCAAGCTAGAAATAATAATAGGCTTTGTTTAGCTATTTCAGCTCAGCTAGTGGCCAAGCTGCTGACTTCTGAGCCATTTGCTGCCTTGCAGACAGCTTATCAGGGAAAATTCAGAGCAGCGTTAGCCTATCTGGGTACTATGTGATAAAACTCCTGGCTTAAGCCTTACTGAGGCTATGTCTACACCTGCAGAGTTTTTGCATTGTCAGTTTCAACTGTGATAGTGAACCGGTCAAAGAAAAGCACTGGTTTGTGTTCTTGCTTACTTCCACAGGTGTCAGAGAGTATTCACATTTGCAGCACTCCCATTGCTGTAGGAAGGGGAGGGAGGCGATGGCAGGGCATCCTGGGTCCCTGCACAGTCTCCTCTCCCCAAACACTGATAATAGAATATCCAGGTTGGAAGGGACCTCAGGAGGTCATCTAGTCCAATACCCTGACAGATTTTTGTCCCAGGTCCCTAAATGGCCCCTCAAGCAGGGAACTCACAGCCCTGGGTTTAGCAGGTCAATGCTTAAACCACTGAGCTATCCCTCCCCAATCAGCTCCTGTTGCTCAGCATTGCTCCAAGCAGAGGATCTTTTATTCATGGAGCAGGCATTGTCACCTGGCCAGATGATAAGTGAGCGCTTGCCAAGAAAACAGGAAGGAAAGTTTCAAAGCTCCCGGGGCTTTACAGGGGGAGGGGTGAGTGTCTGTTTACCTGGCTTCAAAGCAGCAGAGCTGCCGGCCAGAGTGATCACCTAGGCATGGTGGGATATCCTGCGGAGGCTAAAAGCTGTGTAAACAGGAAGAATGAGTCTTCACTTGCACAGCACTGCAAAAGCATCACCAGTAAGAGCCGTTGGTCTCTTGTGGAGGTGGTTTTCTTTTTGTGGAAGTTTCACCGCAAAAAGTCATTGGCAAGTGTAGACGCTCCCATGGTTTTTGCACCAAAAAGGGATTTTTTCCACTTTAAATGGCAAGTGTAGAGATGCCCTTAGTCATTTTTCAAAAGAAGTCATCTGAGCCTTCTCAGCTGCTAATAACCCAGTTGACCATTGGCTGGGACGTGCTTGCTGAATCAGTATATTGTGGCATGCTGACAGTGAATACATTTGGTAGGACTGAGGGAGACTTGGGGCAGGCTCATGTTTGTGTGTGTGTTGTTTGTGGAGTGCATCTCACAGTACATAACTGGCTTGTGTATTAGGGAGAACATGTCTGTCTCCAAAGCTGCTTCACCCTTCCGTCCTACTTATTAGAAAGTTGGAGGGTAAAGTCAGATAGTTGTCACCCTTACACCATAACAATGCATACATTACCCATTGGGATATCTGGGATACCCACCATAAATATATGAGCATGATGATCAGAGTCCTAGTTTTCCATGATAACCTCCCCAAAAAACTCTCCAATAAAAAAACATAAAAATCCAGGTTTTTCCACAATTAAAATGAAATCTGACATCTGGAGCCCTGCCACCTGGGGCCAGCAGCTGGAGAGGTCCCACTGCCCCGGGACCCAGAGACACCAGCCCAAGACCTACCAACTGGGTCAATTTCCCATATTCCTGTGTGTGTGCCGGTGGCAGGGGGTTCCACTGTATATGTGTTTATTTTTTTCACAAAATATAAAAACTAAAGATTCTCTGTAAAAATGCAAATCCCAGGGGGCAAATTGTTTTCTGGGATTCCTAATGATGAACCCCAAAGCAAAAGAATGCCTGTGGCAGCTGTGAGATATATGGCACTCCATGAGATGGCTTTCTCAATATTTCCAGCCCATTTCTGCAAACTCAGGAGGTTTTGAATAGTTCGGATGAGATCTGCATAAGGGGTTCTTACCCAAATCAAACCCCACAAATGATCTGAAATTCCCCTGTAACTGAATCTTACCATCAACCCCTTCCTAAAGCTGAGAAAGATTAATTCCACCTGTCTGTTAGGGGAAGAATGACTTATTTAGCTGATGGTATTAGTGTGGGTTTCCCCCTCTGTCACTGGTTGGCATAAGCTAGAAATGCTGATGAGGTTCCATCTAAAACTGCTTCCATTATGGGAGAATATTAATTCCAGGCTCATCTCACTGGAGTTAAAAAAACAATTTAATATTTTGTCTTAATTATTATTGTTTGCTTTTAGAATATTCAGTCAAAAATGAAAAAGTCAGAGCCTTCAGGGGCGCTTCAATTTTTCTTAGCTGTCAGACAGTAAAATCACTCCCACAGGAGTGAGCTGAAAGAATTTTAAAGCAGAAATAAATACCAAAACTCTGTTGTTGTTTTGCTTTTTCTGATGCTTGAGAATCTATAAACAACATTCCTCTCCATGGAAATCTGTTTGTTACTACAAATTACTGGAACATGTTCCCACCTTTAAAACACTATAGTTATCTCATTGCACCCCACAATTGCATTTTTTTTTAAATAAAAAGAATTCATATAACCTCTTTGCAGTGTTCTGGAACCACTTTAATAATTTAGATGCATACACAGGTTCTTATTAAATAAACCACAAAAGAATTGGGGGTTGATCAGGGAGCAGTTGAGCTTGAAGAGAAAATGAAGTCAGATTTGAGGTTGGTAATGCGCTGTACCTCCCCCAGTATTTTCCAGTTAATTTTTACAACCAGAAAAAAAAGTCACACATATTATTTCTTCATGTCCCTTGCTATTATTTAAAACATTTAATTCTGTCTATAGTGGTCTGCCACAACAGTGAAAGACATGCAGTTGTGGCTTTTTTATGTAACCTTCACTGGGGTGGATGTTACGTGTCCATGAATTTGTTGATCTCATCACCATCCACAGAAGAACTCAAAATTCTACTTTTTAATGCAAAATCAGTCAGACCAAGAAGCTTGTTGGCTCCTGATTGTGGAGTAAGATGCACCTCCACATTAAATATCCCATGAAGAAATCCATCAGTGAGAAATCATAAGACAGTCTGAGGGAGGCATGGTCATGCGCTAACTGCATGCATGAAGATATAGTCAGGAGATTTATATAAAATAGGACATTTAGCTGTGTAGGCAAAGGCCGTCAATATTCAGAGTCTTCAAGGCTATGATCAATTAGAGAGCTTGAAACACAGACCTCAGGGGTCTGCAGATCCAGCCAGACCCCTTATTGTCCAATGTTTTCTGGTATTTTGTGAGCCTTCTGGATGATGAAGGTTGTGCAGTATTGTACATATACTTTACATACATTGAAGTATTGTGGGGGATGAATGGCTGAATACAATGAAGAATGAATGAAAATACCAGGCAAAGTATTTGGCTTCTAGCTTCAAATTCTGTTCTTCATGCATTCTTTTATCACCCTCATCAACACAGCATCTGATAGCTTTCCACTAGTGCATAAGTGACATGACTAACATCTGTCATGCATGGTTCATTTTCTCCCCAGGGAGAGAATGATGAGAGCAGTGTAGTGTTACAGTGAGCTATTTGGTTTTTTCTTCATATGTCCATGCTGTGCCATGTCTACATGAGAGAAGGCCGGTCACAGAAGTATGCCTTGCCTTGTGAGTGGCATTGTGAGGTTTGTGATGGTCCTTGGTTCCTATTGGAGTTTGTTCCATAGTCTCAGACAAGCGACCAAGAAAGCTGTGTTTCTTGCACAGATGAGGTTCATCTTTGTGGAAGAAAGTTCCATCGTGCTCTAGAACTCAAGGTGTCAACCACCATCCTCATCTTGGAGTTTTAGGCCCAAATCAGCCCAGGTCAATAGGAACTAAAAATGGTTACCACCTGACCGAGCACTATTGCCTTTCTGAAATGGATGCGTGGTCTCCAAGCTGTGGCCTGCAGTCCGCATTATAGGTGACATTAATTCATACCTCTCTGGGCAGTCAAGGCTTTAATGGCTGTCTTCCCAGCCCTGCAGCTGACATTCTACAGGAAAGTGCTTTCACTGCCACCGTAGCTCATTATGGAGGCACCAGTTGCAGCCCCATAGTTAAGATTAAGTTTTTTGCTATGCAGAGGGAGTCAACCTGTAGTTATATATGAAAAACACAGCTTATCCTCCCCCAAAATTACAGCACTTACTCTTTAATAGATCTCCATATATACAGCTGATATTCCAGCACCTATCACCAGCACTAAACATGAATAGAGCTGAGGGCAATGTTTCACTTTTCAAAACCATTTCAAGACATTTTTATGGGTTTTTTTCAATCAGCTTTAGAAAACAATGATTAAAAGTGCTATCTACGCTTACCTTTCAAGGGAGCAAAATGAGACTGCTAACTAGCCGGTGTTGGTTCATGGTTCCCAAGCCCTGTCATATTTCTGAATCACATATAGATGATTTCCAGGCTTAAGGAAACATTACTGGTCCAATGGGAACTTGTAGTTCACAACTGAGCCGATTAGATCTTGGTTCACTCACTGGCTACTGCTGCTTGTGCTTGCAATCAGTGAAAAGTCTAAATACGCTTGAGCCTTACCACTGTTACCACTATTTACTTTCAGCTGCTTTGCACTGCCTCTAGTCTGAAGAACTGCTAAACTTTTCATATACACAGTCAGTGTGAGAGTCAGATCTAAACATGCTCCAAAACAAAAAGAACAAATCAATTTCTATTAGGGCTGATACCTGTTCCAGTTTTCCCAGGATTGTCTCCTTTTTTAGGTAGCTGTACTGGGAAATCCTGTAAGTCTTTCTGGAACCTTAAAAGCACAAGCACCAGAACCGGAAAAGCTAGGGGGGCATTCCCCCCACTTTTTAACAAAACAAACATAAGCGCAGAATTCATGTCCTCCCGCAGATTTTTTTCCCCAGCAGATTAACAAATTCTGCTGTGGAGGTGCTGCAATTACACCTTTTGCCCACCAGGGGCTGCCGTGGCACCAGAAAAGATGGCAGCTGGCTCACTACCAGAGCACCAGTTGAGGAGAGAGAGGGGTCACTTTGGCCTTGCCCTTTCCCCCCAATTCTAGAAAGGCTCTGGTGCCCTTGCTTTAAAGTCCTGGCTTTGTCAGTTAAGAGACCTCTGGCTCTCCTAGTTCCTAGTGGTTAGAGCTCATAGTCAGCTGTAAGCCTGGTGATTTCTGATTTCCACAACATTTTAAAAAAAATATAATGCAGTAAATACTGAGCACAAAAAAAAATGCTCAGAAGAATTAGTAGCGCTGATTTCCAAAATTCTGCACATATTCATGTTCTTCCTTTTCTAAAAGAGGTTGCCAAGATTTTTATTTTATTTTTAATCTCTCTGTCAAGATTTAAATGCCAACAGATGAAAGAGATTTAAAAGTCCCCTATAGTCATAAATATGATTAGATGCTGATTAGTAGGAAATGCAAACATAAAGCCAACATCTGACAATTTGACGTTTGTGTTTGGTAACAAACTGTCCACAGACCACACTTAGGCCAAGTTGGGTATTTGTAGGTTATTAGTCCACAAGTAAGCAGTATTTTGAGCTATTATCATTCATATTTGTTTTGCCTTGAATGGACTGTTTGGAGATCTCTAATGCAACCTGCAATGAGCCTAAAACTGCTACAGAAATTAAAATCCCCTGTACAGAAGATGCCACTTAATGGGCAATGTTCTGTCTTAAGAGATTGCCCACAAAGTAACCACAAACATGTTAAGCACAATTTACTGCACCTTCATTAGAAAGCCTTCTCTGTTAAACAACTGGTTTTTCCAAGTCCTTAGCTACTTTGTGATTCACTGTTATTTCAGTCCTGAGTGCATTTTTACAGAGAAATTATACATTTGGGGATTTGGGCATTGCCTTCAATGGAACAGGATCATTCCCCCTGAAAGCACATTTCTCTTCACTCCTTTTAATACTACTACTAATAATAATAATAAAAAAATGGATTTTTAAAAATATTGTTTGCTTTTGACTGTTTATGCCGTTTACATTTTGCACTACAATTAGCCTGGGGAGACAATGAAAATAGATGGGTCAGTTTTACCTTCAGGTTCTCTTGCACGAGAACATTGACATCTGTGGCTTGCAAATATGGTAGGAGCTTAAGTCCTCTTCTTCAGATCTGGTGTTGCATTGGAATTTAAAAATCTAGAAGTGTGTTAATCAACACAGTGCTTGGGAGAAGCCAGTGGACCTTTGGGAGGAAGAGAGGAGTCTCCTGCTCGGTTATTTGGGCTGGGCATTTGGAAGGAGATTTTAGGTATAAGTCTTGATCCTGGAATGGATCTGGGTGAGCAGTCCCATTGACGCCAGCGGGAAACCACACAGGCACAGGGCTCTGCCTGTGTGGATTTGATTGCAGGATCTGGGTCACGATTTGTAAATGGTCTTGTGTTCCTCTGGAAGAAAGGTGCCTCATAAGTGTAACTCATTGCCGATGCTAGTCCTATCACAAGCCGTGGGGCTGGAAATCAAGTGGAAATTTGTATATCAATCTCTCCTTTGTTTTAGATTCACCAAGATGAAGACGGCCACCAATATTTACATCTTCAATCTCGCCCTGGCCGATACCCTGTGTCTGATAACCTTACCCTTCCAGGGTACAGACACGTTCCTCGGGTTCTGGCCCTTTGGAAACATCCTCTGCAAGATCGCCATCTCCATTGACTACTACAACATGTTCACCAGCACTTTCACCCTGACTATGATGAGCGTGGATCGTTACATCGCTATCTGTCACCCCATCAAGGCACTGGATATCCGTACCCCCCACAAGGCCAAAGTGGTCAACATCTGCATCTGGGCCCTGGCTTCAGTCTTCGGTATCCCAGCTATGGTGATGGGGTCAGCAGAGAATGAAAATAATGGTCAGTAAAAATGAAATAATGGGATATTCTCCAAACTAGACTCTGCATCCATGTGAGAGGTTCACAGGGTTCCAATACCACTAGCTCATTAAGTCTGCTACTGTAACACTCCTTCCCTCATGGGCTATAAGCATGTTTTAAACCACAATCTTCATCTCCACAATATAAAATGTTACTTGAGATAAAGTAATAGTTCCATTAGCTGGTAGTTGTAGTAGGTTTTTATCCTTTGGTGACAAGAGCAATGTTGCACGTGGTTTGGGAAAATAATCCTTTCCTACCCCAGTGGCACTCAGTTTGCAATCTGAAGCATGAGACTTGATTTCCCTAATGTCTGGTAATCAGTTCATATGCATCTGTTATCCATTCTCCTGCATGCAAGAGTCCCTCTTACAATCTTACAGTGAGTCCTTTAAAAAAGAGTGTTAATTGTGATCCTGTAGTATGTACAGATACACCACTGTGGAATTAATTCTCTGGCAGCTCAGCTGTTGGATCCTGACCAATCAAAAAACGTAATGACAATCTCAAAGCAATTGCTGCTGGACAAGAGTCAGAAATGTAGTGCCTTTATCTCTGTCTTCCTAGCCCATTTCCTTAGAATCTTTCCTTTTTTGGAAATTCTGAAAATCCTCTTGGTTTCCCCTATTTTAACCCCTCTTTCCCTGCAAGGCTTTCTATCATGGCCACCACTTTTCTAGTTGAAGGGGGCCATCAACATTGATAGTCAGTATTCACAGCTATTGTAATACTGACAGACCCTGGTCATCAGTGGGTGGGATGGAACCTGGGACCTCTGGAGCTTGAGCCTCTACAGTATGAGCTAAAAGCCAAGTGCTTGTTAGCTAAGGCTGTAGAGCAGACTCATTTTCTCTCTCTCTCTAAATGGTCTCGGGGCCACTAGATGGGGCAGACCACCACATCCAGAAGGTGTGTGGGTAACACTATCACCCTTTAAAATCTCTGCAGCCAGCAGTTGCCATGTCCACACTGTTGAAGCCATAACAATTACCGAGTCAGAGAAGTTAATACTTATCTTGGCACCCAGAGTATTTTTTCTAAACAAACAAACAATTAATTAAAAAAATAAAATAAAAGCATTGGTCCAGCCCTTACCGATTCTCATTTCACATGGCTGAGAGTGATGAAAAGACCGTGATCTTCCGCCTGTGCTCTCCACTTGCCCACAAGCCTCAAGGGACCAATGAGCTTTCCTGACTGCTTACCCAGCTTGAAATGAGGCAGGGTAATCTTGGGCTTCCAGGGTTTTAACATTCACTTTAATGCCATCCTTAGCATGCAACTCAAACGATCAGCACAATTTTTGCAATTAAGAAGAAGGAAGAGACTAAATCTGTGGGGCCATAAAGCACTGTGGATCATAGTTCATGACCTCCTGGTGGATTAAGCCTGACACATTTCATGACCTTGAATGGACACTTTAGAATATGTGTTCATTACTTAGGGTATGGCTACACTTGCAGCTGTACAGCGCTGCCGCGGGAGCGTTCTCGCGGCAGCGCTTTGAAGTGTTAGTGTGGTCGTGACGCCAGTGGTGGGAGAGAGCTCTCCTAGCGCTGCAGGTACTCCACCTCCCCATGGGGATTATCTTACAGCGCTGGGAGCCGCACTCCCAGTGCTGGGGCACTGTTTACACTGGCGCTTTACAGCGCTGTAACTTACTGCGCTCAGGGGGGTGTTTTTTCACACTCCTGAGCAAGAAAGTTGCAGCGCTGTAAAGCACCAGTGTAGCCAAGGCCTTATGCTATACTATCGGTTCAACCTTTTATTTAGCTGTGACACTCTCACTACCTTTCCCAAATCTGAAGAACAGCTCTGTGTAGCTCAAAAGCTTGTCCCTCGCACCAGCCCACGTTGGGCCAATAAAACATATTGCCTCCCCCAAGTTGTCTCTCTACATTTCATCAACAGACTTTCTAAAATTCTTCCTAAGTACTTGTCCTAATTTATGGCTACACGGGAAGCTGAACACTACGGCAAGATACCTAGTGCTGTTAGCTGTCCTTATGGTTTCAGAAATTTGGTGAAAGGGTCTCTTCCTTAACATGGCATCTCTCTCTTTTTAAAGCTCCTGGGGGACGGGAGCAGTTGCATCACCTGCGTGTGCATTTATGCTCAGTGTTACGTGGAAAGTTTTAGCCCGAAGGGTGTCATCCTTTAGACATGGCTTTGTTAATGAATTCCACTTGGTGTGCCTTTACTTTCTCTGGGAATATGGATATTTCTTGTGTAAAGCTACTTACAGGAAGACTAAAAGGTGCCGGGAGAGAGAGAGAATGAAAACTTGCTCTTTGACCTTGGGCAAGTTGCTTATCAATCTCTCTGTCTCTAGTCACCCAGGGAAAGCACTGTGCTTTAATGGGTAGGTCACTCGACTGGGATTCCAGAGACCTAGGTTTTATTCCAGCTCTGAAACTGATCTGCTGTATCTCCTTGGGCAAATCACTTCACCGTGCCTCTGTTTTCCCTTCCACTTTTTGTCTGCTTAAATTGAAAACTCAGGGGCAGGGCTGATTCCTGCTCTGTGTTTGTACACAGCCTAGCGCAACGAGGCCCTGAGCTCTGTTGAACATTAATAAAATAAATGAAATTAGCAACAAGAGTGACTGAAAGAGAATTACTGGATTTACAGATGGTACCAATGTTGTTCTCAATGCAAGTTGTTGTCTTTTTCTTTTCTTTGTAGAGATTGATTGTCTAATTAAGCTCCCTAAACCTGTGGATTACTGGGATCCAGTATTTGGGATTTGTGTCTTTCTCTTCTCCTTCATGATCCCTGTGTTGATCATCACCATTTGCTACAGCCTTATGATCCGGCGTCTTAAGAATGTCCGTGTTCTCTCAGGCTCCAAGGAGAAGGATCGGAATCTGCGGCGCATCACTCGAATGGTCCTGGTGGTGGTTGCTGTCTTCATTATTTGTTGGACCCCCATTCAGATTTTCGTGCTGGTCCAGTGCCTGGGTGCAAAGGCCGAAAGCGAGCTCGAGTTAGCTATCTCGTGCTTCTGTACTGCACTGGGATACGCCAACAGCAGCTTAAACCCTGTCCTCTATGCCTTCTTGGATGAGAACTTCAAGACGTGCTTCAGAAAGTTCTGCTTCCCCACCGCCTTCAGAACAGAGCTCCAGATGTCCAACAGGATGTGCAGCATCGCAAAAGATGTGGTTTATGCCTGCAAGAACTCAGAGGGGACTAACAATCCAGCATGACTAGGCATGGAAATTCCCATGGTGGCTGTCAGCCAGCAGAGCCCAACGACCCCCACTTCAGAGCTAACTCAGATAACAGCTCTTTAACAGGAGCTTTCTGACCCAGAATGGGAGACTGGAAACCGAGGCAGCAACCTGGGGGCAGGGCAAATAAAAGAATTGCAAGAGCGTGCGGGAAAGTGAGCCATTTTAACACCTTTCTTATTACACTGTTCTCCCCATTAAGCACTAGATTTTAACTCAGTCACCATTAGGTCCTATGAGCCACTAAGGACATGCACTTTGCATATGGTGGTAAAGAATTCAGGAACTGAAGAGTCAAACTCAGACTTTGCTCCTGAGGTTTATTTTGCCATTGCTGCTAGAAAGCAGACAAAATGCTAATAACTTTTCTTGCTTGACTTATTTCAGTGGCTCATCAAATAATATGGATTGCCATGTGCTTGTGTGGGAATTTTAGGCCAGCCATGGCTCTCTGAAATGTGGCTTCATTAACTCCAAAGCAGGGAACAGCAGTGAAACAAAACAAAGATCATTTCCAGAATTACTTATGACTGGGGAGTCTGTGTGTGTGTGTGTTTGGGGGGATTCAGACACTCTAGCTAGGAAAGAAAGAAGACTAGACAGTGTCACTGCATGGCTGGATATCTCAACTCAAAGCCACTTAAAGAGAAGTAGACAACTTCCAGTGAAGGAACATACTAAAATCAAACCTTGTGCCGCAGAGGTGGGGGGCAGGGTGGGAAAGGTGTGATGGGATTGTAAAAAATGACAAACAGCTGCTTGGAAGGGGTAGAAGGCAAGACAAATGAAACAAATGTCAATTCAGAGGAAAGAGCTGGAATTGCTTTTTCTATATTTTCATTATAACAATGGATTGTACTTTGTGTGTGTGTGTGTTTGTGTATGTATATATACACACATCTATATAGATATATAATTAATATTTCAACTTGCCAGACATTTCTCGGAGGGTTTTCCCAATGGAGTCAAGATGACAGGTTAAATCAATGGAGTGGCTTAATCTGGAAAGACAGTTCAAGTTAGTTATGATGTCCTGAAGAAAGTACTGATATTTGACAGCAAGGCATCCGAAAACACCCCAAATTCCTCTGCTATCCTCCCTTCTGCTCCCTGTAAGATGGACAAACAGATCGGCTGAGTGATGCTGCAGACAGAATGCTGGAAGAGGGAGCCTTTCCCCCCTAACGTGCTCTGGGCATACTGCTCCAATCAGCTAGTGGGCACCCCCACTCAGTTGTGCATCTCTTTTATGACACAGCAGACTTGTAACCTCAAGTGAAATCATCTGCCCTGTTGTGTCATTAAAAAATGAAAGTGTTTATGAAGAATAAACCACTTAACTCTCCCTCCACAGGCTGCCTCTGAAAATGGAACCTTTTCTTTCTGTAGCACAAGAGACCAGGAGACTATTGTGGGTGGCAGAGAGTGGGAAAAAGGTTTCCGGACTGGCTGAAAGCAACAGGACTTTTTAAAACAGTTTGAGCTGGGGGTGGTAGGCTCCAGAATGAAGGAAGAGCAACTCTTGCACTTCATACCAATTGTACAGATTTTCTTGTGCTCTGTTCTGCAAAATGATGTATTTTTACTGTGTTGATGTGCTGACATTTTAATGCTGCACTGTTCTTTATATATATATATATATATATATATATATATATATATATATATATACATATATATATATATGCTGGATGAGAACACGTTATATTTCTATGTAAAGTTTTTTCTCTTTTGGAAAGGCTTAGAGAACAATTAAAATTCCTAAGTCACACACCTAGGAACCTGACTACTTGTAAACTATGTTAAATTGTACATGCTCTGGGAACCAGAAGGAGTCTCAAACATTTGTCATGGAATTTAAATGGATTCTTCAGTAGAAAACTTTGTCATTAATATTTTCTATTAAGAATTGGGGCAGGGGGAGACAGGCCCAGTAAGTACTTTGCAATGGATAGTTACCTCCAAACAATTGCAGCAGCAATGAGGACTGATATGATTACCGATAATAAAATATCAAGCATGCAGAGAAGTAACACCTGAAAACAACATATCTTAAAGCCATTGCTGGCAATTACATCCATATCCTCGGAAGATAAAAATAAGTTTTTTTAATCTTTTTTAATTTTTAATGCATGTAATGACAACACTACTATTCAATGAAGAATCTTGATTTTTCTTAACCATTAGCCGTCACCTCTTTTGATAGGGTCGTTTACATGTTGTACACAAAGTGTAAAGAAGTTGAAATAGATGCACAATCACTTTCTGAAGTGCTGTTAGGAGACCGAGGCAAATGAGGTTTTTGACAGGAGAGGTTCAGTTAATGACTGATCAAAGAACCTCAGTGAGACCCTTTTTAGTTCTTGGTTGGATTGTTAAATACTTTTATGTCCTAAGAAAAACTCTGGGGTTTCTTTGATCATTTCAGATGACACACGCACACATATATATATTAAAGTTGGGTGGTATTTTTTAAACAGAACTGATTTTCTTATCTTAACCTATGCTCAACAATCCCACAGAAACAATGTACTCAGTAAGTGTCTGCCTACTCAGCTTTTGGATAATTCGTGGCCTTTGCTGTGAGTGTGCTTATACATTCTGATTTATGCTCAATGGAATTTGTTATAAGAAAAGCAACTGCAACAACAATAGAAGCTTTATTGTACTGTGGCTCTGGAAGTAAAGAATCATGGCTGGCTGAAATGCAAGCCCTTTAATTATCTTCTGAAATTGTGGTGGAGGTATGATTGAGCTTATGACTATTGCAGTGTAAATGGCAATTTCCTACATGGTTACTTGTGCTTTAATAAAGGAAAATAAACTCCTGCACTTTGAATGATGTGGAATGTGATGGCTCAATTCTATGAACTGCCTGGTTGTTGCCACAGTGGAACTACTGGAATATTTGCTCTTTAATATATAGGCTGATTTATAGGGGAGTAGCCATTTATGGGTCAGTCCCAATCAGTAAGATTGGTGGGGTTGATCCCAACACCCACTGAAGTCAATGGGAGTTTTTTGATGTTGACTTCACTTGAAGCAAGGCAACGTAGAAACAGCTAAAATAGAAATGATAGAAAATAGGCAGCTAGATGCTAACAGCCCAAGTTCAGCTGTATCTGTTCATTAAATTAATCAGTACCGGACTGATCCAAAACCTGTTGAGCCAATGGGAAGGATCTCGTGGACTGGGATCTGGCCCATAGAGTACAACTGGGGAAAGAGTCCACAACTGCTGATTGGTCGTTAGAGACAAAACCAGATGGCCATTCCATAAGCAAGATAATCCCAGCTACTAAAATTTAGTCATACCCAATCACTTCTGGCTCTTGTGCTGTTAAAATTAACCATTTGTAATAGGTTTAGCTGTGTTATAAGCATAAATCTGTTTATGACAAGCTGTAGGAAAGAATGTTAATACTTTGGAACTGGGAAAGATGGATCATTTGGTAAGACACGCAATAAAGAAAAGTGTCTGCTATCATCACTCTGTTCAATGTTCTTCTCAAGCCAAGGAAATGTCAGGATTGGTTTTTTTCCTAAAAGAAGAATGAAAGCCAGTGTGTAAAAAAATAAAAAAATTAAGCTTGTATTTCCCTCTATAATGTGTTTAATTTTAAGCACCCAGGTATCTGATCTCCTGGCTTTTCCATAAAAGACAACTGCCTTATTTGGTACTATGGATTCTAAGAGTTCTTCCTGCCAGAGATGGCACAAATTAGACCATGTACTAGCAATCCGAATAGGAAGGACAAGGAATAATTAGACTTATACTGAACTTTCATTCCTCATGGCCCTCCTGTTAGGTCAGGGTCAAGGCATGGTTAGATGATGTGCTGGTGGGGAGCTTCCACTTCTTAGGGGGTCTGTGCTCTGTGGATAATGGAATATTTTCCCCCACAAAGTCTGTCACCTCTCACTAGCACTAGACTCACAATTTAAAAACTAGAAATATGGTGGTAATTTTTAACAGTGAGGGTAATTAATCACTGGAACAACTTGTCTGGGGAAGTTGATAGGTTCTCCATCACTTGAAGTCTTTAAAGCAGGATGGGTTATCTTTTTAAAAGATATGCTCTAAATCCACCAGAAACGTATGGGCTTGATGAAGAAATTCCTGGGTAAGCTTTTCTGGCCCGTATTATTCAGGAGGTCAAACTAGATAGTCCCAATAGGTCCTTCTGGTCTTAAAAATCTATGAATCTATGAAAAAGGTAACAATCACCTCTCCCCCATACTGAATTCTCAGTATTCCAGTGAACCAAAATCCCAAGGTAAAGACACAGGAATAGTACCTTGAAGAAAACCTGACTGTGAAAACCTACAGCTGCAGCTTATCTATGGAAGAATGCTTATTATTTATATTTCTACCCAAGATGCGCCCTTAGTAAAAACATCCTCTTATGCAGACAAAGCACAAAGTCTATTAAGATCTTCATGTTAATGCAGAAATACTCATTAATGTCTCAGATTTCATGGTGAAGATTTGCTAAATCCCCAAATAACTGCACCTCCGCCTCTGCACTCCAGTCTCTGATACATTATTGCTAGACAAGATAATATGTGCATAGAGACTCTGTGATTCTTCTCACCGACTGCTACTTTATGGCTGCACATTTAAAGTGAATGCTGTTGATCACTACTGTCTGTATATTTTAATGAAACAGACTTCTCCAGAAGATGATGAGGGCTACAATCCCTTTTATTTCACGTTAAACAGAAAGGGATTTTTTTAAAAGGAACAAAAGAGAGCTCAGTTATCACAAAAGCCATTAACTTTCCCACTAATTTTCTGTATTTCCCCATAGATTTCTGAAGAACTTTCTCTCATTTATGCCTCTCTATTCTATGCAGAACATAGGACCTTCCCTCTTTGCTGCAATCTTAGCTATCTACCTATATTTTTTGATAGCTTTCAGTTCTGTTTCTGTTCTGTGTTTCCCTGTTATCCTTGGTCTTCCATGTCACCTTTTGCCTGAGGAGTTCCAGTCCAATGTCTGTCTTGTTATGTTAATCAACTCTTTCCTCCATGTATGCCCTAACCCATCCCAATTTTTGTTCTGTAATCTCCTGTCCTATCAGTTTCTGTTTTGCCCTCCTCCAGAGTTCTTTGTGATTTTTTTCCTGGCCATCTGATATTGAGGATTTGTTTATGAAAATCTGGAGTTTAGATAGTAAGGTCTTAATAAGTCTCCAAGTTTCAGCATTATATATTAAAACTGACTTTACAATGGTGTTAAATATTTAAAGTTTAGTTTGGAAGACAAGATTTCTGTTTCTCCATGTCAGCTTTAGAATTACATCGACATGTCTGGCTGTCACTATTCTGGCTTTAATGTCTTTAATTTGTTTTGAGTGTTGTGCTTAAAATGCTGCCAAGATATGTGAAATATCAGACTTCTTCTATGTCAGTCCCAAAAATTGCATCTTGAATTGAAACTCAAACTGTGTATTCCCGACTTCATGCAGTGTTACTATGAATATGCTGATGATTGCATAGATTCATCATTATGACTTTGCAGGATTCAGCACAACTTTCACATTCTGCATGTTGCATTAATTTCTCATTCTTTATGTGCAATTTAAGATTATAGTCCTCATTCTCAAAACCCTGTCTGGAGGCTACATGAAGCACTACCCCTATTTATGTGCCACTCCATGAATACTGTGCTCAGCAAGGACAATGCACCTGTCTGTAGCATTGAAGAGATAGGAAATGGAGGTTTGTTCCAGATGGTGAAAGCAGCAGAGGGGAAGGTTCTCACACCAATAGCTGGAAAAATGTTTGAGAGGGAAACGATAGTTCAGCGGTTAGGGCATTAACCTAGCAGTTACGAGACCTGGGTTAATTTCCTTGCCCTGCCACACACTTCTTGTGATACCTTGTGCAAGTCACTTAGCTTCTCTGTTCCTCTGTGCCCTATCTCTAAAATGGGGACAATAGCACTTTCCTACCTCACAGGGCTGTTGTGAGGATAAATACATTGAAGATTTGGAAATGCCTTGAAGCCTACTGTTGAAAAGTGCTATGTAAGAGCTGGGTATTATTAGAAATGCTAGAAAAGGAGAAAAGAGGGTGACAGGTGGAGGTCCATGAGATAGGCTGAAGTAAGTCTCTGGAGAGCTTCGTCAAGAAAGCAAGCTCCAGAAATGACTGAGAAGCCAGTGGTGTGGTGCGGAGATTGGAGTGATCCGATCCTGCTTCTGTGCACATGAGAACTGGGGCAGCGGCAATCTGCTCACAGTGAAGTCTGGAAGCTGGGGAAACCTTGGAGAAGGGAGCTAGAATGGGTGAGGTGACAGGAGATGAAGTCATGGATGTGGACTTCAGTGGGAGATTAGAGGACTTGTCCTAATCAGTCAATAATGGGAGGATGCACAGGTATGGGAGGCTAGTCAGTGTCATGATAAGGGGAGGTGGTGAACTGTCAGAGAGAAAACCCTTATCCCAAACCACGTGTTTATGACAACCAGCAAAACGAAGAAAGAAATTCCTATAAAAGTGCAACATAGATGTACTCTGTTAAAATGTATTCTAAGGGTTCCCTTCATGTAAAGGTTGCTATTCACACTGATGTCTGAAGGGCCAGGTAGTCAGACTTGCATGTGCATACTTGTGTATATAACAATGTGTGCACATTTGTGCCCCTAACTGGCACTCAACATTCCTGTGATGGCATGAGAGATGGTGGGCAGGGGGCAGGCAAATGAGCAGTTAGATGTCTAGTTAGGTCCTTGTACACACAAGGGTAGTAATTGCAAATACAAATGGGATGTGCCAAAAAGCTTTCAGTGGTGTGCACAATTCTGAGGCTAAAGAAATCAGTGATGGCTAATATTGGGTATACGGTTGCCATGTCATTTTTTGTAATATCCTGATTCCTTAATATACCTGAAATAGTTAATACGGAAATAGCATCAAGAAGTGTTACAAATCTTGGCAACAACATTAATTAATTAATTGTATAAATCCACTGTGACACATCTTTAATGTAAAAAAGAGTAGCTCCTGGATACAGGCGTGTTAAAACCTGGCAGTGAGTCTCTACCTGCAGGGGAATGCAAATGGCCTTTTCACAGGCTCTTCTGCAGAGCAATTATTCACCCTCTGATGGCAAAACATTGAGCTTCCTGCTTCAGTACCAAGTAAACTCTAAACACACCCAGGAGTAGCAAGCGCACCATAATATCAGAAACAAACCGAGATCGTATTCACCTCGCTCATATTCTGCTTCTTGCTTATTGGTTCTTCATATTCACGGTGTCAGGAGAGTTACCTTGCTGTAGCTCTTGCAGGCCTCTGCATCAGACACCCGCCCACGCGTTCCAGCAGACTTCATTACTCTCTGAGCCAGCTCACAATTCCACTCCGACCACAATTTGCTAGGCTTGAGTAACAGGCCTGCTGGGAATTGCTCCCTGATGCAAATAGCTTTCTGCAGATGTTACAATCACAACTTCAGGATGGAAGGCATAGTTTTCCCCCTGACAGGAACAATACACCTTGATGTAACGACTGCCCCACAGCCCTGCAGGGTAAGTGGGCTGCTGAAGTCTGCTTGCATTTTAAGGTAACAAGATGGAATGGGGGGTGGGAGGGGATATCTTTTAACGGACCAACTTCAGTGGTGAGAGAGACAAACTGAAGAAGGTACCTAAAGAACTCTGTGGCGCTTGAAAGATATTACCACCCGTGCCTTGTCTCTCTAATATCCCGGGACCAACATGGCTACATGCTTTTTAATGTGTCCTGGGGAAAGAAGCTATCACTCTGCAAGCCACAGTCAGAGAACCCTCTCTCGCGTATAGGGGGAAATCCTGTCCTTTGTGACAAGCAAGAACACAGGGACTTGGTGTGGGAGTCAGCAGGGGCCTTCCCAGGCCTTAGAGAAGGGGAGGAGATACCCACAGCCATGACTGCCACAGGGCTGCGGGGGCCTCTGCTCCATTTGCACAATGAAGGGGGCCAACAGCTGCATCTTTGAGTAGCCAATGATCTCCCTGATCCCGCCCTCTCTCTTGCCTTACCTCTCAAGTCCCCTCCTAGAGCTGGATTCCACAAAACACTTGGGCTATTCACACAGCCGCAGCAGGGCCTTCCCTGGGAGTGGAGGAAGTAGCAGTATGTGCCTTATAAAAATGTAGCTAAAGACAGTTAGAGGCAAGAGGAAGATTGTTTACACCCACTGGGAGCCTGCCGATAAGCAATAAGCCCTTCCTGTCAGTACTGGACAATGCTCCAGCCCTTGCTGGGGGAAGAATGGTCCAGTGGTTAGGGTACTGGCTAAGGAGCTGGGTCCAATTCCCTGCTCCACATGGGCTTCCTGTGTGACCTTTGGCAAGTCCTAGCCTCCCTGTGCCTTCGTTCCCCCTCTGTGCAATGGGAATAAGAGCACACAGTCCGAAAGCTCAGCAGGGAGCTTATGAGTCAGCAGCCTGGAGAACCTTCGCTGCAAGGCCCACATGCAGATGAGAGCTGGAACCCATTGTTTTTTTTCATTCCTGCAAAAAATTGTAGCAAACTGAAAAAGGTTTTGTTTCATTACAATTGTTCTTTTAAATGTTCTGTGTTTTCATTAAAAAAAAATAAATGGAATCCCCTCAAACTTCCAGCTGAAAGCATATTGGTTCTGCAAGCCAGGTGTCCAGGCAAGCCACAAGCTGATGAGCACGGCTGCAGGGCATCCCAACAATCCATAAGCCAGGAAGCCTGGGATGGGATGGAATTGACCTGCGCTCACGGAATATTGTGAATCTATCAAGCCAGCATTTTTCCAGAAAAAAACTGTTCTGTCAAAAAAATTTGCCCTGCTCTCCCCAGGTTATAAAGTCATGCTTTTGACCATTTCCCTTTCCATGGGCTCTATATTCCATCCTCTGCAAAGAGTTTTATGGAGAGACTGCACCAAACTGCACCAGATGCATTGATTGGCTCAACTCTGCAGAACAATGCTGCCAATATGTAATCATGCTTAGTGGCTTTTCGGCTTACTTTCGTCCGTGTGAAAACTCAGTCCTGGGTGGTGACTCGGCTGGCAGATTTTGCTGTTGAATGTTTGTTTTACGTGAAGCATTAAAAGTGCACCACTGCATTTTAATGTCATGCCTTTGTATGATATTTTGGATTTGTTCTAATCTTGCTGTTTCAATGTATTGGCTTTGCTTCACCACTGAGAGGATTCTGAGAGATAATAACCCTCCTCCAAGGAATAAGCATAAGAAAGCAGAAAATGAGCCTGACCCAGAGAGAGATTGTTTTTGTGCCCCATTTCTTCCGGAGAAGATTGAAAGCTGGGAATGGAAATTACAATGATGAGATACCCTCCATATTTTGCATCAGCTCCTAGAGTATGGCTTAGCTTGAATGTGTTTTGCTGGAAAACTACCACTAGATTTTCATTAGAATGTATTAGGGAAGTAACTGAGACCTTTTGGCTTGTAGTGGTTGGCAAGGTTGGTTTGTGGTGATTGTAGTATCATTATCCAGATCAGAATCAAACCCTTCATTCCCTACGATCATTGCAATCTAACCAGGGCCACCTCACGCCCTCCTCATAGCACCACATTAAGGACACAGAGGCCGAATTGATGTAAATGCCACCTATGCTTTACCTCAGTTCAAAAGGTTGCATGCAAATAAGGAAGCTGGTGTGCACTAGTGGAGTGGGGCTGGCTCTCAACTGATACTTCAGGCTCACAGGAGTGAATGAAATGGATGCACTACAAAGCCCTGTACAAGGATTCTAAGGCCTTGTCTTGATGAGGAAAAAGGCGTGTTCTTAACTCGTGTTAACTAACATGAGGTAAACTCCTTCAGAAGACCAGGCTGGTTCTAGTTTTCACATCATTTAGCTGGTCAAGGCAAACCCTAGGTTCTCCCATCATTTTAAACTTGACCTGCTAATATGTGTAAAAACTACAAACGGCCTCACCTCGACCAGGGACGCCCAGAGGATTCAGGGGGCCTAGGGCAAAGTAGGGGAGCTGTGGCGCTTGTACTCACCCGGCGGCGATCTGGGTTTTCAGCAGCATTTCGATGGCGGGAGGCCCTTCAGTCGCTCTGTGTCTTCGGAGCACTGAAGGGCCCCTGCTGCTGAAATGCCGCCGAAGACCCAGAGCGACTGAAGGCCCACCCCCCCGGCCAAATGCTGCCGAAGACCCGGACCACTGCAGGGCCAGGGCTCGCGGGGCATTTCGGTGGCAGAGGGCCCTTCAGTCACTCTGTGTCTTTGGCAGCACTGAAGGGCCCCCGCTGTCTCCGGGCCAGGGCTCTCAGGGCCCCTGCAGGGCCTGAGGCCTGGGGCAAATTGCTCCACTTGCCCCCTCCCTGGGCGGCCCTGAACTCGACTGGATTTTACCTCAGGTTAGTTACCTCATGTGAGCAACACAAGTTAAGAAATACATCTTTTTTTCCAATACAAGATGCCCCCTAATGGATGGTGCTTGCCAGTGATGGCCAGTGGTTTCTACTGGCGACAGGCTTGCTTTCATCTGCAGCACAACTCCATTGATTTAACTCTGAGATTGACAGTCAGAGTCTGGTGGGATGCAGAGTCATGATACACCCTGATGAAATGGCTGCTTAATTTGTAAGCTCCCCTAACACGGATTGTCGTCATGTTCTGTGTTTATCCAGTGCCTAGTTCAATGTGGTCCTGATCTGGGTCTAGGCTTCTAGGGGCTATGTGTTAATACAAAGAATAAATAATAGTAAGACCTTCTGCTGTTTGGTGCACAAGAGCGGCCTGGAGCCAGGTTTCCCCGAAGGGACTGTAGTCACCCCACAGTGCACAGAATTCTCTGGGACAAGTCAAAAAAATTATATGAAATCAGTGGGAACTGAGGGCTATCCACACTTCTGAGTCCACAGGAGTATATGAGATAGTTAGAGATGCAGGGCGAACACATATGCTGCCGTCAGTAGCAAACGTTGGCTGGCAGGGGGTGGATGATGAACATGTGACTCCAGCTCAGATAAGCAGCAAAGTGCATTTGTTTTACAGCAAGTTGCCCCATCCCACCTCAGGATTCCTGCTATGTGCTGGCCGGTAGTGTCTCTGCTACCTTTTGCTTCTGTGGGCGGTGGGGGACCCAGTCCTGTCTGTTCTGTGCTTTGGGATGAGGTCAGTGATAAAAATGATATTTGTTCCATGCTCCGGATGCTTATTCTGGCAAACCTTGAGCGGGATCCAATCAGGAACCTTTGGTGTCCAAAATATCTTTGCTTTCATCTTTGTTTGATTTTTATAAGTATTATTTTGCCTCTTGGAGTCATTCATGAGGACAAAATAATATGAAACATGGTATATGAACAATGAACTTAGATAAAACCATAAATACTCTTGCTGGAAGGTTGCAAAGTAACATGACTTTATTTCTTAGACTCCATAATGATGACACACCAAAACCCCCAAACAGAGAGAGACAAAGCAGGCTGCTCCCTAAAAACCGAGAGGCACAACTCACCCCACATTACTCAAGGCTGGCTGGCTGCTGACTGACTGCTGGTAGGCCCAGATCTCAGGCTTCCCAACAGAACCTCCTCCCCTGCAAGATGGACTAGAAAAAACACAGAAATTTAAAGTAATAGCATATAATTTTAACAGTTTTCTATACACCACAGCCTCCTCCCAGAATTTTTTACTTACCATGAGATCAAAGCTCAGATCATTTCAGCCCCACAAATCTCTCTCTCTAGGTCTGACCCATTGTACCATCTGGCCACACCTGTTTTGTATTAATTTCTTTTCACAATTCTAGTTCAGATTGAATGGAATCAGATGGGAACACAATCTGCAGCTCGGTCAGAGAGAAGCCAGAAGGAGAGTATTGTCAGAATTACACTGATAAGAAGTGAAATGTAATTAATTTCCCAAATCATTTACATAAATACAAAGCAGCTGAGCGCTGAGTTTTGGAGACCATTTTCATTACACTGAAATCTGACTTTATTAATGATCAGTCTCTGATCTCTTCAGAGGTAATTACACAAAAAAATATAAAAAAGAAGTGCCGTACAGTTGAATCCCCATTTCTGTGTTTTAGTTATTAGATTTGCTCAACGTATTCCTTGGAGAGTTTTGTTTACAGACCCTTTGGGAAATGCAGACTGTCGTCTTAGGTCACTGGCACCGTCTTACAATAGCACTGAGAGTTGATGCATAGCTATGAGTGAGACCGATCGTATCTGCACTGCCTGAGTATTCAGACAACATTGATTAACTTCCAGAATCCTGTCCCAAAGTATCTCTGGCCCATTGTCAAATGTGGGCTGAATCTGCTGTAGGTGATGTCTTTGTTGATTGGTTCAAAGTCCCTGTTAGGAACCCAGGGGGACATCAGATGTTATGGACATTTTTGGAGCTGCAGTAAAAAGTTACTTATTAGTAATCATTTGTAGTATTTGTATGTTACAGTGATGGCTAAAATCCCCAGTCACGTTCTGAGCCTCACTGAGTTCATGCTCATATTGGGAGACAATCCCTGCCCTGAAGAACTTATATTTTAAATAAATGAGACAGAGAAACAGTGAGAAGGGACACAGAGGCATAGGAAGGGGAAGTTGCACAACCATCTATGCATAGAAGGTAAGTGGCAGAGTTAGGAAGTGCACCAATGTTTTCTCAGAGCCCAATCAACTGGGCCATGCTGTCTTCTCTAGTAGGAGCCCTGGTTCAAACCTCATAGACTATCAGGGTTGGAAGGGACCTCAGGAGGTCATCTACTCTAACCCCCTGCTCAAAGCAGGATCAATCCCCAACTAAATCATCCCAGTCAGGGCTTTGTCAAGCCTGACCTTAAAAACCTCTAAGGAAGGAGATTCCACCACCACCCTAGGTAACCCATTCCAGTGCTTCACCACCCTCCTAGTGAAAAAGTTTTTCCTAATTCCAGCCGAAACCTCCCCCACTGCAACTTGAGACCATTACTCCTTGTTGTGTCATCTGCTACCACTGAGAACAGCCTTGATCCATCCTCTTCAGAACCCCCTTTCAGGTAGTTGAAAGCAGCTATCAAGTGCCCCCTCATTCTTCTCTTCTGCAGACTAAACAATCCCAGTTCCCTCAGCCTCTCCTCATAAGTCATGTGTTCCAGCCCCCTAATCATTTTTATTGCCCTCCACTGGACTATTTCCAATTTTTCCACATCCTTCTTGTAGTGTGGGGCCCAAAACTGGACACAGTACTCCAGATGAAGCCTCACCAATGTTGAATAGAAGGGAATGATCTTGTCCCTTGATCTGCTGGCAATGCCCCTACTTATACAGCCCAAAATGCCATTAGCCTTTTAGGCAACAAGGGCACATCGTTGACTCATGTCCAGCTTCTCGTCCACTGTAACCCCTAGGTCCTTTTCTGCAGAACTGCTGCCTAGCCATTCGGTCCCTTGTCTGTAGCAGTGCATGAGATTCTTCCGTCCTAAGTTCAGGACTTTGCACTTGTCCTTGTTGAACCTCATCAGGTTTCTTTTGGCCCAATCTTCTAATTTGTCTAGGTCCTTCTGTATCCATCCTTACCCTCCAGCATATCTACCACTTCTCCCAGTTAATGTAATCTGCAAACTTGCTGAGAGTGCAGTCCATGCCATCCTCCAGATCATTAATCAAGATATTGAACAAAACTGGCCCCAGGACTGACCCTTGGGGCACTCCACTTGATACCAGCTGCCAACTAGACATGGAGCCATTGATCACTACTGGTTGAGCCCGACGATCTAGCCAGCTATCTATCCACTTTATAGTCCATTTATCCAGCTCATCCTTTTTTAACTTGCTGGCAAGTTAAAGTTAGCTTGCTCCTGGCTCTATGCACACAATGACTGCCTTTGCACCACCTAAGTTTGTGCACGTGTTAATAAATTAGTAAAAGGCAAGTGATATTTTCTGCTGAAATACATAGCCAGCTTCCTTGGGCTGGAACTGCATTCTGTTGTGTTGGTTTTATACTAATATAAAGCCATCACTTTCTGTGGAATTACCCAAGTGTTAACCAATGTTAAAGCAGATAATAAGGTTTTGCCTCTGCATGAAAGGATAGTTTGGTTCAAGGATTAAGGCTTTTTAATTGCGGTACTGTTATGTTTCTGGCATTGCATTTATTTAAATATTCACTCTCTCATTCTTTTTAAAAATAAAACGAAGGCCATGCTCAAATAAGTAGAATAACTGACAGTAACAAATCACAAGTGTATATTAGATATAAATGCTTTGACTGGTTTTGCAAGCTTAAAATGTACATAACAAAAGAAAAATGAATGAAAACTTTTCCTGAATGGAGAAAAAAAATCTTCTTGAGCTTCACTGGTTTCAGAGACCTAAATTTGTAGACTGTAAATGCTAATGACTATTGAATTGTTAACGGACTATGATTCTGACTCAGTTATAGATGCGAGTAAAGTGTTGTAGACTATCATGCATGCCAAGTCATGTGATATTTGGTGTTTTTCTTAAAGCCTGAATGTCATAGTTACCAGGGGAACTGCATCTCTGACTCTTCCTGCTCTCTTTGAGTGCACCTCCTCTCAGGTCTTGGGCTATCACCTTTCCTGGTATGGAATCACATGATACTCTCAGCCTGGGCCTTGGGCTGTAGTCCCCATGAACCAACTGCGATTACCTCAGGCCATCTGATTTAGGTGCAAGGTCATTTCCCTCTAGGAGCAGTGACCAGAGGTATCCAGAGCCCACACAGCCTTTTAGAGGGAAGTAGTATTGATCTAGTATCGTTTCAGAGAAAAAGCTCTTAAAACAATAAACAGCCTGTTCACATATCTGTCTTTCCTTAAGGCTTTTCATTCTCCAGAAGTTGGGAAAGGCCCTAGCTCCTTCAGACAGTCCCATCTTACCTGTTCATTCTCACAAAGAACAGCTCCTTGACAATTCCCACCTCCCTCTCTCTAGAGAGGCTCTGGAACCATTTAGTGTCCTTTTAATCTCTACTTTGCTAGCCTTGGCAAAACAACTATGGAAGTTGCCTCTTCCCGACTTATAGCTCAGCCATTGTCTCATACTTTTCCCCAAATTTTTTTCAGAGGTTGCTGCTGTAGAGTCACTGTATTGCCTTCTTGATTGTTTTTCCAATAGCCTCCCTATTAAGTAGATCAATAGATTCATAGCTCAGCAACCCAATATAACTATACAATGACTATCTCACTATGCATCCTGGTCATTGAGTCCCATGTCACACAAATATTCAGGAAATGATTGCAGATCGGTATTAGTAGAGCCCCAACCTACCAATTTCACAACTATGAAAAATGTGTCAGACTGTGAAATAAGCTCTTCCCCGTGAAATCTGATCTCCCCTTGCTGCTGGGAGCATTAGTCCCAGCTGGCCTGGAGAGGGAGAGGACTTGTCCTTCCCCTGCAGGGCCACTCTTGCTCTCAGGGGAGATCAGACTCACCTTGGAGTGTCTTCCTCTGCTTCAGGAAGCTCCATCCCTGGAGGTTCCTGCAGCTGGAAGAGACTTGTGGAGGTGGGTCGGATATCCCCCTGCTCCTGGAAGTGTGTTCCTGGAAATGCCCCTAGCTGTGAGTCCCTGTTGGGCTTCGGAGAGACAGCACTTGTCCTTCCCTTGCATGGCAGCTCTGAGGCAGGGGACAGGGGGGAGATCAGACACACTTCTGGGAACCTTTTGGGTTGGGACACAGGTAATTTCAGAGATAAACAACTGAAATCATGAATTGACCAGTTTTAAAACCCTCTTGAATTTGGTAGGGCCCTAAGTATTACATGGCAGCTCCTATGAGCTCCTGCAGTCATGTGATTATTTGAGACGCTCAGCATTATATGTTTCACAAGCCTTAACAGTTGTGGAGAAAAGCTTGGAAACACAGAACCTTAAAGCAGTGGTTCTCAACCAGGGTACATGTGCCTTTGGGGGTACACAGAGGTCTCTCTGGGGGTACACCAACTCATCTAGACATTTGCCTAGTTTTACAACAGACTACATAAAAAGAACTAGTGAAGTCAGTACCAACTAAAATTTTATACAGACTATAGACTATACCCTGAAATGTAAGTGCAATATTTTTAGTCTATAAAAATTTATAGACTAATATAAATCTATATTTATTTTATAATTATATGATAAAAATGAGAAAGTTGGCAATTGTGGAGTACTAGTGTGTTGTGACTTGTATTTTTATGTCTGTTTTTGTAAGCAAGTAGTTTTGAAGTGAGGTGAAACTTGGGGGTACATAAGACAAATCAGACTCCTGACATGGGTACAGGAGTCTGGAAAAGTTGAGAGCCACTGCCTTAAGGGCTCAAAAAAAAAAAAAAAAGGAGTGTGCCCCTTAGTGGAATGAAAAGTGAAATGCAGGAAATTTCTACATGCCTTAGCTCAAGCAGAAGTTGCAGGCAGGATGCAGGAATCACTGGGAGAAATTTTCTGACTTCTGTCACGCAGGAAGTCAGATGATATGATCATAAAGGTCCCTTCTGACCTTAAAATATATGAATCTATAAACACAGTGATATCCAGAGAATAAACAAACTAACTAACAACAAAGTCTGTTTTTGCATTTTTTCTGATATTTAGAAAAATGTACAATAGTGATTATTACTGCACAAATTCAGAATTTTAATGAGCACACTGTTGCAAAATTTATAGTTTTTTTTAAGGCAGTAGCTCCTTAAATTAAGAATTTTAGCTTCCATTTTTTAAAAAATGTCAGATTCCAGGCCTCATGGCTGCAGAGAAACAAATGGAAATGTGAATCAGGGGTATTCTAAAGGTGCGGAAACAATGAAATCAAATAAAAAGAACCCCAGAGTTGTTACTCTTTTAAAGATTTCACAATTTTTAAAGCAATCTGCTGATTTTAGATGTCCTGACTTGTAATTTTTGAACATGGGGCTGGCAATGCTGTGACCATGTTATTCAGATTAGAAGATCATTTGAATATATATATCGTTAACTGCTTGTTTTCAGAGATATGCGCTGGCATTCTTGATATGATTTTTCAGCAATTAATTTTAAAGCAGTAGTAGGTCCAGGTTTTGCTTAATTGATGGCATTTCATGCTTAGTTCAGAGGCATTCCTTTAGATTATTATATTCTGTGTCTGTGTTGACCGCTGCACAAAGGTAAGGACAACGGGACAGCAAAGAGCCATTTAATTTGAAATGGGAATCTCAGTCTGTGACAATGTTCTGTTATGGTGGTTTCCAAAAGACTGATTTAGAGTGGAGTATGTTTACTGGGCCACTTGCGACCTGCTGCATTATGACAGGCTTAGGGGAAAAAAAGATGTAGGGAGAGGTTTTCAAAAAAGGAGTCACACACGTGCTCACATCAGAATTCTGTGCAAAAAGCATATGCAAGCAAACCATGTAATTGCTTTGTAATTAATTAGACATTTGTGCGTACAGCTGATCAGTTTGCATGTGCACTCACCATGACTGTATGCTGTTTAGGCCTGCAGTTGTGACACAACAACTACGTTAGTCTGCCAAGGTGGACCTATCTGCTCCCAGGTTTAAAAAGGATAAAGATGGAAGCAAGATGTTTTCAGAGAAGGGACCTTGACAGAAGTGGAGCTGCAGTGAGCCAATGGGTAGAAAAAGTGTTTGTAAGATCCGGCTCATGATATATAATGTTCATGAGTGGATGAAGACATTGACGAAAGATTCTGGATGCTAATCTGTGCAAAGGTTTTTAAAATAGGTTAAATCAGTAAAGATGTGCAAAGGCATCAATCTTGTGCAACAAACTAGCTGTGGTAGCAAAATGATCAGATGTGAAATCAGTGACAAAAAGGAGTATTCTGCATCCTTGTATCACCCATGACCCTTGACAGGGATAGAATATGCCAGCAAGGGCCTCACATGCTCAGAGAGAGCTTCATTGTCTGGAACCCAAAAGCAGAAACTGAGTATGAGGCTTTCAGAATCCCTGACTAATAGTGACACACTCTGGAATTCCAGAGAGTCAGTGCAATAGCAGAAGTAAACCTGAGTTTTATGTAAGAGCTGAAAGTAAAGGCGCTTATTCTATGTCTGTGCTGATTAAAGTGGGAAATATATTGCCTTTATTCATTCTACTTACATAGATTGTGGGCCCAATTGTCCATGAAGTTTCTCCTTTTTTAAGCCATTCTGACTCGAGAAATCAACCCTGGCATAAAACTAGAATAGCTCAGTGCTGGAGCAGGCTCTTTCTAGTTATGTTTAAAGGGCAATGGAATTAAGGAGAATCCTGATATGTCAAGAAAGCCCAGGATGGGATTTAGCTGTGACTGCCCCAGGTGAAGGACTGTTGCTAATGAATGGCTCTAAGGGGATGAATAGCATGTAGGAGACCTTTCTGCATCTGACATGAGGTCAGGCATCCCAAGCAAACATCTTCTAGCTGTGTCAGGCCCAAGAATCCCAGATTGGAGCTTCTTGCTTAGTCGAAATGGTTTCTGATCACTCTCCTCTTAAAGGACGTTGTTATGCTGGGAGAGCTCCCAGCTGCAATATTTTTTCTCTATCTCTTTGAAAAGTCACTGGAAATGGTGTGTCACACACACATTGAAAATACTTGTCGATATTTTTTTTTCAACAATAATAGCTAAAACCCAGGAGGTTACCAAATGTGTAAAGCTAACTCTTTGGGCTAAGCCCGCTGATTCTAATTGACTTTGGCTCATACCTCTTGACACTGATGTCCTTCTAGGACCAGTAATACCATAGTGCTTGTACATTTGGCTAATGCAGGTGAAAGGCCAACATCCCACGTGAACAGCTTTTGAAGTGATGGCAGCTTCATGTGAAGCTTCATTTTGTTTAGGTTTATTTTCCCTACTGAAGATCCTTTTTCATGTGGGAACATACAGAATATATTTATATAGTTCCCACCAGAGGGCATACTTGCTAAAGAATAGGAAACCCTCCAAAATGCCATCTCCCTTCAACTGAGACATTTAGATCTGGGCCTAAATGACCGTAGGCACCCAAGGGCCTGCACTTTCCTTGCACAAGGCTCCTGCATCTTCCTCAAACAGCTGCTAACACTCTTAGTTCCCATGTCTGTCGCCTTGGAAGATTAAACTTGGGGGGTCAACAGACCCCAAATTTCCAGTGACAAACTCCCTTTCCAGCCTCTAAAGTAAGTAGTGTTATCAGAGAATCATAGAAGGTTAGGGTTGGGAGAGACCTCAGGAGGTCATGTAGTCCAACTCCCTGCTCAAAGCAGGACCAACTCCAACTAAATCATCCCAGCCAGGGCTTTGTCAAGCTGGGCCTTAAAAACCTCTAAGGAAGGAGATTCCACTACCTCCCTAGGTAACCCATTCCAGTGCTTCACCGCCCTCCTTGTGAAATAGTGTTTCCTAATATCCAACCTAGACTTCCCTCTCTGCAACTTGAGACCATTGCTCCTTGTTCTGTCATCTGCCACCACTGAGAACAGCCCAGCTCCATCCTCTTTGGAACCTCCCTTCAGAATAGTTGAAGGCTGCTATCAAATCCCCCCTCACTCTTCTCCTCTGCAGACTAAATAAGCCCAGTTTCCTCAGCCTCTCCTCACTTTCCTAGCAAATGCTCATCTAATCTAATCTTATCTATCTATCTATCTATCTATTTCTTTGTTCCTAGCACAACACTTCTGGCATTCACTTCCTGTAAAGCAACTCATAGTCTCTCGTCTGCCAAATCTTCCCCCACTTCTGCAGGTGCTTTGAGGGTCACCTGAGCTAATGTGGGATACTTACACAAATTACCTAACTCAAGACCTCAGCAAACTCTGCTTTGACAGATTCCTTCAGTTTCTAATAAAGAGCATTCTGTCCAAATGGAACATAAGACAACTCCTTGTCCAGTCACACATCACAGCTAACTAGGAATAGAACCAAGCCATGAAAATTGGGTCTGGAGTTTACACACTGAAATTCAGGGAGTTAATCATCTGGGATTAAGGTTCAGGCCTATTTCCACAATTAGCTCTGCATGAGGATTCAGCATTTGTTTTGTGAAGGTTAATAATTAGAGATGGTGAAAATTTTCCCACTGGAAAAGTCTTGAAATTTTCATTTGGCCCTGGAAAATGTTGGTTTTGACACTGTTTTTCAGTTTCCTGGCTGGGAGAACTGAAATGACAATTGTCATTGTGACACATCAAATCATTTTGTTTTGATTGGGAATCTCTGCATTTTCTGTTTCAGTATCTCTGATTTAAAACTTTTTGGAATTTTGCAGTGTGAAAAAAAAAAGCATTAAAACATTTCGACTTTTCATTCCCATTCAAAATGGGATGTAATTTTGGAATGTGGAAATTTCCCACAAAAGAAAAATTCCATTTTTTGACCACCTATGTTGATGACAGAGCCGGGGCAGAGTGTGATTGTAACCCATGCTGTGCACTTCAGCATGTCCATGCACCAAACAGTAACCACAATACTCTGCACTAAAATAGTGCCTTCTCTCCATGGGAGGTATGATACAGATGTATAATGAAAGGTAAAGAAAACGAGCAGGTATCCCGATTGAACCAAGGAAAACTCTGTGAAACTGAATGGCAACAGATTTTTCTCATTAGGCTTTCTTAAGCTATCTCTATGCTTACACTGTAGCGAGGATAGGCTCTGGGAAGGGGGAGGCAGTGGGAAAAGACTCCGGCAGCAGGACACCACTGCTAAAAATTGCAGTGTAGCTATGGCAGGTTTCAGAGTAGCAGCCGTGTTAGTATGTATCTGCAAAAAGAACAGGAGTACTTGTGGCACCTTAGAGACTAACAAATTTATTTGAGCATAAGCTTTCATGGGCTACAGCCCACTTCATCGGATGCATGGAGTGGAAAATACAGTAGGAAGATATTTCACACACACACACACACACACACACAGAACACGAAACAATGGGTGTTACTATACACACTCTAATGAGAGTGATCAGTTAAGGTGAGCTATTACCACTAGGAGAGAAAAAAACTTTGTAGTGGTAATCAAAATGGTCCATTTGCAGCAGCTGACAAGAAGTTGTGAGGAACTGGGTGGGGGCGGGGGAAATAAACAGGGGGAAATAGTTTTACTTTGTGTAATGACCCATCCACTCCCAGTCTTTATTCCAGACTAATTTAATGGTGTCCACTTTGCCAATTAATTCCAATTCAGCAGTCTCTCGTTGGAGTCTGTTTTATGGGAGGCACTGCTTGGACGTCTGTAGGGCATATACACCAGGGTCGGGTATGTTGGGCACTCTACTCTGCTTGTCTAAGCAATGCCTCGCTGTCTACGCTGCTGCTTATCCCCGCGTTAGCTTGTCATGCAGTGTGTGCACTCTACATGCCAAGTGTGGCAGGGCACTTCTGGGGAAGCCTCAGTCAGCTTCTGGCACTCCAGTGCCAATGAGGGGGAATGGATTGGGGCTGGGTAAATAGCCTAGGTTTGCCTAATCACTGGCTGCACCTGCCAGCCTCATTAAGGAGGAGCTATAAGGCTGGAAGGGAGGGAGGAAGTGAGAGAGGGGGTGGAGACCAGGAGGGAAGGGAGGCTCAGGGAGAGGTAGGAGCCTGCTATTCTGTTGCTGACCAGGCCTGTGCTAGGCCAAGCCACTGTAAATAGCAGGAAACTGGTGGTGGGAAAGGGACAGATAAAGAGCATGGGTGTTGGACCCGCTGGGAGTGTCCTTGAGGCTGTGAGGAGCTGGACCAAGGGGCTGAGCACACAGGGGTGCACCGTGCACCCCGTTACACCTACCTCGAGTCCTGGCACCTGAGTTGCTTTTTAGACTGTGAGGCCGTCAATTGGCATTTGGTTGCCACATTGATTGTGTCCATGCACTTACGAGGGAGCACAACGTCAAGGTCGCCATCTTTCTCTGTCCTGCGCTGATAATAACAATACTTTATCCCTAGAGCTCAGAGCACTTTACACAGGTGGTTTAAGTGTCATCATCCTGATTGTAGAGCTGGGGAAACTGGTAGCTCTTTTATTACTTGAAGTCTATTTTCCCCTGTCTATGGGATAGTTATGACACAGAGCCTGCCACAGCAAAGGTAACTGCTACAATAGTTTAAATAATAATAATAGTTAAAGTTCCTTTAATAGAAAGGATTAAAAACAATATCTGGAGACTCAAGACTACACAAATGTTTTGTTAACCTTCAGAATTTCCTGCTGCAGGATATTGTAGCAGGAAATATATTGGTGAGATACAAAAGAAGAATCCACCCATATATTTGGCTCTTTGTTGCTAGTGTCATGGCTCTCTGGGGGACTGCCTCACTCCTTATGTATTACCAGAGCAGCTGCAGCCATCTGAGACATTTAGCACCTGATTCACAATCCATTAAGCAGTGGGAACCTTTCCACTGACTGTAATAGGCTTTGGATCAGACTGAAATGTCTGGGTGTTCTCAAAGGAATGCCACAGACTCTGGAATGTGCCTTCTCTGGAGTGATAGAATGAGTCTGTTGAAGTTTAGGGCACGATCAAGGCCCATCTCTTTTCTCAAGTCTTTGTCCAAGGGCTTGACTACACTTGCAGATGTAGAGCGCTTTGGGTTAAACCAGCCTTCGTAGAGCAGAGCAGGGAAAGCACTGCAATCTGTCCACATTGACAGCTGCAAGCCCACTGGTGTGGCCACATTAACAGCTCTTGCAATGGCCACAGAGAGCAGTGCATTGTGGTAGCTATCCTAGCATGCAAGTGGCTGCAACGTGCTTTTCAAATGGGGTGGGGTGAGGTGGAGTGTGACAGGGAGAGTGTTGTGTGTATGTGGGGGTGGAGAGAGTGGGTTGTGGGGGGGGCTGAGAGCATGTCAGCATGCTGTCTTGTAAGTTCAGACCTCCCTCCCCCGACCTCTCTCTCTCACACAGCATTCCACAGTAATGGTTGCTTTGTCTTGGAGCAGATAAGCAACCGGCTGTCAGAAATGGAGCTTTCAAAGGGCATATCCACATTCCTGCAGCGATTACAAAACAATGACAAGAGTGGCCACTTGACTTAAGGGGATTATGGGACGTTTCCAGAGGCTGATCAGAGCGCAGTAATGCAACACCTCGTTCACACTGACGCCTGAGTGTTTCAGCCAATGCGCACCAAGTGTTAATCCTCTCACCAAGGTGGAGTACCAGGAGCGCTGTAACCACGGAGTCGGAGCACTCTACATGCCTTGCCAGTGTGGATGGGTAGTGTGCTAGGGTGCCCGGGGCTGCTTTAATGTGCTCTAACTCACAAGTGTAGCCAAGCCCAAGGAGCAGGGAAGCGCTTGAGGGAATTTTTGAGCATGAGACTTTTGACTTTGACTTTGCTGACAGTTACAGCTTTGCTGAGAATAACACAGTTGCCCAAAGGCATTGCATTGGGTGCATTTCAGGAATCTAATGCTAAATACAGTGAGAACAGTGGGCCAGATTCTGCCCTGACTTACACCCTCTGCAAATCCCTTGAACATCTGCTGTTGCACTACTTGTGGAATACAGTTAACAGACTCTCAGCCCTTTTGTTTCAGGGCAGCACCAGTCAAGGTCTGGATGGATTTCCTCCCATCTGCACCATTGCACAATATGCTAAGCATATGTTAGGGTCTCCCTCCTTTCCCCCCACACCCTCTTCTGAAGCAGCAGGTGCAGAGAACTGTTGAATATGGGCTGCCAGTATTAAGGGACAATTGATTTATTGCATTAGAGAAAGTCCTAAGTTCCCGTGTATCTAACCTATCTGAACCCTGGGCTCATGGCCCTTTGTACTTGAGATACAATTTTGTTTTACTTGCATTTGGATCGTGTTTTTCTGCCAGGCACTTTCCTTTGGATTGTGGCTATTTATGATCCCAGGCTGGGGCTTCAGCCTCTCAGGAAATGCAGTTCCTGGCACAAGAATGTGTAAGTGACAAGTTTCAGCAAATAGCTTGTTAGACAGGCTGAAGGAAAGAAAGGAGACCAAGGGGAAGGAGAGAAAGAGATGACAAGAGGAAGAGTGAAGAAAGGATTATTATTCATCACCAGTTGGGAGAGGGGTGAGTAACCCTGGGGTTCTTTGGGTACAAGACTGCAGCTCTCAGACTGCATAATGTAGAGCACTCTTGTGCAAACGTCCCCTCTGCCTGTGCAGCTTGACCCTGTCCTGCAACACCTGCCCCACAGCTCGTCGAGTCCTTGTTGTGTCTTGAGCAAAGTGCAGAGTGACCAGCAGGGGCGGCTCTAGGGATTTTGCTGCCCCAAGCACGGCAGAAAGGCTGCCTCTGGCGGTTTGCCTGCGGAGGGTCCGCTGGTTCCGCGGCTTCAGCAGACCTGCAACCCTTGTGGCACTGGCAGAGCGCCCCCGCGGCTTGCCGCCCCAAGCACGCGCTTGGTGTGCTGGAGCATGGAGCCGCCCCTGGTGACCAGATGTCCCAATTTTATAGGGACAGTCCTGATATTTGGCGCTTTTTCTTACATAGGCACCTATTACACTCCCCACCCTGTCTCGATTTTTCACACTTGCGATCTGATCATTCTAGCAAAGTATGACAATTATGGTTCAGTGATGTGGTCTGGGGACACAAAGTGATAAGAAATAATGGAACTCGGTTTCATGCATGCAGCTCATGGCCGTCACAAGCCAAAGTCAGCAGACCTGCTCAGTGGGGGATTCCCCCTCTCTGAGCTTCATGTCCATGCAAACCTGAGCGCTGCAACCAATCCTTAAAGTAAATGCAATGATGCCATAGTAACCTTATCTCCACCCAGTGCTGCCACTTAGAATAAGGTCAGGGCCTCATTTGGGGGTCAGTCAGTGGCTGATAAGAAGCAGTGTTTTCTAGTGTAGAATGCACTGGACTGGGATTCTAGAGATCAGGGTCTATTCCTAACTCTGACACAGGCCTGCTGGGTCACATTGGTCAAGTCACTTTCATTTCTCTCTGCCTCAGTTTCCTCATCTCTAAAATTAGAGATCATGATACTGACCTCGTTTTGTAAAATGCCATGAGATATACCGATGAAAAGTCCTAGGTAAGAGCTAGGAATTACTATTATTAATTTGCCCATATAGTCACCATGAACTTTTGCACAAATATGGGAACTGGGTATGAAAATGGATCTGATTACCCGTTTTTGTGCAATGTACCTGATTTGCATGTGCTATATTGGTACTTGGGTGGACAAATTAGTCACACGCAATTGCTTAGGTGCATTGAACTGGTATAAAAATACTCACTGGTTAGAGGAAAGAGAATTGTCCAGCAACTTATTTGAAGCCCAAGAAAGACCCTTTAACAGTGGAGTTATCATTCACTTTCTCTCTGGGTTGTAAATCTTCTTTGGAACTTTGCATTAAGGCTGGAATGATGGGGAGCAATAACGTTATCTGATCCAGGTGAGATTTTTCCAAAGACATGAAAGTCAATGGGACTTGTGCTCCTTATTCCAACCTGTCAGAAAAAGGGAGAGGACAGAGAGAAGAGGAGTTCAGTCCAAGGGATGTCTTCCCTTGTTACCACCAAGAGTTGTCCCCTGGGCATAGCCCAAAGCAACTGAAATTCAGAAAAGCATGCGAACTCTTGCCCCTAACTTGACCTCTGAATCTTTTGAGTTTCTCCAGAGCTAACAATAAAGCACTCCCTGCTGAATGTTTCAGAGGGGTAACCATGTTAGTCTGTATCAGCAAAAATAACAAGGAGTCCTTGTGGCACCTTAGAGACTAACAAATTTATTTGGGCATAAGCTTTTGTGGGCTAGAACCCACTCCATCAGATACATGAAGTGAAAAATACAGGAGTAGTTATAAATACGTGAAAGGATGAGGGTTGCTTTACCAAGTGTGAGGTCAATTTAATGAGATAAATCAATTAACAGCAGGATACCAAGGGAGGGAAAATAACTTCTGAAGTGGTAAGGGAGTGGCCCATTGCAGACAGTTGACAAGAAGGTGTGAGTAATAGGGCTGTGTTGGTCTCAGGACAGCTTGTCAGCACAATTACCCTTAGTTACTGTAGTTCTTCAACACAGCATGAGATTCCAGACCTTTTGAAAAAGAACAGGAGTACTTGTGGCGCCTTAGAGACTAACAAATTTATTTCAGCATGAGCTTTCGTGAGCTACAGCTCACTTCTTCAGAAGCACAGAATGGAGCACACAGACAGGAGATATTTATACATACAGAGAACATGAAAAGGTGGAAGTATGCATACCAACAGCAAGAGTCTAATCAATTGAGATGAGCGATCATCAGCAGGAGAAAAAAAACTTTTGAAGTGATAATTAAGATGACCCATAGAAGGTATGAGGAGAACTTAACATAGGGAAATAGATTCGATTAGTGTAATGACCCAGCCATCCAGTCTCTGTTAAGGCCTGAGTTAATTGTGTCTAATTTGCATATTAATTCGAGTTCAGCAGTCTCTCTTTGGAGTCTGTTTGGTGAATTTTTGTTGCAATTCTGCCGCCTTCAAGTCATTATTCTTTGCAAAGAGACTGTCCGGTTTGGCCAATGTACATGGCAGAGGGGCATTGCTGGCACATGATGGCATATAGGCTGTCTATAAGTCCTTGCTTACAGACAGCTCCCAACCTGAAACAAATACTCACCAGCGCCACACACCATACAACATAAACACTAACCCAGGAACCTATCCTTGCAACAAAGTCCGATGCCAACTCTGTCACATATCGATCAAGTGACACCATCATAGGACCTAATCACATCAGCCACGCCATCAGGGGTTCGTTCACCTGCACATCTACCAACGTGATATATGCATCATGTGCCAGCAATGCCCTCTCCATGTACTTGGCCAAACCAGACAGTCTCTTCACAAAAAGAATAAATGGACACAAATCTGACATCAGGAATCATAACATTCAAAAACCAGTGGGAGAACACTTCAACCTCTCTAACCACTCAGTGACAGACTTGAAGGTGGCAATTGAAGTTATAGATGTTTGGACTCAGGCTGGAGCCCAAGCTCTGGGACCCTCACCAGGTCCCATAGACACTGCAGTTTTATAGCCCCACAGCCAGAGCTCTGCAAGCCCAATCAGCTTACATGGGCCAGCTTAGGCATGTACTTCACGTGACCATCACCCATTAATAGGACTACTCACCAGTTTCAAGTTAAGCATTTGCTGGGCTGAATGAAGGTCTCTACGTGCCACCTTTTCTAGGGCTTTTCTTGTGGTTGGCAGCACATCTTTGCTATTATGATGCAGAGTTATAGATCAGGTGACATGAAATTTACAGGGCAGTGATATTGGGATGAGTAGGATAGCACAGAGTTTCTTATAAAATTTGTTTCTAGTAGAAAAGCCAGACACTTTTCAATGTGGATTTATTTCATCAAACACTTTAAAGTCTATGTCTTTTTAAACATTAGAAAATGAAAAGAAAAGTCTTGGCATTAATAATACACAAATTACTTTTTCTACAGTCACCATAATATTTGTATATTGTCTTGTTTGGATATGGGGGAAAACAGACTCCCCTCAGAAATCAAACTATAACCAAGACACATATGCACACAGACTGGGATGCAATTTTTTTCTCAAATGCACCATTTTATCTCATTATTAAAATCCATGTTTACAATGCACAACTGAATCTGGTAGCTCAACCTGCTCCATTATAACAATTCTGCACACAACATATAGATTAATAACGTAAAGTTAAATCCATCTTTAAAAGGCTGGTCTTTTCCAGTAGCATCATAGCTTCAACCCTTTAAGAGACCCAGTTCTGTAATTGTACAGCAGGTGGCAATGCAAGACCATGAGATGACAAGAATACACTTTATAAAAAGGTTGTAATTCTTTAACGTTTCAGGATTTTCCCCCTAAGTAAGACACTATCAAGCAAAAACAACAAACCAACCCCGCAACTTTAAGTGATTGTGAGATTTGTACAAGGAACATGAAAGATTTGTGATTAGAATTGTGAAAAATGCAAAAGAAACATACACATACATACATACATACATACATATAATTAACTAAACAAAAAGCCTAGTTAAATAGAAAGCATAAAGCTCATCTGTTCCTCAGTCATACACTGAAAAGTTTGTAAGATTGTCCCTGCAAAGCCATGAAAGGGAAGGGAACAGAGAGGTATGGTCCATCTTTTAAGCAGCTCTGCATTCCAACATCTTTCTGAAACTTTTCCGAAAACTGTCATCCAAGAAAGCATACAAAAAAGGATTTAGGCATGAATTGGCATAGCTCAAACTGGTGATGAAGTAGGAGATACCTATGACCACGGAGGTCTGCGCTAAGTCAGTGGTCAAAGCCACGATGGTGGCCAGGTGGAAGGGGGTCCAGCAGAAGAGGCACACAGTCAGAACGATGAAGACCATAATGGTGACCTTCTTCTTGGCTTTGTCCAGGGCTTTAGCATTTGAATTCAAGTGCATGTTCCTCAGTTTATACAGCATCATGGTATAGAGAATGCAGATGGTGGATACGGGAATGGCAAAGCCAAGGATTAGGGTATAGATCCTGCTGGCCTTGAACCAAAACCTCTCAGGTTTGGGGAAATTTAGACCACAGCTTTTGATCTCCAGGCCATCTACATAGACATTGGCAAAGATGGTGAAAGGGAGAACTATAATGGTGACCAGGGCCCAGATGCACAGACTGATGATTCTGGCTGCTCGGTAGGTACGATGGGGCATCCTTTTGGACCGGACAGTGGCCAGGACAACCAGGTACCTGTCTATGCTCATCACCGTGAGGAAATAGATGCTAGAGAAGATGTTGTAGTGGTCTATGGACAGGATGATCTTGCAGAGGATTTCTCCAAAGGGCCAGTAGTGCAAGAGATGCTCAGCAATGTTAATGGGCAGAACCAAAGTGAACAAGTCATCAGCTATAGCTAGGTTCAGGATGAACATGTTGGTCACTGTCTTCATCTTAGGAGCCTTGAGGATCACGTAGATGACGGCGGTATTGCCTGTAAGCCCCACTGCACAGATCACAGAGTAAATCACTGGGAGGACCACGTAGAAGTCAGGAGACTGTTCATGGAAGGTGAAGTTGGACCTTGTGCCATTGTCCAAGTACCTGCCATCGCTTGTATCATTGCAGGTGGTATTCAGATTGCTTACCCTGAAATTATTTTCCATGTCTGCTTTCAGGGATAACGAACTGTATTCAGATTTCACTGCAGATCTTCACAGCTTTACAGGGAGAGCACCACATCGATGGTGAAAAGAGGCTCACATTTCAGCTGGACACTGGTTATTTTCCGAAGCGAGGTGGGAAGCGTGGCGGGAATTGGATGTCTAGTTCCCTTGTAAAAGTTCAATTTTTTAACTCAGCAGTGGAAAAAAAAATGCCATTAAACCACCCAACTGCTGGTGAAACCTGGGGTTCCTCAAAGCAAACGAGAGAGGGAAATAAAACACACAAGAGCTCTTCAATCTTATGCACATCAGTCTGAGTGGGAGCTTTGCGGTGCTAGAAAAGTCAGGCAGCTCCAGATGAATTGGCTGAAGCAAAGATCCCTCTTAGGTTAGATGGAAGCAAAACGCTGCAGATGGGGCAAGCTTTGTGCCCAGCAAACTATTTACAACAGGCTGAGGATTCATGGGAAGTTCTGCTGTCTTTACTTACATAGGCAGCCGCTTACTTTTCCACACCAGAGAGCGGAGGCATTTTAGTTTTTAGTTAGTATGTTCTTCCAGGTCAGGGGGCTTCCAGAATCTTTTCACTCCCAGCAAATTCACTGATAATGAGTCTGCTTTCTAGCCCAGTCCAGCTGCAGTCTGGCCATCGCATGCATCCCCGTCACTTCATAAAGCCCCTGCAAAAAGGAAAAAAACCCCAAACAATGTGATTGAATGGGCATTTTTGAAAAGGAAAAGAACTCAAATGCAGCTAATTTTAGCCCTATAGTCATTTAGGACCTTATTCAATAGCAAGAACATCCCTATGAAAAATAGCAGTGTTACAATATGTGAGACTCAGCACACACAGAGCTGCATGAAACTTCTGATCCCAAAAGTTCAATATTTATACAAAAAAAAGAAAAAGAAGCACTTGCAACAAATGAACAGTTTATAGTCATAGCAGGAACAGTCCCTTCTATTTACATCTTTCTATCTGGTGCTTTCTCTGTTGCTATGATTTGTCCTATGCACTTTCAAAAATTCCTCTTCAGAGAACCAAATCCACTAAGAGCAAAGGTTCACCAACTAGTCTGCAGGCTTTGCACACAAAGAAAGTGTCAGACACCAGCTGTATTTTGCCAGTTCAGAAACATAATAAAAGGCACTGCCCGAGCTAGAATCTTTAACGTACAAAGCTAAAGCTGAATCTTCCTCTTACCTGCATAAGACAGGGGATTTTGCCGTTTTCTCCAGCACTTGCTGCCTTCCGCTGTTGAGTCCCTTCTCTCTTTAATCTGAGTTGGAGGAGGGTCTCTAAGCTATGCTGACGTTACCAGTCCTTGCAATCAGATCTATTTGGTGGTGGTGTTTGATCAATAAAATTTATCACATTGGGAAAAAATGGTTATATCCACACTGGGCTATTTAAATGACAAGCAACCTTGATGCTGCAAACAAACAAACAAAAAAACCCCAACAGACGATACAACAGGGCACTTCTTTTTAGGAATGAAGGGGATGTTGAAATGCACAAGCTGCACCAGAGCTGTCGGCTGCGACTGTTAGAATGTGGGAGATTTTAACTGTCTCACTCGAAAGCAGTCACTTGGTGGTTCTCACTGGTGTAAGGTGTCCAGATGTGAGGGCAATAGACACATTACAGATCTTTCAGTGAGATCCTCTGCCCGATGTTCAGCGGCTATAAATTAACTTCAGTGGATCTCAGCTGATTTGCACTACCTAGGGATCTGGCCCTGGCATGGCAATACAGCAAAAGCCTTCGTCAGAGAGAGATGCAAGCCAATGCAAAAGGAAGGAGGATCCCTTCTGAGGTGTAGAACACATCATAACTGCCCCTTAATGTAAAAATATTTGTTCCCTTTACTTGCACATGTCTGTGTAAAAGCAGTAACACATTCTTTTTCAATTGATTTTATTCTGGTGTAACACCATTGATGTGCATGGCATTGCCTCTGATTTACATCACTGTGAGGGAAAAAGGTCTCTAGTCTATTAAAAATGGACCAGCCAGACCCAAATTGCCTGCCCTTTTCTCTGATGCCAGTTCAAAAAGTATTTTAATCACCCATCAAAATATCATTTGATTCTCTAGGGCAAGGTGTCTGCTAACACCTGTGGGCAGTAGGATGATGCCACCACTTCTTGCAGACTTGGGCTCAGACCAATGTCTTGCATGTTTACATGAGCCAGGAATTGCCCCCGCATATCAGAGAGCAGGTTTAACCCTAGTAGGGCAGCTGTTTTTGTGCATGTTTCTTATATTTGTACTTTTCTGATGTGACAAAGTTCAAGTTCATTCCAGTAACTGAGCACGAATGGAGTCACGAATGTGCATTGCAATATTTGTTACATTGTAGACATGAAGGTAATGCCTTAAGGCCATCTGGGGTAATTGTCTTTGTATCTGATATTGAAGTTCCATGCACCATGTAGAAATGCTGAAGGTAACTTTTTATTTCTCTGCTGAACACAGAAGATCAAGGTCATGAAGAAACAAATAAAGAGCACACGGGGGGAAAAGAAGATTCATTCCTGGCAGCAATCTAGGCAGCCATTGAGACTGAACTAAATTGAACTTAAATTGGAGAGGGTTCAGAGAAGAGTTGCAAGAATGATTAACAGACTGGAAAACATGCCTGCTAGGAAAAGACTCAAGGAAGTCAATCTATTTAGCTTGTCGAAGAGAAGGCTAAGGGATGCCTGGATCACAGTCTATAAGAGCCTACGTGGGGAACAGAAATTTGATAACAGAGAGCTCTTCAGTCTAGGAAACAAAAGTGTAAAAAGATCCAGTGGCTGGAAGTTGAAGCTAGATAACTTTAGACTAGAAAAAAAAAGCACAAATTTTTAATAGTGAGTGTAATTAACCATTGGAACAATTCATCAAGAGCTATAATAGATTCTCCGTTACTCACAATTTTTGAATGTCAGTTGAATTTTTTTTTCCTAAAAGGTGTGCTCTGGTTCAACAGGAATTAATTTGGGGAAGGCTTTTGGCCTTTGTTATGCAGAAGCTCAGACTAGAGGCTCACAATACTTGCTTCTGGCTTTATGAACCACATCATCTATGAAAATTAAAATGAACAAGGACTTTGCCTACGTTAAAAAATACACTCTGGTGTAACTATTGCTTGCTGTACTTCCACCTCTCCCTCCCCCTAATATAGATGCTCTAGCCTGATACAAAGATTTACAATGTTACTTTAATTTGGAAATTTGGGGCTTATGCCAATGGGGCTAAACTGATTTATTTACAGTGGTGCAAAATTGCATCGCATAGACAAGCATGGAGGTGCCACATAAAATGTTTACATGCAAATGAGTGCCCTGTATAAGTCACAAGGTTGAGTATTCAGTGGGCAGTTAAACTTCCTAGAAAATAATTTCCTGGGGTTAGGAGGATCATCAGAATTCGCTGGAAAAACTTCATAATAAGAAATTGACCGTCCCAGCCCTGAGGAAGAGGAGAAGAGCTGAGAAGTGGGCAAGAAGAAGATGATTATTTATTTTTTATGATAGCACATCTAGGACCCCATTGTGCTAGGCATGGTAAAAACATAGACTACAATATTGATCCTTGCCCCAAGGAACAAGGGTTGCCAATTTTGGTTGGCTGTATTGCTGGAGATTTCATGACATGACATAATCTTTAATTAAAGATTAATCTTTAATTCCTGGAGACTCCAGGCCTATCCTGGAGGGCTGGCAATCCTACAACGAATTGAACCTTCTTGAGGTTTTCAAGTGGTAGAAAAAGGAAAAGAAAGGGAGCCTTGAGGCCCGATTCTCCTTTCAGGGCTTGTCTACATAGAGATATCCAGGAAAGATCATATGAATTAACCAAAGGTGTGTATTTGAAGTGTATTAGTCAGATCACATTAAATCCCTCTGTGGACGTTGTTATTCAGAAATAAAGCTGCCTTAATTAGGTTTACTTTAATTCACTTTGGAAGTGTATTAAAGTGAAGTGAATTAATGTCACTTTAATTCTGAGTGAGAGTGTTCACTCACGGATTTAATGCAGTTTTACTGATCCACTTCAAATTTCCACTTTTGGTTCATTCCAATTAACTTTCCTGGATGTTCCTGTGTAGACAAGACCTTACTCACACTCTTTTCACACTAGTATGATTCCATTCACCTCATCAGTGTTCCTCCTCTTCTGTCTTCTCTTCTTCCATTTATATGATGTCCCCTTACTTACCCCCTCCCCCAGTTAAAGTACAGACAAAAATGTATACCAGTTACTTGCTAAACAATTATAATGATTTCTATTAGCTATAGCATTCACTACCTGCAATAGAGTTCATTTTAGGCAACAGAGCTTGCACCCAAGATCCAGTTAGAGGCGGGGGCCTGGATTCAAACAATGTATTATGTGATTTACACTGCTTCATGAAAATGCAGTGTTTGGAAACTACTTTCTAGATCTGATGCAAAGAAACAGATGTAGAGTATAAGGCACATTTCAGAGATACATACTACTGAATTTATAGATTCATAGTTTCATAGACTCTAGGACTGGAAGGGACCTCGAGAGGTCATCGAGTCCAGTCCCCTGCCCTCATGGCAGGACCAAATACTATCTAGACCATCCCTAATAGACATTTATCTAACCTACTCTTAAATATCTCCAGAGATGGAGATTCCACAACCTCCCTAGGCAATTTATTCCAGTGTTTAACTACCCTAACAGTTAGGAACTTTTCCTAATGTCCAACCTAAATCTCCCTTGCTGCAGTTTAAGCCCATTGCTTCTTGTTTCTCCCTCCTCCTGATGACAACCTTTTAGATACCTGAAAACTGCTATCATGTCCCCTCTCAGTCTTCTCTTTTCCAAACTAAATAAACCCAATTCTTTCAGCCTTCCTTCATAGGTCATGTTCTCAAGACCTTTAATCATTCTTATTGCTCTTCTCTGGACCCTCTCCAATTTCTCCACATCTTTCTTGAAATGCGGTGCCCAGAACTGGACACAATGCTCCAGCTGAGGCCTAACCAGCGCAGAGTAGAGCGGAAGAATGGCTTCTTATGTCTTGTTTACAACACACCTGTTAATTTACTGTTCAAAGGATCAATCTCATATGGAAAACATATCTAAGGAGTGACGAAATGTGACTAGCCAAGATAAACCTCCAAATCCCAATTTTGCACATGCAGATGGACAGCTGTTAATGCAAATGGACAACAGTAATGCATATCAGTACTTGTGCATGCAGCTTCCTGATTGTAGGTGCAACAGATTTGCACACAGACTTGTCAGCAGCAATTTAGACTCACACACTTAGAAAATTAATCCATTTGACTATATTTATCCTTCATCCTCAGGAATGGAAATACACCAAGGATGAATTTGCATCCATGTCCATAGAAATTACATAACTCTCTATCTCATCATAAGTTTACTTCATGCCCTTGCAATTAGTCCTCTGACCTGGTTCGTACAAAGGGGATATTTTATTTTCTGTGTGCCATGCACAAAGTGAAAGTCTGAAAATAACTCAAGCGTCTCCAGCCTGGCTTTTGCTCACATCACTGTCTGCTCTCCAAGCACATTTGCCCTGTCAGTGAAGGCAGAAGAGATCCCAATTAGCTGTTTCTGAAAGTTAGAGGAGAGTTTAGAGGCTGACAGGTAGCCAGTTCACTGGGTCCTGGCAATGTGTACGTGTGAGCTGTCCATGGCCATTTTGAATTGGTGTCCTGTGGTGTTGGTGTGTTCATCCTAGAGGAAAAGAGCCTCCCTAAGAGGCACCTGAAATGTAGTAAGCCCTGCTGTTTTATCAAATAAGGACTGTCTAAATCTTCCTGTGTGAGCTGGTTACTTGTTCTTTCTCACTGCATTTCTGTAAAGACAGGCAGGCAGTGTGGAGAAGAACTTTAGAAGCAGATGCTTTTACTGTTTACCTTCCGCATTTCTCTGCCCCGATCACTGAAGACTTCTGCATTAAAACAAGATCTCTCTTTCCTAACGAGTCATTTGCTGTATAGTGTCATGGAGAGGTATAGAGACAATAGATGTTGTTCATTGCCCCTGAAGTTCTGACACAGCATTGTCAAGAGTGGCACTTCTCTAGAGGCAAAATGGTCTCTACAGGTGTGCAAACCCTCCAGCCTATCCTGTATGCATGGCCAAGCTGATAACAGGTATATAAATTAAATGCACCCGTTTTCCATTGCCCTCTATCTACCCTTCTACTGAGACTGACATACAGACAGATTGGATGTTGCTGAAATTGAATGTCTAAATCTAGACTAAATCCTGTGCAACTTTAATTTGGCCCGCTTGTGTGTATGCATTATGACACTGATTACATGACTACGGATTATTTTTTCCCACAGAGCACAGACCTCATTCAGTGTAGAGGGTGGACCTCCTCCGGGAATGAATCGGGGGGGTCTTGTGAAGGAGACTTTGTCTGTAAGACCCTGGCCTCGTTTGCAGAAGCTGGAAGGTGTGTAGTGAGTGAGGGAAGAGAGTGAAGGAGGAGAATGGATGCAAGTGCAACAAAACATACAGGCTGTTTTTGATTTTAAGCTATTTAAAACTGTTCTGACCCATTCTTTTGAATACCCTATGTTATTACTGTGATACAAGTTAAAATAAAGGTTTGAAACACGTTTTATCCATGGAAAATCCTTTGTCAGAGCCAGGTTTTATGTCCTGCAACCCACACTAGTACAGCTTAGCTTTATTCAGGTTAAGAAACAAAATGCATTTGTTTAAGGAAGGGGAAAGCTGTTGTGATGCCAAAATCAATTGTATTTTATCACCTCCATAAGCCTGGCGTCTGCTATCAACTCCCATCTAGCACTGTGGTCCAGACAGACAGACACAAAATGTTCCGCTTGCAGTGCTGGCTTGTTGGGAGACAGTCTGAATCCGAGACAGTCTGAATCCGAGACAGATGGCCAGATTCGAGTTCCATGGCAGTAACACAGACATCGTTAGAGCAGAGACAAGGGTTAAGATGGTGGTGACAGCAGCTGCCTTGGGACAGCTTGGATTTGGAGAGCATTGTGAAATGTGCCCAGGGAGGGTTAGGGTTCCATTACAAATGTAAACCATAGTGCAGCATCATTGAAAGATCAGCTGAGGTTTGCAAACTTTCCTAGGGGACTTCGGCCCAGCTTTGAGGGAAGCGATTAACTGATTTCTCCTTCCCACGGAAGGGGTGAAAAATGAATTAGTTCTGATGGTGGTGTGCTGTAAATTTCAGATTCTTTCAAGGCCAAAACTCAATGCCAAACTTAGGAGGTACAAATCCCACACAGGTCAAAAACAAAGAAAATGTTTGCAAGCCCCCCTGTGAACTGAAACCACAAGTGTCTGCACAGCTTCCCCTCTAGCTCTTCAGCCAACAGCTCACGAAAGAATGGAGTTTTCAAGGGCTACAGTTTCCAAAGACTCCTGCTGGGAACAATCTGCAAAATGACGAAGGGTTTTATTCTAGCAAAATTGATTGTGAACAAAAATAACCGTCTGACTTGTGCTTGCAGTTAAGTTGGCAGAGGCATCATTCATCTGATTGGTACCTGCATTTAAGCTGTGTGTGAAAATTGCATTCAAAACAGGCAGAATGTGCCAACAGAAAATTGCAACTCAATTCACTTCTCCTTTTTTACTCTCGTTTACTCTCGCTCCCGCTCTCCATTTTCCTTTCCTTTTGATCTTTGTTTTTTTTTTCCTCTCTTTCTTTCAATGAATGGGTTCTCTGTCAATGGAGCATGCAGATGCATAAAATGGGTGCACACAACTGTGCATGCAAAAGTAAAGTTCAGTTTCTGAAAATTAGGCTACTAAATGGAAGGCGGAAAGTGCGACTTCTGCTCAGCCCCCTGTGACTGTGTATAACCACATGTCGGGTAAACGGTGTGGTATCAGCCATGTTCTGAGAGCCTTGCAATACCTTGACACAATGGGGGGTGGGCCTATTCAGAGAAAGAAGGCGGGAAACTGGCATTTTGTTGCTTTTAGTTAAACATTCAAAGCCAAATTTTCAAAGAAAGACACAACACGACAGGCAGCTTTAAATTCCAACGCTGGCTTCGCGTCTTTAATGGGCCTATGACATTGGAGGAAGGGTATAGCTGAGCAGACCCTCAGTGTGCCAGCTCCTTGCTCTCTGTCTGCCCTGGCACTCGGCCTGCATGCTAAGAGAGCACACAAACAGCACATCTGCACCAGCATGTTCTCTTGGGCCAGTGATGGTGTTCCGTTTCGTCACCCTTTTTGCATCTTGTGCCTGGTGAAAAGAGAATCCGGACCATAAAGTGCCATAGTGTTAGCTGAGGGGCTGTCTCTTGAAGGAACTTTCAATCATCTTAATGAGATTTTGAAAGAATCATTGTGTTACGCGTCCAGATTACCCAATTTATTCCAAGCCTCTTGGAAGTTCACTGGAGGCAGGAATAAGCAGATTGATGGATCCTATTCATTTCTGTAGCTTCACTGCTGGTGAGCCAGAGAAAAACCAACATCTATTTCAGAAATTTGACCTTTGGGCCAGAGGGTCATCTTGCAATCTGCTTCCTCAATTGATACCTCATTAAATCACCCATTGAACTCTGTATTCATGCCTTTTTCATTCCTGGTTTTCTCTCTTCATCTCCACCATCTTCAATCTAAGAAACTGATTTTTCCTTTCATATCTATTTTCACTCCCTTTTCTCTCTAAAGTTGTGAAGGGGGATGTAATGCACTGAGTGGTATCAAAGGGTTTAAGACAGCTTGAGTGAAGTTCCAGGTGTGTGGCTTTTTTAAGTCTGTGAGATGATTGGCTTCATTCCATGAAACTATCTTCTGTGATGAGACATCAATTGTTCAGTTGTTAGCAAAGGAACCAAAGTCTTCCCTGATAGAAATACACTTGGATGACAGCTCACAGAACCATCATGATAACTGGCACTAATCTGCACCCTTATTGGAAGGCTCAGAAGAGAGGCCAAGAATTGAATGGGACATGGAGACCAAACTGTAGTGGTTCTGCCAAATCAAGGGTCTAGGGACCATTGACCAGGTGGGTTGGGGAAGCTTGCATGAGTGCTGCTGATTGCTCTGTACCTGTCCTGTGATTGGCAAGAAGTATCAGTTTCACACTGTTCATCAGGACATAAAGGCAAACAAACCTACATCTGTGGCAATGCCTGGTGTGATTTTGGGGTTGGCATGATGTGAATGATGTATCCCAGGGCTTATCATCTATTGCCATTACTTGTCACTTTCCCCTGGAGAGGCCATGCACAGTGATGCAGGATAGTAAATTGTTGCTGTCATCATTACCTGGCATGAGGTGTGTGGCACCTTTCTCTAATGCAGAGTATCTATAGACAATAGAATGGCTCACAGCACATAGATCCTACCCCACTGCACATTTACCAGGTGTCCCCATAGGCACCGACTTCTAACGGCACCGGTGGGTGCTTGACCCCCTCTGCCCCTGGCCCCAACCTGATTCCACCCCTACCCTGCCCCCTCCCGCCCCCATTCCAACCCTTTCCTCAAAGTCCCCACCCCAACTCCGCCCCCTCCCTGCCCCTATTTGACTCCTTCCCCAAATCCCAGCCACAGCCCTGCCTCTTCCTCGCCTCTTCCCCTGAGTGCACTATGTTCCCGCTCCTCCCCTCTCCCTCCCGGATCTTGCTACAGCTGTTTGGAGATGGCAAGCGCTGGGAGGGAGGGGGGAGAAGCAGGGACCTGGTGCACTCAGGGAAGGGGGTGGAGGAGGAGGTGAGGTGAGGTGGGGTGGGACGGGGACCTTGGCTGCCTGTGGGTGCAGAGTCAGCGCCTATGGATGTCCCCTCATTTTATCACAAGAGGGGGCACTTTACTTTGACGAAGCAGCTAGTAAGCAAAAGCCACCAGAGGCTGAGAGAAGTTCACCAATTACAATCAATCAGATTGTTAAAGGAAAATAGAAAAATAAATGAATAAGTAATAATGTAGCTCCACTTTACTCGGCAATGTGCAAGGGCAGTGCCAGCACTGAGCTCCAGGGGGCGAGTGGGGAATTTATGGCTCCCCCCATAATCTCCCTTTCAAGTAGTAACAAGCTGTCCTCTGGCTTCCCGAGTGGCTCATCATCACAGAGGTCATTACAGTTTTCTATATCAATGAAATAATTTAGCATTTGAAGGACATTCTCTGACAGGAAAGAAATGACATGCAGGCCAGACAGTGCCGCCAGACTCTGCTTGTCAGGGAGTTTCTCCCCATTTGAGAGCAATGACTGTCTTTTTGCCTTCCTCCAGGGACTAATGAGATACCAAGAAGAGCATCAAATAAAGCAAAATGGATGTTGCTCTCTGTTTAAGGAGTTGGTGCCAGAGAGCCTGTCTCACTTTGGTTCTGGCTATGGAGGGATGAGCAGACTGACTTTCAGCCAAAGGATTCATCAGTCATAATTTGTCTGTCCCCCACACCCTCCCCTGCACTTTTCCACATTGGGTTTTGCTCCTCGGTGCAGGTGTGTTAGGACTGCTCAATCCTTCATCAGAGCAGTGCTTCTGATTTAGGAGAAGATCTGAAAAAAAACAACCTAGTGGGAGGGCCAGCTTGACAGGAAAGCAGCCACTAATCAGGTATGCATGACAGTAAGGCATGGCCTGTGGTACCGTCCTGTGCAACCGCACACACTCCAAACGTCAGAGACCTTCCTATGCCCTTCATTCTACGACTGTTTCCTTCTTTCCTGGGTTATGCTCCGAGACTCTCTCCTTGTCCACCTGATTCTTTATGGGACTTCCCCCCTGCTGCTGGTCCCCACTGCTTCGTTTCCCCAGTCTTGGAGGAAGGTATATGCAGCTTCCCTAGACAAGGGAGTCAACATCACTCTATCAGCCCATCTAAGCAGCACCAGCCCAGAATAAGTCTATGTCACTGATGCAATCCACAGTTTGGAAGTCCAAGTGATAGTCAGAAAGGGAGATTTGCAACTGGCTGCTCTTTGATGAGTCCTGTGTAGATACAAACATCCTGCAGGTAATGAACTAGATGGGAGAATCCTAGTTTATTTGGCTGTTATTGACGTCAAAGAGCCAAGCTCATTTCAAGACATGCAATCAATACACTCTTCTCACTGAACATAATGTACCCCAAGGGCTACTTTCCAATTACAAACAATCAGGGTAATTTATTTCTAGGAGATGTCCAGGCGTGTCAATAGCCATCTTTACACGCAGTGCTTAGTATCCTGAGCCGATCTAGCAAACTGTGAAATGTTACATCCTGAAAAACAGAATAAAAGGACCCAGTGTGGCTGGTCAAGCCATTAGAAATGTAGCCCCTGCCTTAGTGAGGGGTTTACTCCTACACCAGCACTGATTCCTGCCAATGTATTTATAAACATTTGCCAAATGCTTCACCCAAACATTATCAACCTGTTGGTTTGTTTTGTAATTGGAATATTTGGTAGTCAGACTTTAGGTTGTGCAGTGAGTCACCTGGGCAGGTCAGGCTGGGATTCGGTGCCCACAATTCACGAGGGTCTGGGAGAACTCTGCCTTACCTGCAGTGCTGGATGCAGATGACAAAGATGATCCAGTGGGATTTGGGACGGTGGGGCTTCCCTGCTCTGGCAAAGCCTTCTTGTGTGAACGTACACAAGTTACTTAGTCTTGCTGGGCCCCAATTCCTCATCTGTATAATGAGGATAATAGCAATTCCTTGCCTTTAGCAGGATAAATCCATTAAAAGTTTGAGAGATGCTCAGATACTATAGTCACAGGGCCCATATAAATACTGAAGGATATGTCTACACTGCAAACTAAGCCCGGGCTCTGATTCTGGTTTGATCCCAATCCCCCTTTTGTCCACACACATAGCAATCTGACTTGGGTCAGCAAGCACTCAGGACCTGGTGCTAGGACCCTGTCAAGGGATGAGTCAGGCCCAAGTCCCACTGTCCAAGCAGTGTGGACACCGCTTCACATTCTGCAGTTTGGACACCCGCAAGCTGCAGACCTGAGTCAGCATGTTGGAGCAGTGAACTTGTGGACATGTTAGAAGAACTGTGAGACCTGGGTCCAGCAACTGTAAGGTCAGGTTTACAATGCAATGTGGACGTTCCGGCATGGGCTTGGAAACATCCAATTCTGCAAACCTGGTTCTCACAGAATAGTGTAGACATATCCGAAAATGCATAGGGATTAGCTGTTCAGATTTAGCCCCAGATCTGCCCTCTAGAATTAACACCCAGTGAGATGAATAGAGATGAGATGGAGGGTGAGAGGGGGCTTGTCATACATGGGTTTGATGGAAACAGGTTTTGTACCACCCTCTGCAGACCCTCACCTTCTTTGGGACCAATTTGTTCCCTAGGTGGGCCCGTATTCTCCCTGTTTTGCTCCCATGCAGGGGAATGCACAAGGGGGAGCAAGCAGGGGCATCTCCCCCCAAGCAGTGGGGGCAGAGAACTCTGAGTCTGGGGTGGAAGAGTGAGCTCTACTGGCCCCTGGTCCGCAGTCGGAAGAGCCCACTCCTCTGGCCATTGGAGGGGGGTGGGGTAGGGGACAGCCAGCTCCTCCAGCCATGGAGGTGTGGGGGGGGCAGGGGAGAGCCAGCTCTTTCAACCACAGAGGACATAGAAAATTCCCAAAACAACCAAATTTTTATTCCTGTGCATGCCCCCACCCCCATGCATTGCCTGGTCACACATTGCACAGCTTGTGGTTTTAGAGTCAATGCCCAGCTCCATGCTGCTGCTGTTACCCAAAGGAGGTGGGGCCATGAACCCACCCATCGTTACCGACCAGAGAAGAAGGCTGGGTGCAACGGGAGGTGTGCTACTCTTCATTAAGGCTCTTGCTTTTCCTAGCGGCTCTTGGAAGTCATAGGTTTTCCTGAGGCATGGTGCCTCCCAGAGCTTCCCGTGGGGCTGTTTGTTTCCACACCACCCTAACAGGGTGATGGCTATAAAATACCATACTGTAGCTCATTTGGAATGAAGCACAAGGAAGGACGAAACTCCATTAGATCACACCTTGCTTCGATAGAGGATTTTGGCTTCAAGTTTAATTCAGAAATTAATGAACAATCCCCTGTGGGTGAAATAATGCTTCCAGGTATTTTGTAATAGACCCAGCCGCATGGAGCACAATCAATCATCCTATGTTGAAATCACCAGCCGAAGTGGACAAGGCCTGGGTTTGAAGGCACTTTAAAGAACAGTAGAGTCATGGAGCATACCCATTTGTTCATGGCTACAGCTGGGGGAAAGTTTTCGGACAACACTTCTTTTTTTTCCCAAAAAATGCAGATTTGGGTAGACTGAAACTTTTCATTGTCAAATTCGCAGAATTGTTTTGGTTAAAAATAAAATCAGAAGAAGTGGAAAGTTTTCATTTTCGAAACAAAATGAATTGACTTTTCAATTTAAAATAACTTTGCATTTTGAACTTTGTTTTGGTTGCATTTAATATGATTTAAAAGGTAAAAAGACCACAAAAATTAAATGCAACCTGTCATTTCGGGTCAAACAAAATATTTTGTTTGCCCAAAACTATTGTTTTAAACTTGTTTGGTTTGCCAAAATATTTAAAACTATTTTCTTTCAGGCTGACTCAAGGGAGTTGGACTAAGTGACCTCCTGAGGTCCCTTCTAACCCTGATATTCTATGATTTGATCTTACACTTCAGGCACTGAATCAAAAAACCTGTTAGTCACACAGCTCGATTCATGGCCTTGCATGTGTCAGGCAATGGATTCTGCCAGAGCTGACCCCATCTTTCCTGCTGCAAACAATTAAAAGACTGAGGGAACTGGAATTATTTAGTCTGCAGAAGAGAAGAATGAGTGGGGATTTGATAGCTGACTTCAACTCACTGAAAGGGGGTTCCAAAGAGGATGAATCTAGACCGTTCTCAGTGGTACCAGATGATAGAACAAGGATTAATGGTCTTAAGTTGCAGTGGGGGAGGTTTAGGTTGGATATTAGGAAAAACTTTTCCACGAGGAGGGTGGTGAAGCACTGGAATGGGTTACCTAGGGAGGTGATGGAATCTCCTTCCTTAGAGGTTTTTAAGGTCAGGCTTGACAAAGCCCTGGCTGGGATGATGTAGTTGGGCTTGGTCCTGCTTTGAGCAGGGGTTGGACTAGATGACCTCCTGGGGTCCCTTCCAACCCTGATATTCTATGAGTCTATGAAAAGAAATTCTGTATTTCTTCCTGGTCTGTATTTCAGACCAGCAGTGCTTGAAAATAAATGATATATACAAGTATGGATAGGTGGCTGGCTAGCTTTGTTTATTCTTTTTATACAAATAAGGTATGAGAATGTCTGCATCCAATATTATGACCTGTATGAGTCTGAACAGACTCCTATCCATTTGCAGTCTACAGAGCAGTATCCTCCATGTAACTCTTGTGAGAAGGCTGTGTTTATTAATATCATCAGAAAGTGATTCTTTTACTCATTCTATTTCGCTTAGCTGATCAATCCAAGACCTGGAATGGGCTGCTAACAACATGTGCAGCAAAGACAGACCTTCATAAATAGAAATGGACCAGGAAGAAGGCAGTGTAGTCTAATGGATAAAGCACTGGGCTGGACATCTGGAGATCTGGTTTCCGTTTCTGGCACTGACATGGTGCTTGACCTTAAGCAAGTCACTTCACAATCCTGTGCCTCTGTTTGCCTTCTCACCTTAGTCTGTCAGGGCTGTTTAGATTGCAGGAACTGTCTCTCACTGTTAGTTCAGCATGTAGCACAATGGGGGCCTAATCAGTGAGAGACAGTCTCTCTCTAGGTGATACCACGAAGCCATTCTCAAATTGTGTTTCTAGCACTTATGGTTTTGAAATGAATCGTCCACATGATCGTGCCCCTTGTGACAGACAAGAGGCAGGACTCAGGCACAGTGAACCCAATCGGGGTATTTTACTTAGCATGCTGGGCACACACACACACCAGCCCCTCAGCTACCCAGGTTCTGTAGCTCCCAGATGGTGGAACATAGTGTGTGCTGCAGTGTGGCCACACAGAGTCTGCTTAAGTCTTGGCCTGGATTACTCACCTGTGGAATGGATTGATGTCCCCACAACATGAATGTGACATGAATAACCATATTACCAGTCCCAAGCATTCAAAAATCATGTGTCAGGCTCCCAAATATCCTGAGATTGGCTTCAAAATCTTGAGATTTTTATCAATGAATGTCTCTGTGATTCTTTGTATTTGGCTTCTGGTTTTTGAATTTTTATGGTTCACATTTTCAAGCCTTTTCCTGCAACCACAAGGGCTAGAAGGGCAACTTTAAAGAATGAAAGTTGAGATTCTCATATAATCACATGAATCCAGGAGCTAGGAATATAAGAAAACCCCCAGATATTGTGAGACTTGTGATAAAATCACATAAATTGGCAATACTGGACATTCTTCGCTGGATGACCTACTGCTTGAGGTTATAATCAGCTTCAAGCAACAGCTTGGTGGCATGTTAACTCTGAAACCTAATGATAATTCACAGCTTGGTGGCATGTTAACTCTGAAACCTAATGATAATTCAACTATCGAGTGGTTCACTGCCTCTTCACTGTGGTTGGATGAAGTTACAGATGAAACAGATGAAAGAGGCAGAAGGGACACATCCAACAGAAGAAAATGAAGTGGAGTAGGGGAGCAAAAGGAATTCAATAGTCACTGGGAAGGGACATTAGAGGGAGTACAGTGAAATGGGATGAGTTGTCATGGGAGGGGGAATCAATGGAACACCAATAGGATTTCTCTCTATTCTGCTTTTCCCATCCATCCACCCACTCACACACCAACTTCTTATTGAATTGTTTCTTATAACCCCCAGGATGCACACACATTACCTATTATTAAAGGGTTGTCCATGGCAGGTGGCTATACTGTTGTTTCAATGAGTACTGGGTTTCTCATGCTGGTTATGTACAATAGAATTTTTTTCATGAGGAATCATTTTTTATAGCTTTGACTGGGTTTTTTTTTGAAAAATATAAGACTTTGCAAGCAACTACATTGGAATACACTAAATAGGCCCTCTGATAAACACACACTTCCTGGGACTGCCAGGGAACAGATTCAATGCAATATATTTTAATGTCTCTAAGCAACAGATAAATGGATCACCTAACCTGTTTAAGTGGGACAACTAGCATGGTATATAAGCCTAATAAACATGGTAGGGTAAAGTAAGTGTGAATTGCTTAATGAATTTGCCATTTTGATACACTTTGTTCACTCCAGAGTCTTCCCGGCTCCGTTATGACAGCCAGATGACTCACATTTGCCTTAATACCATGTTTTAGAAAATGTTTCAATACTTAGAATCATAGAAATGTAGGGTGAGAGAGGACCCCGAGCAGTCACCAAGTGTAGCCCCCTGTGCTGGGGCAGGGCCAAGGAAATCCAGACCAGCCCTGACAGACATTTGTCCAACCACTTTCTTAAAAACCTCCAATGATGGGGATTTGAACCCAAATCTCCCTTGCTGCCGAGTAAGCCCAGGACTTCTTGTCCTACTTTCAGTGGATATGGAGAACAGCCCTTAACACATTTGAAGACTGTTATCAGGTACCTCCTCAGCATTCTTTTCTCGAAATTTAGTGTGCCCAGTTTTTTAACCTTTCTTTATAGGTCAGGTTTTTCTAAACCTGACTTACCATTTTTGTTGCTGTCCTCTGAACTCTCCTCAATTTGTACACATCTTTCATAAAGTGCAGTGCCCAGAACTGGACACAGGATGCCAGCTGAGGCCTCATCAGTGCTGAATTACCGCCTGTGTCTGATGTATGATTCTCCTGTTAATATGCCCCAGATTGATACGAGCCTTTTCTGCAACCATATGTCGGAGAAAAATTCGGTTCTCGCTTTTTTGTTTGGGTGCAGCAGAGTCAGATACTTTATTCTGTTTAGCAGCGACAACAGGGAAAGCGTGCACTAGGACATAGGGTCTCCCCTTCCTAGAGAGGTCTTTCAATAGGCAACGCATTTATACTTTTGTTACAGACAATAATAAGCAACAGCTGCATTTTTTTTATACATAGGTCATCCTGATATCTTGTTTTTCTCCTTTCTGAGAGACACCAGTCTATCTACACATAATCTACACAAGGTCAAAACAACTTCTCACACAGTTCTTTTCTGCTCGCCTCACACAATCCTCACTTCTACAAATCTCGCATTATTAGGGTTACAGCTAGCTTAACTCTGGCTAACAGAGACTGTCATGCATTAAGATCCCTGTCAGTTCTTTCTGTACTTCCACACACACTACATACCTTTACAACGTTCACTGTTAAAGAAACTCACAAAATCGGTCTCCTGCCACAATGTGTTCCAGGACCAGTAAGCGGGATCATCAACTTCTTTGCACTGCTAATTAAGACAATTGTACTGTACAGTAGAAAGCAAATATTCGATTAACCAAGATTGAATGTGTAGCTTTCCAACAGAATAATTTATTACAGCAACCCATGCCTGCCAAAGCTATTTTACATTGCTCTCTATTTCACCTGGCCAAAGAACTTCTGTTAAGTGAATCCTCATAGAGCCATATAATCCCTGTTGAAATTCTCTTCATGGAGCGATAGGGCAAACCAATACATGGCAAAGGAAGTAAATTTAAATATTAAATACAATGCAATGTGACAAAAATGGTCATTATTGCACATTAGCTGCATACTCTGAGTCATCCGATCTCTCCTTATACAGCAATGGGCAAAGCTGGAATACTCAGCTCTGGGCATATATAAAATGCAAGGAATTCAACGTGAGCAATGAAAATGACTGAGGGATAGGAGAACTTGACTTATTAGGAAAGGCAACAGGTCTGATTCTGTTTCTGCTGAAGTCAGTAGCAAAACTCCATTCAGTGGAGCACAGTCAAACCCTAGAAGAACTGAACTGATGGGAAACTAAGTAACAGAGCTGGGGTCACTGGCTGCTGTTTTCAACAGGGAGTCAGCTGAGTTGGGTCCCTGACTACCATAAACTTGGTTGGAAATCCCAGCCACTGCATGTGAATATCTGAAGGCTGTAAACAATCAGGATGGAGAGAAGGTCTACGAGAGCAGAAATAGAAATAATGGGCTAGAACCGAGGAAAAGAAAATGTAGGCTGCGTATCAGGAATGATTTCCCAAGCTTGAAACTAATCGCCTGTGCAAGGGCCTCCGATCAGGTGCCTAATTTATAAAAGGAACAGACAAAGCAGGAGAAAATGTAGTGCATGGAGAAAGCCTGCACTTGTCGCTAAGGTTCAGATTATGATCAAATATTCCTTTCCATTTCCACTGTCAGGGATTCTAAGTAATACAATGGAATGCCATTTTATCAGTGGGAAACACACCTGGAGTCTCTGAGAAGGCTACATTTCTAAGTGCTTTTTAATTTCACCTGAAGGGGGTTGAGAATAATTTTCTCGTAAATGGTCTGTTTGTACAGAGCTCCGCAAAGCCTGCTGGCGGCTCCTTGCCGAGACATTGATTTTTATAATGGGAATGATTTCTTTCTCCTTGTAAGTGCTAAGCAACCAGTTTCCCTTCCTTGGATGCCACACGTTACAGGAGCATAAATGGCACAGAAACACGCTCTACATGTGTTGATAATCTTTTAGTTTTTCTCTGTAAATTACCAAGTAAATGCAATGTAGTTACACCTCCCTGCAAGTTACTTGGCAATTAATTACACATAGATCCACAAATAATCACAGGGTAATTTAAAGGATAGAGCTAATCATCTACTTACTCTGAAGTCAGGCATTACTGGTACTCACCCTGTGAATCCCCTGTCACTGTTTAGTGTGAACCAAATTATTAAACACTGACAGTCAAAACACATGCAAGCCATAGGAATGAGCTTGCACAGCACTAGCAGAAACACAAGGTACTTGATGCTGTATTTCAGAGCTTGAATGTCACCGACGTTTGGACAAAACACAAGGTGAGATGAGATTTTCTGATGTGTGCTAACTAGCACATATCTCCCTGGCTCACCTATCATCAACTCTACCAAGAGTCAAGGACATAGTGTATGGATTCAGGGTGGCGAACCCCTCCTACTGTTTGCTCTGCTGCAGCTACACTGTATTTTTAGGGCAGTAGCTTGCTCAGAGCTAGTGAAGGTTGGTCTCCTCAGGCTTCAATTTACACCTGCAGCTTGACGTGTAGATATACCCCACAGGTATATCTCCATTGTAGAGTTAGCCCAAGCTCTTACTTGGGGGTGCCCTAATCCTTGCTCCCATCTACACACAAACCCCTCTCCCTGGAGTTAAGTGGTGCTTTTAGCCTAGGCTAGCTGGCATGGCTGGGAGTGTGGGTGGGTGAGAGCTCGGGTTCCTCTTTCACTTGGGCTGGTTACCCCTTCCCCCTACACACACACTTTGCAGTTGGGCTGATCACAGGATGACAATTCCCTTTCGCGATAACTTTGGAAGGTTCAAAATGTTTCAGTCTTCACTGGAACAAAACCAGCGCCTGTCACCAAAACAGAATTGTGTTCCAATGTCCATTTTCATTTCAGGAAGAGGTGTCAAAATGTCAGCAAAAGAGAGTGAGACAGAGACTTGCATAGTGGTGATTAGGCCGTGGGCCTGCAGTATGGGAAACCAGGTTCAAATCCCAGTTCACTCTGAGTTAGGCAGAGCAGAAAATTGAACCTGGGACTCCCACATCTCTCTTTCCCCCTAGCCCCGAAAACCAGTCTGAATTTCATTGAAAGTATTCCAGCCAGCTCTGTCTCACAGTGAGGCTTCAGGCCAAATGTCTCAAGTGCTGGTAGTTCTCCAGTATCTCCCTGCAATTCCTACTGTGTGCCTATCAGGACAGACTCAGTCATAGAACAGCCCATCTTACTGCAGGACTAAGAACCAGGGGGGGTGCCTCCAGAAGGCCTAGTAACACACACAGGGGAGTGAAGCACCAGGGAGGACACAATTACTTAAGTAGTGTTTCCACGTTCTCTTGAGCGCTTTATGGAGAGAAGGATTTTCGTGTCCAAGCAATTGACCTGCTTCAAGAAAGAATAACACGGACACAGTAGAGATAGAATATTAGCAGGCCCACCTAGCCAGTAACTAATCTAGCTAGAGGAACATGGGATGGACATAATGCTGTGAATAAGAGAATGGATGAAAAGCTGACCATTTTCATTTTTATGGATGCCACAATAACTTGGGAGGATTAGCTGAGCTAACCCACACTATGCACAGAAAGAAAATAATACTTTAGAAAGCTCCTCAAAATGTATCCTGTTGCTTTTCCCTCTGCCTCCCTCTGCAAACAGTTTTCTAGCATTGTGAATCTTTCAAGCTGCACAGCACCCTTTAGGCAACACAATACTAACCTAGTGGGGGAAGAAAGTGAGAAAAGCAACATGCACTTGCTAGCTGATTTCAGGTGATACTAATGCACACACTGCTGCAGGCAAAGTTTCAGGTGGCAGTCAAGAGAGTGGTGTTTTCTCAATGATTATCCTTCATTTTTCATATTCAGAGGCCATGAAGAAGAAAAATCATTGTTTTCTGTCTTAATGTCAGAATTCATAAGCAGAGGCTGGTGTGGCTCTCTGTGCTCTCAGTTTTAATCTGCATGGCAGATTTGGGGACATTTGGAGGTTGGGAAGATAGTAGTTCCACTTCCTCCCCGGGGGCAGCTTCACCCGATTTGCCGACTGGAGGTTCATCCACCAGGCCCAGCTGAACTGCATCCCCCTGAATGGAGCCATCTGCCTTCGGAATCGGGACAAGCAATGCAGGAAGTGTGGCTATGCCCACGAGACACTACCCCATGTCTTGTGCGGCTGCAAGCCCCATTCGAGAGCTTGGCAGCTGCGACACAACTCCATCCACGATCACCTGGTAAGAGCCACCCTATCACCCATAGGGAAGGTCGCCGTGAGCTTCACCATCCCCGGAACCGACAGCCAACTGCAAGTGGATGTCGTCATCACCAACGAGGACTGGAAGAAGATCATCACGGTGGATATCACAGTGCCCTTTGAAAACAGGACCCTGGCTTTCCACGATGCCCAGTCTCGAAAGCTGGAGAAATGCATCTCATGGCCAACACTCTGTGAACTAGGGGCTATGAGGTCCAAATCCAGGCACTGGAGTCCCTGGGCTCATGAGACTCCGGTAACGAGCAAATGCTGAGAGAAAGTGGAGTCGGTCAATGCTATGCTCAGCTGATGCAGCAACTCATGGTGTCGGACACCATCAGGTGGTTGAGGGACATCTACATAGAACACATCACTGGACTTCAGCAACACCAGGAGGGATGAGCTGGAGCGCCGATGAGAAGCGAAGTCAGGAAAGTAACAAATACTGGTTTTTCTAAATGGACAACCTATCTTAAATTCTCAATTACTGGGGGACAATCTTCACACATTGATATATTTTGCTTTCCTCCACCAACTCTCTGTATAACATTTTTTATGAGTAATGTACTTGAATACTTGAATACTAAATATCTAAACTGTATTCTTAAATTCATTCACCTAAATTTGGGTCATTGCTCATTATGCACTATATATATCCTATGACTTTAAAAACAAACCTTGTATTTGTGGATAGTCTCAGCACTATACCCAGATGTACAAACACTCTTTTCTCAGCCTGTATATTATATAATTTTAACATAGCTTTAATAAAATTTGGTTTTGTGCAGGAATTGATAGGAGTTGCACAGGTAATTATAAGGGCAGAAACAAAAGCAGAGTTTGACCCAATAATTATAAATAAGCAGAGGATTGAAAGAGAGGAGGAGATGGGAGATGAGCAGACCTTCTGTTTGATTGCCACACTGCTACTGAAAACAAAAATATATTTGGTGTAGACCCAGAATAGGGACAATGTACAAAATCAAGTATGAACCAGCCAGATCCTCAGCTCGTGTAAACAGGCCTAGCTGTAGTGGAGCCATGGCAACATATACCAACTGGCATCTGACCCATTGTACCTGACTTTTCCTTTTCGTAAATTGGTTCTGTTACAGCTGATTGGGATTATGAGGATGTTATTTATGTTTCAATTTCACAGCCAATTCTTAGGAGACTGGCTGGTCTTTTGAAGGTTGTTGCATTCCGTTTCATCGCGTGAGTCAAGCAGACGTTGCAATGATCGATATGTGCGTTGCATTGTCTTGGCTGTCACTGCTTTGCACAAGGCCCATCGCTGCTGGGTCTTCGTTTACACTTGTCTTGTTACTCCCCTCCTGTCGGTCGGCAGTGGAACTGTTTGCTGTCGGCACTACCGCTCCTTTGGGCACACTAAGGGTAGGTCTACACTGCGATGAAAACTCACGGCACAAAGCCTCACAGCCTGAGTCAGCTGCCTTTGGCTGCAGAGCTAAAAATAGCAGTGTAGCCGTTCCCACTTGGGCTCTAAGACCCACCCCCCTTGCCAGGTTTCAGAGCCAAGGTCCATTCAGAACAGAAATGCCCACACTGCTATTGGTAGCCCTGTAGCATGAGCCCAAGTTAGCTGACCCAGGCTCTGAGATTCGGTGCCCAGGTTTTTTATTTCAGTGTAGACGTACCCTGATTCTGAGGAAGGTCAGTGAGTCCAGTAATAGAATAGAGCCAGTGGCTAGCGACATGGACTGGGCCTTGGGAGAACGGGCTTCTCTTTCTAGCTCTTCTTCACCAGAATGGGACTGATCTAAAGCCCAGTGTAAACAATAGAAAGGCTGCAAATGACTTAAACTGGCTTTGGATCAGCCCCTATGCGGTTACCCTATTTACATGCACCAGCTGCCTTTCACATGTGCCAATAGGCAGGCAAATGGGCAGTTAGCCAAAATACGTTCCTCAAAAGGCCATCTGGTAACGGAGAATTTTAAATCCAGACTATGCTACTTAGAAAGAATTTAGAGGAAAATGTCCAACTGCTCTCCCTTTCTCTCCACGAATTGGGGCATTTTCCTATTCTATTTCAAGGTCGCCATGGGAGGACTGTGCTTTATGAAATTTATGCCGGGGGGGGGGGAGAGGCAGATTGGGGAACTGTAAATGATAGCTCAGTGCTCCTTATCTCAGCTGTTTTAATTGTCTGTAGTGACTTAATAGGCAGCAGTAAACAGAGAACTTGATCATTCCCTTCACTGCACACAGGTAGAGCAGCATTTTATTAGATATTATAAAGCCCAAGTTTGGAACTTCTTCAGTTTCTGTTTCCTTCTTTATGGACTTGTTCCGAAGCTCACCAAAGTCAGCAGAAAAACTCCCACTGACTTTGGCTCAGGCCCTACTCTAATGAGCCGGAAACAAAATACTACGCGGAATTACCCAGTTTGTGGCAGACAAATATCACGCCAACTTCCAAAGGCAGCTTGGGTAATACAGCTCTCTCCTGAGCTGGGGAACTCCCTTATATAGATCCTCCAATGCACCTCAGTACTAGACTTGTAGCAGCATTTGTTATGCTGGTATTGGGGCTTTCCCGGGTGGCGAAGCGATTGTATTTACTGAGCTTAGGGAAATGCCTAGACTATCCAAACTAATTACAGCATTGGGTTTATTGTTATTCCAGCTTTACTTAGAGCTTAATAACAAAGCTGGGTTAGCAGATGTAAAGACTGATGTCTTCCCTTTACCCACCAGGTTGCATGGCCTCTGTACCAGGATTAGATGAACACCACCAGGCCACCACACCCTCTCCAACTATAAGCTGCCACTACGTGTACTCTACATAAAACAGACACATATTCTTTTTTCACAGATTCACAGATTTTTAGGCCAGCAGGGACCATTATGATCATCTAGTCTGATCTCCTGCAAAACACAGACCAGAGAAGTTCACCCAGCGTTGTCCATGTCAGACCCATAAATATGAATATTTCAAATGTAACAATGAAAATACATGTACAGTAAAGGCACCAAACTAACATAAAATGATATAATGACTTGTTCTGAGGTGGATTCTAATTTGCTTCCGGGAGAAAGGGTTGATTTTGAGGAATTTCTTGATTCTAAAAAGAAAATTGGAAAAACAAAAGTTTTGAAATGGTCAAAATTATCTGTTTTGACATTTATTAACAAAAGTTTTCATTTTCTGGTTCAAAATGACAACTCCTTTTGAAATTTTAGCTAATTCGTACCAGAAAAGGTTTTAAAAGGATCTAAATTGAAATCAAACATTTTGCCACAATCAAACTGAAACATTTTTGATTGACCCAAAATGTTTTTTTTGGGGGGGGGGGTGGCGGTTGGTGTTGGATTTTCAGTTTATGAAGATTTTTGAAATTTTGACTTTTTCATTATGATTCAAGATGGGAACATTTTTCAAAACTACAAATCTCAGCCATTTCCTGCCCCTTTCTACCAGGGGCATCTCTAGCTATTTTGCCACCCCAAGCATAGCAGTCAGGCTGCCTTTGGCAGAGTGCCTGCGGGAGGTCCCCAGTCCCGAGGCTTCAGCAACATGCTTGCGGGAGGTCCTTAGTCCTGCGGATTTGGCGACATGCCTGCAGGAGGTCCGCTGGTCCTGCAGCTTCAGCGTACCCACCCCTGAATTGCCGCTGAATTCGCGGGACTGGCGGACTTCCTGGAGGCAAGCTGTTGAAGGCTGCCTGACTGTCGCACTCGCAGGAACTGGCAGGCCGCCCCCGCAGTTTGTCGCCCCAGGCATGTGCTTGGTGCGCTGGTGCCTGGAGCCGCCGCTGCTTTCTACCCATAACTTCTTGCGTAACTCTCATTAGGCTTCTTCTCTCCTGCCTCTGCTCTTTTACTCATAGCTGATGGATTTCATTTTCACTGTGCCATCAAATGGTTTGGATGGAAAGTGAATGGTAAAAAAAATATTTTTGTCTCAAGTTTTCCCTGGGGTGTGCATGTGAGTGAGTGGGAAAGAGTTGGTGGAATCATTTCCTAACCAGCTCTAGAAATGAATCCAAGACAGTTTGCTTGGCCTTGTTCTTAGTCATTACAGCATAACTACTGGTCCTGCTTTGAGCAGGGGGTTGGACTAGATACCTCCTGAGTAGCACTTGTCTTGTCTTGCTAATATCCTGGGACTGACCCGGCTACAACTACCGTGATCTTCATTCCACCACTTTTCTTATCTTTACTTCCCAAGACTCCTAGTGCATGGTTACTAAAGTGTAGCAAATCAGGAGGGAGCCAAAGCCACCTACGAAATATTCCACATCTTGTCGTTCTCCTGTAAAACATGGCTATCCTTTAAACTACAGGAACGGAGAACAAGGAGTTCCTAGCTGCTGTGCTTTTATAAGATGCCCAGTTGAAATTTCCATATTTAAAGGCATCTTCTTCTGCCAACCATTTTTTCACAATAAGGAATTTTGCTCCAGTCCTTTGGAGGAGAAAAAAGGAATTCTCATTCTCCAAAACAAGTTTTGCCAAACATTTCAAAATGTTAAGGAGAAATCAGGAAAATAATGGCAATGATAATATTAATAAAAACAGAGATAAGGTTAAAATTACTGATTCTCTTTGAAACTGATTACAGCTGGGGACAGGAATATCTTCATTCCTCATCCCCACCCAAAGCAATAATTTATAGCTTCCCTATGCTCTTCTTGGTGCATACCCTTGTTACTGATCTGAATCTAGCAGGGAATCCAAAGGATCAAGGTCCTTCTTATCACCTTGTTTCGTCCATGCTTATTTATTGGTAGCTGGGATTGGAGTACTTGGGGTTTTGGGAGATCTCTATGTTTTAAGTTCTGTGAAGTTTGCTTTTTGTTTTAGTCTCTGCCAAACATATTTATCCCTTGATTTAAACCAGGGCTTGGCAACCTTTGGCATGCAGCCTGTCAGGGAAATCCGCTGGTGGGCCGAGACAGTTTGTTTACCTGCTCGGCCCGTGCCACTTCCCACAGCCCTCACTGGCCTGGAAGAGCGAATCATGGCCAGTGGGAGCTGCGATCGGCCGAACCTGCAGACGCTGCAAGTAAACAAACCGTCCCGGCCCACCAGCAGATTTCCCTGATGAGCCGTGTGCCAAAGGTTGTCGATCCCTGATTTAAACCATAATTTTTGAGGGCATGTTGACCTACAAACAGGGCCGGAGCTTCCATTTAGGCAACCTAGGTGGTCGCCTAGGGCGCCAGGATTTGCGGGGGCGGCATTTTGCTGCTCTCAGCGGCAATTTGGCAGCGGGGGTCCTTCTGTGCTCCGGGTCTTCGGTGGCAATTCTGCGGCAGGTCCTTCACTCGCTCCAGGACCCGCCGCTGAAGTGCCTCGAAGACCGGGAGCACAGAAGGACCCCCGCCTAGGGCGCCAAAAACCCTGGCGCCGCTCCTGCCTACAAACATATTTTTCCTACTATACAAAAAACCATGCTGGGCAGAGAATAAAGAGCCTAGTTGGAAGAAAGCTCTTGACCTGCTGCTAAGATAATTCAGAACTAAAATAAAATACCCTGCAGTGGCCCAGGGCTCGAGATTTGTGAAAGTTAAACAGAACTTGAACCTCAAATATTCTGACCTGAGTTCTAAATCTTAGACTGTCTGGTTGTTGAGTGGGTTCTCAATTTGGCAATTATTCCATCCCTACTTTTGGGGCGTGCTGCCACCGACTGTGAAAATTTTTCTTCAGTTGCTTAGGTAGTTTATCGTATGCCATGTAGACCCAGAGCTGCAAAAGTATTTAGACGTCTAGCTCCCTTTGGAACGAAAGGGAATTAGATGCCTAAATAGCTTGGAGGATATAGGTTCTAGTGACTCAGGGACAGATCCTTCTCCCCTTCATCGTAACTGTACACAAAGTCTGAGCCATTCCAGCTGTACCTTCTTCATCAATAATGTGTTTCAAATGCAGAGAGGGAGGGAGCTAAATAAGAAAGCTTTCAGTGAGCAGTTATATGAATATACATATGCTACCCTGATGGAGAGATTAATTTAGATGTTCTTGAGAGAAAGAAAATAAATGCTGATTCACACCTAATGGATTGGAGAGAGCTGCCTTCCAAACACATTTACTATCAAACAGCCTTCCAAAATAGAGAATGAGCAAATCCTGCCTTTGTTCCAGGCCATGCACAGAAGAAGGTATAAGTGGGTTTTCATTAAGATGCTAGATGTTGCTGAAAAGGGAGAGTGGGGGCTGTATAGCTAAATACAGCAGGGGATTAGCAGGCATGGAAGTGCTCTGTCAGTATGTTTTAGACTGCAGGACAGGATCCACAGTGCTTTGGAGATTCTAACCCCTGACCCTTTCGTTTGTTTGTGGTCACAGATCTTGGAAAGCTGATCAAGAAATGGGCACGCTGTCCCATGCTGGGAGACATTTGTCACTTACATGCTACACTGTAGTGACAGTAATGAACATAAGTACGATGTCAGGACGTTATTGATTATTTTTATAACAGCCCAGCCTAGAGACCCTGTTGTGCTAGGAGCTGTGCATACACACAGTGAGACAGCCCCGGCCCCAAAGAACTAGCAGTCCAATCAACAAGATGGAAACATCTGAGGGATGAGAGGGATATAGACATATTAGAAAAGTTTGTCCAGGAGAGAATATAGGAGCTTGCAGAGGGGGACAAACATATGAAAGGGTGTTTCGTGAAAGGGTGTATGGCATTTAGATTTGCTATTGATGGGACAGCGTGCTTGAGTAGATGGAGTGATACGTAAATGGCATTTCAGTCCCCTTGGGGTGTATGTATAGCCTGTCTGCTGCTACAGAGAGAGAACCGAAAGAATCAACAGACATTAGCATGTTGCTAGGTGGACGATTTAACTCCTGCAGGTAAGACAAGGATGAATGTATGCAAACATAAACAACCTGTTTCCGTGTATGGAAGTTGGTTATAGAAGAAATAACTTGGTGGTGCTGAGGGAAAAAGAGCTAAAAATACTGGGCTAAATCACCGGCTACACTAAACTGACGCTGCTTCGTTGACATCAAAGGAGTGCTGCAAATGCACGCCAGCTGAGGAGCGGGCCTGTTATTTCTTGAGGGATTCTAGACCATTAACAGGAAATTCTTTACATAGCGGCCCAGACCATCTAATTCCCTTCCTTTGCTCCAAAGCACAGGGATGATTTCCCAATGTTAATACCCAAGTCTCACTGCTCGTAGGAATACTTGTTTGGCATCCATGGCCTAGCTCCATGCAATGCACTAGATGCTACAGTCAGCTCAGCTGGAGAAGGCCTACTCACTTAGCCTCTGCTTGCATCTTTTTTGAACTCTCCATCAGTTTGCCAAGATGCCCTGCAGCCAGGTTTAACACTTGCTGATTTTCCAAGCAGTTTACTGCGATTACAAACCAAGCACCCTGACCATGCTTGCTAGGCTCCTGCTGCGTCTTCCCCATTTGATCTGCTTTAAATAGGACTGTGACAGGAATCATTGTAAATGAACACAGTTGGCTCATCTATACACTGGCTTCATTCGGAGAAGATTTATGAGTCAGTCACTTTCTAGCTGTTCTTCTTCATGCTCTGAAACAAATTGAAAATAAATTGGTGATTCAACTTGCCTCTTTCTGTAGGGTAGGAAAATGGACTTTTTATAGTTCCAAAAATATTTACCATGAAAGCTTGGGGAAAAGCAATGTGGTGGTCAACCTTGTTCCTCAGTAAAAGCAATGATTGAAACGTAAAGTCCAGGGAGCATCAGTTGGACAACTCTCAAGAGGTGGAAATAGATTGGTTGTGATAGTTCCTTCCAGAGGTGAAATTAAGCTGTTCTGATCCGGTACGGCGTACTGGCAAGAGCCAGTACACCGTGACAGATCGTACTGGCTTCTGCGGCAGGGATTTAAATGGCTCTGGGCTCCCCGCTGCAGCAGGCAGCCCAGAGCTCTTTGAATCCAGCCCATGGCTCGGGCGGTCGGGCTGGGGCCAGGATTTAAAGGGCTCAGAGCTCGTGTCACAGCGTGCAGCCCAGAGCCCTTTAAAGCCCCCCTCTCTGCGGCTCCGGCGGCCGGGCTGGGGCCGGATTTAAAGGGCTCAGAGCTCCCGCAGCTGCGGGGAGCCCTGAGCCATTTGAATCCCGCCTGTGACTCCGGCAGCCAGAGCTGCGGTGGGGATTTAAAGGGACCGGAGCTCCACGGCGGCCGGAGCCCTGGGCCCTTTAATTTGGCTCTGAGCCCCAGAGGCTCCTAGCCACCTCTTCAGCTGGGAGCCACGAGTTGATTTAAAGGCCCTGAGGCTCCCAGCTACAGCCGTGCCCCAGGGCCTTTAAATCTTGAGACGCCCCGCCTCTTCCGGATGAGGCCATGCCTCCCTCAGGACTCCGGCAGTACTGATAAGTCCTGTAAGTTACTTTCACCCCCGGTTCCTTCTATTTGCACTTGTAAAATAGCTTTTGCATGTGCAAATCAGGTAGCTGTGTGGCTAACTCTCTGTCTGCACATTCATTTACCTGATCTGCACACACTGTTGAAGATTTTTGCAGGCACAGAGAGTGTATGCACCCATTGCACCCACATTGGACATCTAGTCCTTCCTTGGTGGCCTTTCTGATTACTGCAAACTGTCCTAAGTGACATGCAATGCTTAGAATTGGCACATGTAATCATGCATGTAATTTTGAGCATGCCTAGACAGTATGGACATTTTTGCATGTGTAATTCGGGGTACACTGCACATCTTTCTAAACATCCATCCTTTAGTTTTAAAAAGGCTGATTTTCAAACTTGAGCCACTACTCTTGTGCATACAGCTTTACAAATGCACATACTTGTGTGTGCTTTTTCATGCACTATCACTCGTTCATGCAAGTGATCGATTGTTTATGTGCACCAATACATTTGAATAAATCGATTTTGTGCATGAAAATTCTGTCACTTGCACACACAAGTGCTAGAAACTTTCAGCTGTGAGCAGTGCTAGTGCATGTGCAGCGTATTAACAATGGGAGACTGGGTTGAGGCCCCACACTGGCCTCTGTCTGTGGTGCTGAAAGTGCAAGTGGAATCTGTGGCCTGATTCTGCTATCCAGTAGACTGGTTTCACAATGGTGTAACTCCACTGATCTCAGTAGATTACTCCTGGCTTAAACTGCTGAAAGATCAGAACTAGGCCCTGTGTGAGAAATGTGCACTGGTGAAGTGAACAACGCTAGCATCAAAGATGTGTGAGGATGAATTTGAAGTCAAGACATCATCTTGTTACAGACTGGTAGAGCCTTGCACGGGTACAAAATTTGTATCTGCATCCGATCCATGACCTGCAAACATGGTCCGCAGATATCTGTGGCTATAAAGTGGATATCTGCAGATCTGCAGGGCTCTAGACACAAAATGTGGATCTGCATTCATCCACGATCTGCAGACATGGTCCGCGGACAACCACATCTGCATCTTGCCTATCCAGCCTCAGATTTGCAGGGCTCTACAGATTGGAACAAAAGCGTGCATTAAAAAAAGTATGCCCTAACTTCCATGAGACTGATTTGACAAAACTATCTTCTCTATTGAGTCAAAGTGTGGGGTAAAGTTTTAAACTTACAGAAATGCATCTGCAAGAGACACAACCAAGGATCAGGGAAACATTCATTAAGTCCCTGTTAAATCCATACTGTGATTCTTTTTAGTGCAGGCAATTGTATCATGATTAATTGATAGCAATTGTGACTTACACATTTCTTGGGTGGACTTTAGAACAACCCTCATCCTTTGTATTAATCAATACTCCCGAACAAGATCATTTGGAGATCTGAGGTTAAGAGTCAAAGGTCATTTATTCTGTCTCTTGGGGCCTGTCTCTAAGTCATTCTTTTTAAACTGACTCTCTAGCTCAGTAGCTATTGCTCTTTTTATCTTGTTAACATATCTATTTCAATGGGGATGTGTGACAATCTGCAAGAAGAAGTGTTGAATTCCAATCACTCTAGCTCTTCTATGAAATACTTCCAGGATCATCATTGACTGCCACTCCTAAAGGTTGTCAAGTATCAGAGGGGTAGCCGTGTTAGTCTGTAGCCACAAAAACAACCAGGAGTCTGGTGGCACTTTAAAGACTAACAGATTTATTTGAGCATAAGCTTTTGTGGGTAAAAACCCATTTCTTCAGATGCATGGGGTGAAAATAACAGATGCAGGCGTAACCTAAAGGTTATTTGACAATATGAGTAATATGGTTCTGGTCTACAAAATATCTGTATGGAGAAAGCCATTTGTCATGCCGATGAGACAACTGGTAGCTCCTAGAAATGAGACCATATATGGGAGATGAAAGTGTTCAAAAATTCTCTATTATTCTTTGCATTTGTTATTTGAATTACAATAGCACCTACGAGCCCTAATGATGGACCAGGACCGCACTTCGTTATATACTAGCGTCATATACTAGCTATGTTTGCAAAACCGCTCAATGCAGACAGTTTCTATTGACAGCAATGGAGAATCCTCGCCTGGAGAACACTGGGTGCTGATCTGGATTGAAAATCTGTCTCCCAAATATTGAATATACTCGGCCAGATTCTGACCTAAGTTGCCCTCGTATAATCACGTTGACGTCAGTAGGTGGGATGGATCTAAATGAGATGCAGCTTAGTTTACTGGAGTTGCAGGAGTGTGACTGTGGGCCTATATTTACCCACTCCAGGGTATTTGCTGATACTGAGTCACCAGCAGAAATGACCCAGCAGAGAAGAAGACTTACCAAGCTGTTGTGATGAACCTGTTACAATATTCTCCTTTGTCGCTCATTTCCTGCAAGGCATCCTCCCACAACACCATTGTGTAATATTTTGTACCTCAGGGTCTGGATGGCAAAATGCTACATTCCCATCGCATGCAATCTAAGGTAAGGGCAGTCCAAGTCCATCATGCAGGGAATCAGCTGACAAAGGTAGGGCTCAAATAGGATGGTTTCTTGTAGAGCATTGCACAATTGGCCAGATGTATTATAGGGTTTTTCACCTCTCTGTCTGAAGCTTGAATGTATTGCCAGTACAGGTTGCATACTGGACTTGATAGACCAATAGTCTGCTCCCACATACCAAGTACTGTGTTCCTGTACTATGGGGAGGTTTGAGAAATCCTGGTTTAGGATAATCAAAAGCTAACGATCGCAGCAATGCCTGTCATCTGCAAATCACCCCTTCTGAGATCACATGATCACCTATGAGTCAACAGCTGTGAGACTGCATGGGAAGGCAGCATGGTTGAGTGGCCATTGTGTGACCTTGATAAATCATTTCATCTCTCTGTGCCTCGGTTTCCCCTTCTACTTTTTTTCTCCTTTCTCTATTCAGATTTTAAGATTTTTTGAACAGGGATTGTCTCTACATTTGCACAGTGCCTAGTGCAATGAGACCTTGATCTTAACTGGGTCCTTTAGGTGATTCTGCAATATAAATATGAATTAATAATATTTTGCAGTGTATTTCTAGGCAGAGAAGTTGACTGAACACACTTTTTCTCATCCCTTGTCTTGATGAAGGGCTGACCAGTCCTAACTAAGATTTATTGGTGTAATTCTACACCCATCACCAGTGGCCATGTAATACCTCAACCTTTGGGAATGAGCTCTAATGAGGCACGATCCACTTCTGATGAATGCGGGATCTAATGAAGTCTGCTGGGATTGTGGCTACAGGTTTTGACTGTTTGGTTTTTTTTTTGAAAACAAGTAGACATTTAAGTAGCTAAAAAACATATGTCAGGAAAATACTGCAGACTAAATCCAGTGCTGTGTGACTCCAGGGGGGCGCTTTTCACACAGTTCAGCTGAAAAAGTTTCACTTCTCTAGGGGCTGGAGTGTAACATTCCATCATTTATATCATTGCACCGTTTCCTGCACAGCGGAAGAAGCAACTTTTCATGCTCCCTTGGAAGCAGCTGTCTAGACCCACCTCTTGATTTCTTTTCATGCAGAGATGTTATTAAAAGGGATTTGAGGAATCTCTTGTACTATCACTCTCTTTCATAAAGTCCATTTCAGCAGTTGGGTTCATAGTATGCTCGGGTGTGGCTGAAAAACATTTACTATTAAAAAACAACTTCAGTAAAGAAGAGAAGTGTGGAATCTTTTCAGGAGGAATTCCTCATCTTACACACTTTTTCTATCCCTCTCTCTTAGGTACTTTTATGAGCCCCATTACTGTAGTGTCTAAGGCCCAGATCCTCAAAGGTATGTAGACACTTAACTCCCATTGATTTTTCAGGGCCTATTGATTTCAAAGGGAGGTAAGTGCCTAAATACCTTTGAGGATCTGGACCTCAGCGCCTCACAATCTTTATAGCTTTTATCCTCACAATACCCCTGTGAGGTAGGTCAGTGCTATAATCTCTATTTTATGGACAGAGAACTGAGGGCCAGAGAGACTAAGTGACTTGCCCAAGGCCTCTTGGGAAGTCTTCAGTGGAGTGGGCACTTGAATCCAGACCCCCTGAGTGGTGCTGGGTGGGAAATGTCTTTCTTGTCCTGGGAAAATGGTTGAGCTTTCAATAGTTTTTTCCCATTCCACACTGGGAAGAAACCTCTCAAACGTTTTCACGAAATACAAGAAGGAGAGACCTACCCCCAAACAGTCACTAGACCAATGGTTAGCGCACTCACATGAGAAGTGGGTGACCCAGGTTCAAGGACTCCTGTGTCCCCAGTGAGTGCCTTAATGAGGCTATAGAAACATTCCTCTCTCTCATTGGCCCAACACATACTTGATTATTGATACAAAGTGGAACACCTCCAACAGGAGAGATTGAGAGACACCTACCTAGGATATCCAATAACCCACTGGTCAGAGCACTCACCTGGCATGGAGGAAACTCAGCTTAAAGTCTGTTCTGAAAACCTGCCTCATTCACAGCAGGGACTTGAAGGTGACTTCTAAAGCTTTGTCTAAACTGATACGTTCCCGCAAAAAGTTTCTGTTTTGACCTATTTGGGGCCAGACCTTCAGCTACTGTAAATCTGCATAGCTCCACTGGGTAGCCCCAGGTCAGTCTGGCAGTGACCAGGAGGGGTTTTTTTGCCACCTTCTGCAATTGGGGGCATGAGCTTCTTGCCTGGATCAGCTGGGTCTCTCTCACTTAATCAGTTCCTTGGACTTGCAGCAGCCTGGGGCAGTGGTGCACCCTGGTCCCTCCTGTTCTCTGCCTGTGGAACATATCTAGTCTCCTGTGGTCAGCGTGCAGGTGCTGAGGGATGCTGGTGGCCTGTGATAAACAGGAGGTTAGGCTAGATGAGTGGGCCATCCCTTCTGGCCTTAAACTAAGTCTGGGCCTTTTTCTCTTTCCTTCCCTGGATTCTTTCTCTCAGTGTCTCCAGGGAAAAAAAAGAAAGGAGGGTTAATTCCTTCCATTGTGTTCTTTGTGCATTGCTTCCTCCACTGGGCTCACCTCTGTGCTATTAGAACTGCCTGGTTGCTCCGAGTACCTTTCCCAGACCCAAACAAGAGCTCTGTCTGTGCAGCTAGGACGCTTGGTCTCCTTCCCCAGCAGAAGTTGGTCCAATACAAGATTTCACTTCATCTCACCCACCCTGTCTCATTAAAAATGTTTTGCATTTTACAATCAGGCCTGAGTGCAGGAAATAACTCTCCAAGTGCCAATTACCAAAAGATCAACAGAGCTGAGTCCACCTAGTCGCATCACTTGGGAGAGCAAAGAAAAGCCTAATCCATGCAGTTGACGCTCAGCAAATGCAAACCATACAAAGGATGAGCCTTATTAATGTATCTCATCTCGTACATGAGTGGGTTGTTAACCTTAATAACACCGAGTACACGTTCTGCATCCACTGTACATTAGTCAAGGAAACCGAGGTCCCAGAATATGGCTACGAGGGCACTGCAAGGGAATGAAAGCAATAATAGCTTAAATACATGGGCCCCCAGTAAACTGAACTGCCCATGTGCTGTGAGGCAAGGACAGGACACTGGAGAGAAAAATTAACAACATAGGAACACAAATGAGCATCTGCAAATTGATGTAACCACTGCTCCTAACACTGGTGGTGTTTTTTCACCTGTCACACTTCTGTTCCCTCTTGAAATCACACACTACTTCAGACATGAGTAAAAGTAGGAGCACTCTGAAGAAAATCCAAGCAGAAATGTTGCGCAGGGGTGGGGGGGAATAGATAGTTCTATCATTATTAATTATGTGTGTTGCAGCAGTGCCTAGCAGCTCCAGTTGCTAACAGGCCCCCCCTCTGCTAGGTTTTGTGTAAGAGGTGATCTCTGCCTCAAACAGCTGCCAATCTGAACAGATCAGACAGACAAAGGAAAGTTGACATATGGAGAAACTGAGGCACACCATACAGAAGTGGGTGGGTGAGGCTCGGTGGTCTAGAATGTGTGAGAGGTCAGACTAGGTGAGCGCTACTTTCCCCTGCACTACAGGGATTCTATTGCCTCTAGTCAATGAGATTGGGGTATGTAGAAGAGAAAGGATGGTAGGGGGGCTACAGCACTTGCTCTGCCTGTGCCACCGACTTCCTATTCAGCCACTGAGCAACTCACCTAATTTTTCTGTATCTCTGTATCCTCATCACCAGATGAGGTTGGTAATACTTTTGACCTCAGAGGGGCATTGTGGACACACATCCATTCACTGCGGGGATGGTTTATAAAGGAAGAAAAAAATAAATCCTTATTCGCAGTGTGTTTGGATTGTGTGTAGTACAATGCGTCAGAGGGTCAGATAGTGAGTGATGAAGGTGCAAAGAAACATGGAACAGCTGACCTGTCCACTAAGCTCCATTCAGCCCGTAGGTGAGGCAGGGTTCTGTGGGAAAACCAGTATGTGATCATGTAACCAGAGCATTGTTACGCACTCAGCAGAGCTATGGTTCCACAGGCAGCCTTAACTGTGTCACTGCCTAACTTCTTAGTGCTTCACTGTCACACCTTTGCAGGGAACACACATGTATGTGATGCAAAGGGGAGAGGAAGAATGGCTTAATGGTTAAAGCACAGCCTGGGAAACAATAGCAGCTAGTTCTGATTCACTGGATACTTCCTCTATGACCTTGAGCAAGTCACTAACTGCTCTGTGCCTCAGTTTCTCCAGTTATAAAAGGGGATAATGGATACATCTGAGGGAGATTGTAAGGTCTGATTCATTGACGTGATTTGAAGGGAAATGCTAAAGGAGATACAAATATGATTATTCTTCTAAAAATACAGGCCCTTTATTCCCTCCTACAAATCAATGGTGGAAGGCATCCATGAAGCCAGTTTAACCAACTATGGGGGATTTCCCTTGCATAAGGAGACTCTCTGGGTAGTGCAGAGTTGACATAGCACTAAGCCACCCCCCTCCTGGATTCTGATGTAAACAGCTGTCCTGGAGAAAGGGTAAGCTACAGCTAACTGAGATCACCAGCACACTCATTTGGGGTCATTACCCAACAGTGATGATGTACATGTAAGCGGGGGAACGGTCCTGCTATTGTGGGGAACTTTCCTGGCTTCTGCACTACCCCAGTGAAGTGGGCTAGGGAAAGGATCTGAGTCCTCGCTCCCACTTCCTTTACCCAGAGGCCTCCCCGCCCTTGAGGACTCCCTTTCCACTCTCCTGTCTGGCAGTCTTCGTAACCCCAACAAGGCTGGGGCCAGGATTCCTGGGGGGCTCAACCCCCAACCCTGCTGTGGTCACCCAGGACAGGGTACTCTCTTTGCACCGCGCACCTCCCTGACCCACTGATCACATCATACAATTTAAAGCAAATACAAGTTATTTAATTAACAAATTATTTTTAAAAAAAAGAATAAGGAAAAGTGGGAAAGGTTAAAGGAAAACACATCACCCTGCTCTGTGGCAGGGACCATCACAAACTGTCTCTGGAATGTCAGGGCAGTTCACAGTCTGTTCCTTGTAGGTCCCAGGCCTCCTTCTCAGGCGCTGGCTGTGCTGCAGGGACGCTGCGGGTCAGACAGTTGCTCTGGTGGTGGCCACACACTCTCAGGCTCTGGTGGCAGGACCCTTCTCCCTAGTGTCACCCCGACTCTGTCAAGGGTTATGTTCCCCCTCTGAAGTCTGGCCTGCCAGAGCCTCTTGGCTGAGGCAATCTCCCGTGCGGGGCCATTGCCAGGGTCCCCTCCGCTCTCGCCCAGCTGCTCCCGCACCCACTCCGGATTGCCAGCCCCAGCTCCACACTGCCTCAGCATGGCTGCTGCTCTGCCTTCAGCTCCCTGGAATGCTTCTCTGCTCCAGTTGCACAGCTCTGCTCCAGGGCAGTCGCTCTGCAGGCTGCTTCTGTGTCCTCTCTCAGATCTCACCTGCTTCGTGGGCTGCTGTCTGGCCCCACTGGCTCTGGTTGCTGCAGCTCTCCTCCCAAGGCAGGTCTTTCTCTTTCTGGGCTGTGCTCTGGCTTTTTGGGCTGCAGCTCTGCTCCCCGCAGCTTAGCTTGGGCCCCTACTCAGTCTGACCCAGGCAATTGCAGCTCACACAGAGGACACGACCCACCCTGGCCTTCCGTCTCCTTGATTAGCCCGCCCGCCCTGTCAATCAGGCTGACCTGGAGCATTGGGCTATCACCATTGTTCCTGGGGACGGTCAGTCTCAGGGTCCTGATTTGCCATCGATCCCTCCCCTTTTAGTGCTGGGAGCTAGAAACCAAAACACCCCCACTGAATGTTAGTAAGGGGATAACAGTCCCCTTACATACAGAAGTGTGCAGACTGCTGCTCCAAATCACACTGTCCCCAAGATTTAGACACTGCAAATTTGTCATATAGCCACCTTGTCTCCTTCGGCTCTTCTGGTCCTGTGCTGACCGCTGGCCCCGGAGCTCACAAAAGAACCCTGGCCACAGATACTGTAAAGGTTAGTAGATCTAATCACTAGGACTCCAGTGGAAACTGGCAATTAACACAGCTGCACCCACTTAACTCTCTAATCCTTATATTAGATGAAGTGGCTCAGGGAAGCTGGGCTTTTATATTGCCAAAGCAGCTTTCCACAAGCAAGGTAGTTTTTTAATGTATATTTTATAGCCTATTTATTTTAATCCTTATTGATCCTGTTTTCAGCAAAGCTCTTTTAATTGCTCTTTAGGAGGAAAACACAAATGCAATTGAGAAAGTAACACTGCCCCTCTGGGCCTCACAACCTGCAGCAAGCATGCTAACCTAGAGCTTCCTCAGAGCAGGTGAACTCTGCTTAATTGCAGGAGCAGAGGGTTAGAAACATTTAGCTGAAGTAGAACAGGGCAGAAACAGTAGAAGGGAGAGGATTAGACAGTTCTTGATTTCCGCAAATTCTCTTCATGCTCCTATTTGGAAATCTGCATCCAGTTACCAACTGAGAAACCTGTCAGCTTCAGATCTAAGTTTACAAGCACACCAGTGCAATCTTGCCCTATATTCCATACACTCTGAGAACTGTAACTCATGTTAATGTTAGTTTTGGGTGGACACAGAATGCAAAATGAAGCAATCAGCCACATATGCCATAGGGAACAATGATGCACTAGAAAGAAGATACAGGATGAACTAATAGGTCTTTTCTACCTCTATCTGTTCTGGTCTTATGACGATGGCCTGCAATGCAGTGGAATAGCTGAAAAATTAGCTTGTTTTGGCTTGGTGAGACTCTTTTTAGCATCAGATCCAGAAAGTCCAATGTAAAATTAAATCAGTTCATCCTCATTTTGCAAGGATGTGTTTTGCAACATTTCCCTTTTCTGCTGGTGAATGGAAACAGCAATGATAGGAAACCGTGATGAACTTGCCCCAGCCAGAAATAATTTTATGAAAATCGGCCCACCAGTCACACCTGCTTGTTTTTGCACCATGGGGCTGATCAGTGCCCTTGACTTGAATGGCTTTTGGAGCAGGCCCTAAGTGCAGAATGCTGATTTATATTTTTTGCCTGGGTCTGATAAAGATTTTCTGGTCATTTTGACTTCTAGATGAGAGAGAAAATATCTCAGATATGTTATTAGATTTGTGTGGTTTGTATTGGGTAGTGCCTATGCTCCACTGTGTCAGGTGCTGTATAAACGCAAACCAAAAAGATAGCCCCTATCCCAAAGAGCTTAGAAAACATGCAGTATTTTGCTTTAAGAAGAAAAGTTTTTTCCAAAGTTTCAAGCTTTTAAAATAAAAAAAAAGGTAGCAAAATATCCAGTTAAGAATGTCTCCTGGGCACTCATTACTGACGGCAAGAAAAGGCAATAATTGCACTGACTATCACAATGACAATATGTCAGAGACAAAGAAACAAAGGATTTTAGTTCCCCAACCCTTTTTGTCATGTCTGTGCCATTTTCAGATCTTTCATATGCCAAATTGAAATGTGTTCTAAGTCCTTTTCATAAAACTACACGCCAGGCCAGAAAGTCAGTTTGTTTAGTAGGAGTGAGAGTCATTTGATGAAGAGGCCAAAGCCCCAGAATTGTTTAGAAAGAATTGTAATATTAACACATGGATCCCAGTGTCTTAATGACCAGGGCTCGTATTGGTGTTTGGCTACCAAGGATTTGAATATTCAATTTTTCTTGAATGAAGTGAACATCAGTGTCATTTTTTGAATTAAACGTGACTGTTAAAGGATTGGGAAGTAGTGTGGCCTGGCAGTTAGGGCACTGGTCTGGGAACTGTCTAAACTGTGTTCCTGCCTCTGACACTGAGCTGTCTGGTGACCTTGGTTCAGGTCAACTCTTCAACCAGCTGGCATTTTGCTTTTAATCTTCAGCTCCCCATTGGCGGTTGAATGTGTTCCAGAACCAGAGAGAAAATATTAACACAGGATTAGTAACATGTCATTTTGAAAACACTGTAAACACAGCACTCTTACTGCTCAGTGCAGTGATAATCTGATTCCACACAGCAGAACCCTGGCGGCTTTCCCCCTTGTATTCACACTTCATTACCATCTTTTGTTTCCATTCTTCTTCTCACCTGAAAAGAAGTCAACATGAAAGCTCAACCCCAAGCAAAGAGACGTCTGAGGGGAGCCGTAAGGACTTGGGATAGACACATGTACTCTCAGTGCTCTCCCCAGGCCACATCTAATCAGTGTGTGAGCCCAGAAAGAGATTAATTAAAGACAACTGAGACTTTAAAAGAGAAAAAATGAAGGCAACAAGGAATAAATGGCTCCAAATATAGACATGGTGCCTTAGGAGCAGTGTTTGTCTTAACATTAAAATCTGGAGGAGTGCAAATCTGGATCCAGTCTTCATGACTCTGCCCAATCTCTTTTTAGAAATAGCTGAAGCACACAGGAAGGGAATTGCCAAAGGTATAAAGTGCCAGGGGACAATTGTGAGAGGAGCACAAAGATCCATTGTTCCACCTCAAATTGTCTCATAATATGAAAACCCCCTAACAGCTGAATAACGCTGCAGAGAGGTATGCCATGCTGGTCCACCTTTGAGTTTCTTTGGGTAATCAAGCTGATCAGTTTCAAATGTCAGCTTCTGATGCTGGTGGTATTTATACCACTTCCGGAAAGTTGTTATGTCATCCAAAATGGACGGTGGGAAATACATCACCATTCGTGTTCTTCCATGAGTGGTGTGATATCATATATCATCTACACCTTTAGCATTCCTCTTTCCCACAAAAGGTCTAAATCATTGAGGGTGCTGCTACTCCAGCCGAGACACCACTCAGTGAAAGAAATAAAAAGTGATTGTCTTTCGATGGGCTTCTTCATGCTGGACTTTTGGTAGGTTATGATGGGTCTCAAAACAAAAGAGGAGCTGCTGAAGGAGCAGGTGCTTTTGAATATGTCCTCCTTAAACTCCTTTAAGAAGTTCCCTGTGGCTTTGGAGAACTGCAGCAGCCTCCATAAATCATTCCTGCCTCCCCACAAAATCTAGCAGGCTTGTGCAACATCATTCTTTTAAAGATTTGAAAACAGTGGTGGATAGGCTATGTCCTCTGCACAAGGCTGAATTCCACCCCCTGAGGGCCCACCGTGGATCAAGTTGGTGTTCGGAAATGCAAAAAGCTCATCCAACCTTAAGACCGGGGTCTATACTCATTGGTGAAGGACGACTTAGTGTCCAAGGCAGTTGTTTGCATTTGGATTTGGAAGCCTGACTCTTTTGCAGCACTGGCTATATACCACGTCCATATGGCTTGTTGTTGATACCATTGTATTTAAGGCAGATGCCTCTCATGGCCAGGACACAGCATGAGCAGTTCCTCCAACCATGGTAGTTGTCTCCATGGCCAAACAAGCCTCAGGATAAATAGGAAAAATAGCAGTTTATTTTCCCCAGAGAAAGAAAAGTGGATCTTCCTTTGCACTCAGCTGCATTTCCCTCTGCCACAAAGCAATTGCAGCACTTGGAACCTGTGTATGTCCCCAGAGTTACACAAGTGCCAGACACTGTTGGTTTGACTCTCCATTTCTCTGCAGTCTGGCTCATACCACTGACCCCAGAGTGGTACAGGGCAGCTGTTGGAGGGGAGTGGGAGACATCCTGCTCCAAATTAACCAATTAGAAACCTTAGAAAATCCAGCTGCGAACTGGAATTAGCAGGTCATGGCTTGAAAATGGGCCTGGCTGCTGAAGCGCTTTGAACAATGAAACATTTGGGAAAAATTAAAATGTGAGATTTAAAAGTACACTTGCTTTCGAGACCAGGGCCTGAGATTTATTGTGCCTTTTCCCAAACAATAAGAAGGACAACAGCAAAAAAGAAATCGACTGCAGAGGTGGAGAATTCTGATTACATATTGGGAGAAATGAAATGGGGTCTGTTCCTTGGGAGCCTGAGATCTCTTTGTTGCCATTCAGAGAGGATCAGAAGTGGATGGAAACAGACACACTGCCAGCCATTAGCGCTGATACACACACAGCCAACCAAAGTGCTGCTTTTTTCTGAGATCAAGGGAAGGCTCCTTGACAATGCATCTCAGATTCCCACAAAGCAAACAAGCCAGATTTAGGGTATATCTGAATTAAATTACTGAGTTTTCTGGAGCTTTTAAAATAGCTTGCGGGTGATGGGTTGTAATTGATTGATACTGCTGCAACTTCAGTTACATTGAGGCATTGTCTGTGATATATGTCAAGGGAGCCCCAGCACTGGTGTAGAATCTATTTATAATTTGTATAAATCCTAATAAATGTAGCTGCCGGCAATGTTAAACAACATGCTAATGCATGAATTGTATCCTACATGATATAGTGCATCACATCTAGACTGACACCTTAGACCAAGGGTTCTCAAATCTTTTTCTTTCTGAGCCCCCTCCCCCTGCCAACATGCTGTAAAAACTTCACAGCCCAGCTGGGTCACAATAACTGTTTTTCTGCATATAAAACCAGGGCCAGTGTTAGGGGGTAGCAAACTGGGCGATTGCCCTGTGCAGGGCGGGTGCAAGGATGTTTCGCGCCCTAGGCGAAACTTCCACCTTGCGCCCCCTCTTCCCCCCACCCCCGAGCCCTGTGGCAGCCCTCTGCCCTAAGGCGCCCCCCCCACGTAGCTCCCCCCCCCGTCCTGAGGCGCCCCCCCACCGTGGCAGCTCTCCCCCTCCGCCCTGAGGTGCCCCTCCACGGAAGCTCCCCCTGGCCCTGGGAGCCCTGCGGCAGCTCCCCGCCCCAGCTCACTTCTGCTCCGCTTCCTCCCCGAGTGCGCTGTTGCCGCTCCACTTCTCCCGCCTCCCAGGCTTGTGGCACCAATCACCTGTTTGGCGCTGGAAGCCTGGGAGGGAGAGAAGCAGAGCGGGGCGGTGTGCTCAGGGGAGGAGGCAGAGCACAGGTGAGCTGGGGCGAGGAGCGGTTCCCCTGCGTGCTGCGCCCCCCCTTACTTGTTGCAGGTCGCCCTCCCTGTGCCCCCTGCTCCAGGTCCCTCCACCTAAATGCCGACGATGACCAGGGTGGCCAAAGATCCTGTTGTTTGAGGGTGCCTAGATCCAGGGCTTCAACTGAGTCCCTGTAAAGATAGTGGTAATTTATAAAATCTGGATTTGGAACCAGATCTGTATTTGATTTGGTTCTGTTTTAGACAGGTTCTAATAGCATGCTTGCCAGTGCAGTATCTCAGCGCTTTCCACAGTGCATTAAGAAACACTGACTAATGTCTGTCACATGCTTGTTCTTTCCTCCTCTCTCAAAGGGGGAGCAGTGTGTGATGGGGAATGTTTTGTTTGGGATTTTTAAAATTAATATATGCGTATAAACACACACACACAGACACAGACATACACACATTGCTATATCCTTGTGGTAGATGGCAAATTCAAAGAAATGCACCTTGCACTCAGAGTGGAAGATGGTGAGATCTGTGATAGGCCTTAGTTCTTCTAGGAGTTCATTCCATAGTCTTAGAATGACCCCCAAGAAATTTCTGTCTCCTGCATAGACAAGCTTTATCCTTAGAATGGGAAATTTTATTGTGCTAGAGAAGCAAAGTTCTCCACCACTGTCCTCATCCCAGAAGGTCTGAATTTGAGAACCTGCCAAGTTTTGCAGTGGGTTATCTGGAAGCTGGGTTAACTAGCTGCCTGAGGATTCCTGCTTGGTTAGGGATGTGTGAGGGGGAAAGTGAGAGTGGCCAGGAGCCAGGGTCAGCACAACCCAGTAGGCGATCTAGGCGGTCACCTAGGGTGCTAACATTTGGGGGGCGGCGACCGCGGCAGACCGATCTTCGGTATTTCGGGGGTGAGACCTTCCACCGCCTCTGTCGGGGGTGCCATTTCTGTGGCGGGACCTTCCACTGCCTAGGGCGCCAAAAATGCTGGCGGCGCTCCTGCCAGGAGCTGCTACACCCAGTCAATCCCAGCAGCCGTTGCCAGTTGACCCAAATTATAGTAGCCCTGAGGTTGTTCTTGGTTGTGTCTGAGGACCCAGTTAGTGCCTGCAAGTTGTGAGGGACATGTAGATAGTTTAAAGCCACCTCACAGCCAACCCGTTGCCAGTGAGCACTGGGCACAAAAAAGCCAGTCTGGAGGTGCTTTTGTGCCCATGTGCACCTCTCCCAAAGATACATGACTAGTGCAGTTATTGACGATCCTGTGTTGATAAATAGGAGCTATTTTTGCCTTGCATTGAAGACTCCCTGCTTTTGATGCATGGTTGATTATAGAAGTGGGTGGTACATAGTTAAAAGACTCATTCTGTCCATGAAAGAATGCTTCTGTTTTCCAGTCACTTTCTTATCCAGTAAATACACATGTTTGTGCATTGCCTTTTTCACTGTGGGTGGATGGGTGGAATAACAGATTCCTGTGAGAAGCGCTGTCAGTTACTGCAAATGTTCACAGACGAAAGGATTTCCAGTGCAATGCATGACAGCATTCCTGAACCACAGAGTCAATGATCCAGGAGGATGTGCCAGACTGACTCAGTTAATCTCAGACTCTTACATGCAGAGCATCTCAACTTGCATTACGGTGCAATGTATTGGATACCCGTAGTGCAGTGACCATGTAGAGAAATCTGGCCATTATCTCATGCTCCTTAGCTCCCCTGCATGTTGGGACAATAGGGTCAGCTTTGTTAAAGGTGAAGCAAGAAGTTTCTAGTGAGAGAAGATCCCAATTCAGGGTTCTGTTTCTCCCACAACAATCCCATCCCTGTCACCTAAGAGAGTAATGTCCTGTGTTTGCTACATAATTTTAGTGCTCATCACTGTGAATGGGGAAATTAATGCAACTGAAATGAAAACAGCTTCACTCAAAATGCTGAATAAAATCCACTGAGGATTGCAAATGTTCCAATCACTTTCCCACCCTAATTTTTACTGCTTTGCTTATTTTTTTATGCCTCTGAGCTTCCTGAGTCTGGCTGGGGCTAGCAAAAGGAGTGCTGGAAACCAGAGCTCAGTTTTGTGGGTATTTTCATCTCCAGACCCCTGGAATATGGGACATTTCAAGAAGGGACCCTGTCCTTGTGGGAGTTCTGTCCAACAGTTCAGCAGTCCACAAAGCCTGCACTCTAGTCTCAGCATTAACACAAGCCAAATTCTTGGAGGCAGGAGTGGTACCAACAGACATCTGTTGTGGTGACAGCACCTGATAGAAAACATTTCTGTACATTATATGGAATATGGTGCACAATTCTGGTCACCCATGTTCAAGAAAGGTCAATTCAAATGGGAACAGAGGCAGAGAAGAGCAACTAGGATGATCAGGGGAACGGAGAACCTATCTGACATGAGGAGACTCCAAGAGGTTGGATTGTTTAGCCTAGCAAAGGGCAGGCTGAGAGGATATATGATTGACCAGGGGGATAAATACTAGGGAAGGAGAAGAGCAATTTAAGCTAAAGGACAATGCTGGCACAAGAACAAATGGGTATAAACTGGCCATGAATATATTTAGCCTGGAAATCAGAGGAATGAGGTTCTGGAACAGCCTCCCAGTAGAAGTAGGAAGGACAAACAATTTCACACTAGTTTTAAGATGAGGCTTGATGAATTTATTAACTGGGATTATATGACAGAGTTGCCTATGATAGCAGAGCACTGGACTCGATGACTCAGGACGTCACTTGCAATCCCGTGTCCTATGTAATAGGGACTCTAACTGTCAATGGGTCTGTATCCAGCCAGGCTCAGATCTTCATTAGGTCTGAGAGATCCCTAATGAGTCATGGCCGCACCCAATTCATTGACCTTTTCTGTTTGGTTCCTTTGCCTAATAATTGAAAGGGAATTAAACTCTTTGCATGCAAGCTGTTCCAGATATGAATATAATTAACATTCACAGAAGTGAACTGATACATTATTTATTATCATGAAAAGGTTACAATGCATCACAAGGCCCTTTTTTCCCCTTCCTACATTGCCTGAGAGAGGTCATTCCACTACACCTTGGAAACTTCCCTCACGGTAGGCGGTCATTTATATCCACTAATGAAGCCATAAGCTGACCTCTAACTAATAAAGATTAGGAAGAAACTTTCCCTACAGGCAGGTTATTCCGTAATTGCCTTCTACAGGTTTCCTTTGAAGCAGCTGGTGCTGTTGAGACTGGCTATTGGATTAATTTGAGCATGATCTGAGTTGGCATGGCAGTAAATACGTTCTTCCCATTCTCACTCCCAAGCTTCCATAGCCTAGAGCACGGGAACACTACCTGTGTGATAGTGCTATGATCAAGACTAGGACTGAGATTGGCTTCTGGGTCACGGTAACCCTTTCCTCATCCCCTTTGTGCTAGACCTAGCCACAGTTCTGCTTAACTCTGTGGTGTCTCTCTGCGATGTATATTTCCGTAGAGGTGGCAGAACTGTATTAGCATTCCTCAGGTATTCATTGGAGGCAGGATGCATGGCTTCTCCAGCAGAGCTGGTCAAAAATGTGTCAGTTTTCAGTGGATATATTCATGAGACAAAAATAAAAATCCCAACCAGCTCTAATTTCCAGCCCTTGTTTTTTGAGGATCAGCCCCCAGCAAACGCAATTGCTTAAAATCCTGTAGCTTTTTGTCTGTCACAGCAGCATTCTGCCTCCCACTTTTCCTCCTTCTCTTTCTAAAGTCAGAGCATGAAGTGGATTAGTGGAACACTGGGCGCTCAACGGTTTGCCACGCCAGTCAGAAGCATGGGACAGGAAATGAATTCACAGAACAAAGAGCGATGCCTTTTACCAATCTCAGCCTTCCTCCTAAATGAACGGCAAAAAAGAGCCATCAATCCAAGCAGCCAGGCTGAGCCAGAGCAGACAAATCAGACTGATTACTGACTAGGTGAGCATTCAGTATCTGTCATGTCATAGCACCTGGATGAAACATTGTGAAAAGCGGGAATGGTGATTTGGACAGCCATTCCCATTCACAGGCTCTGAGCACCCGACCAATTTTTTAAAATTTCAAAACCCAAATGAAACACCATCAGCTCACACCTTTACCAAACAGGCTGTTCAGAGGCTGGGCATGTGCACTGAAGCAGCTGGAGGTGGATCAGGCAGTTTGTTTTAAATGCAAAGCAGTGGAAAAATGGAGGAAGTTCTTTGCATTGTCTGGAAAGAGCTCTTCTTTTACCAAGAAATGACATTTTTCAAAGAACTACCGGGGGGAATCTTTAAAACCCCAACACAGCTTCTCAAATAACTTGCAGATGTCAAGCAATCCCCTAATGACAGAAGGGCAGCTGATAATAATTGCTCATGGTATTAAGAAGTTTGGACGAGAAATATATTATTAGTCTGCAAGCTTAAACAGATGGAAGGGGAGAAAACCTCTTTATTCTGTGTTTTTTGAACATCTAAGCGATGGGCCCAATTCCTGGGTCTCTTCCAGCTGCTTTAGGCTGCTCCTGTAGTGCAAAGCAACTGGAAATCCATCTTCAACAGCTCCTCGAGGAGTCTTGGTGTGTCAAGGGGCTAGACCCAGCACAGTGGTACTGTTACTTTCATTGTAAGAAGTGTAGCAGGGTATCCCTGCAGCTGGGTGCCCTCCAACTGCTAGAATGGCCTGAGGTGGTTGCGGGGTAGGGGGTGGGGAATTTAGGGCAGCCCCAATGATATTTTAATTACTCTGCGGGCCAGGTCAACTTCCAGACAGCCCCAGAGTTGAGGGAACACAAAAGTTATCTTAGCCCTTTATCTTTTCATTGGTACATGGATTCCCAAATAGCATTTTCCGCGACAGCTGGGTGTGAAATTGATGGATGATAACATGGTAGAGGTTATGCAGACCAATACAACTTAATACCTCCAGTTATCATTGTATTCATTCAACAAACGGCTTCTCAAGGTAGGCATCCATTGGAGAAAACACTTAACCTTGGCAGCTCTAGATGCCTTACCGGTGTGGAATGATTCCCAAATTGAAGCTGGGAAATAATTATACCCTGTGGCACATGGGCTGGGACCGTGAGGAGTTTTATTCATAAGTTCATCAATTTTAAGGCCACAAGGGACCGTTATGATCATCTCGACAGACCTCCTGCATAAACAGGCCAGAGAACCCCATTCAATAATTTCTGCATCAAGCCCAGTAACTTCTATCCTGAGTGCTGCATGCTGCTCCAGCCCCTGCCCCGCCTCTTCCCCATGGTCACTGCCCCTGCTCTGCCCCAGCCATGCTCCCACCCTACCCCTTCCCCAAAGCCCCCACCCCTACTCTGCCCCAGCCCTGCTCCAGCCCTGCCCCCACTTCCCTGAGGACTGCAGCAAGGCCAGGCCTGCACTCACCAGCAGTGGTAAGTGCAGCCACCCTGCCCCAGTCGCTTCAGAGGTGAGTGGGGGGGAGGGGGGCGGTTCCCCCCTATCCCCCAAGCCAGCCTCCCCACCCCAGTGAAGGCCTATCCCTCCCCTCGGAAGGGTGAGGGGGGCTGTGTAGGGCCCCAGAATAGCTAGGGATGACCCTGGTGGACCTTCTCCTTGCAAAATGAAAGTGTCCTATTTCGATTTAGTTTCAGTTGGTTTAAAGTGTTTTACACCAAGTTAGTTATTTTGGCACAAGTTAGGAACATCCCTAAGCCAATTGGCTTAGTACCTCAGGAAGTGTATTCCACATGTTAACAATATATATATTGTTAACATGTGGAATACATATATATATATATATTCCATCCTCAATACATTGCCTTTTCATTTTTTTCTGAGCCTTCTGATTCTTGTCTTTTGGGAAAGGGTCAAGCAAGACTGTCCTGGATCTAATCTAACGCATCCATACTTTTCAGAGAACATTCACTTTTTATTATAGTCTTTTCACCATTTTAACTCAACAAGGATTGTCATTTCTGCCAATGCAAATTTGCCACTTTCCCCCAGAATGCCCTGGTTCCACCTGATCATCCTTCGCCGCAGAGTTCCAAGAGGAGAGGGCCCAGTAGACTGTGAAGTTTATTGCAGTGGTTGAATGATGGTGATTTAATATTCCCAGATAATCTCTTAAACTCCTTTAAAACCCACAATTTTGCCATCAGCTCTTTGCTTTCCCATTATCAAAAGAAATATCACTTGACCCTGCTTTGCCATTTGACAGAATTACCTGTGCTCTTTGGGATAATACACTCCATGGTTCTCCTAATTGTATACTATTATAACCCCCTTTCACTCGCTGCTGTTCAAAGCCACTGGCTTCAGCTGAAAGTTAGCATGCTAAGGGCCAGCTCTGATGGATGCACCTGGTCTTCGAGAGCCTTTGTAGCGCTGTGCTATGTCAGCTCGGGAGGAATCTAATTTGACATTATTTCCGGTGGCAACATTTCGGATCCAGAGAGCTTCACATCCAAAAAGAGACTGATCTCGTACTTGGAGAGAAAACCATACTCAAGCTTGCAGACATTTGGCTGTGGTTTTAAGGGATCTCTTAAAAATTGTGGGCATGTTTGGGGCTCGTGTGAGTGATAGTCTGGCAGCTACAGTAGGACAAGCGAAAAATATTATTACATATTTAGTCCCATTTATCAGCTCACAGCTCATTCATAAAGAGACTAGTTTCTTTAGTCCAATCACCAGTGATAGTTATTCAATGAATGAACATAGCGTCTGCAAACAGGTTTCATCCTATGAGCTGTTCATTAGCAGCTCACTGGGACCCTGGAGGGAGAAAAAGGGTTGCGGCCAACTCAGAAGAACTGAATTCCAAGTGGAAACTAAAGCCAAACTCAGAACTCATTTTCTAATTTAAGCTTTAGCATCACTGAGACACAGCAAAGCTCTGGTAGACATGCCCCCTGATCATCAGCTTCTAGTCCAGCACTAATGCAAATCCTAGTTGGGCTGCTAAATCCAGCTACACAAGGAGAGAGGTTTTCTAATTCTTTTGTGCATCAACGGGTTCAGTTATTAGCATCTCGACAGAATATCGTGAACAAAGACAAGGACTGTCATCCTAAAGCTTTAATTGTCACTCAGGTGCAGCCTGCCATTCAGCCCTGAAGTTTCATTCAAGCTACCCCCTCTTCTCGGGAGTGATAGGTGTGTCTAGTGGAGGCTGATAATTGAAATTGATTTGGTTGATTTCCTGAGTGACACAAACTATTTCTTCTGTCAGGTTGTGGAGGGGGAGAAATGGTTAGAAAATCAGATGAACCGGCACACAGCAATTTAAAAAAATCTATACATATTTTAGGCCACCTGTTATTTATTTATTTTCATGTTATTAAAAATGTCTGAATTATCATTATAGAATCATGGTCGTTAGTGGGTCACAGCTGAGAATACCAGATTCAGGACAAACTGTTGAGAAATAGGGCAGACTCACCCTAAAATGGTGGTTATTCTACTATTAGATATACCAAGCCAGTAACAAAAGTAAACTGCTGTCTCACCACACTGGTTAAGAAGAAGCGAAGAATGCTTCTCCTTAGGCATTCCAGTACTAGACTATGATGAGCGATTATTGAAAAATATTTAAGTAAACAAAGGGTTCTTCTGATCTCAAGAGATCAGCCACATAGCCAGGTCAATATATAACTCAGATCTTACCCAGTAATCATGCTGTTGCCAATCTTTTGATAGCTACAATCTAAAGGTTTATTTTTAAGAGAAAGGAAATAGAGAATTAAAACGATTAAGCACTCATACACATTGCAAAGTTCTTGTATCAGGTTTGAAGCAGTGATGGAATAAACTGCTAATCTGCAAAAAGCCCCTCTGGAAATTACCCGAATAGTGTGAGAGTCATTCATTAGTCCTTGTTTATAGCTTCCTTGTTAGAAATCCAGTCCAGAGACATGAAGCAGATAATGAAGACAAAATGGAGAGGTTTCCAGCAAGGTCTTTTATACCCTCTTCCATGGGGATGGAATTTTACTGTCCCAAACAAAAGCCCCAGTACAATTTGTGGAAAAGTACAAGCAGAAGATGGAGTCCAGGGTCACATGAGCCAGTCACATGCCCTTACATGGCTTGCTGACTCACAGGCCACTTGGATGTTAAGACATCTGCAGGAAGAACCATCTGGGTGGAATGAGTTTCTTCTGTGTCCCATTGTGCATGTTAATTCCCTTTGATGGGCCATCAACACAAAGCTGTCCGGCTTCAATAGATTTTACCTGGTGGATCTTACCCAGGAATACAGCACATATAGAGGACGCTAGTACATAATCAATATTTCAGATACAAAAATGATACATGCATATAAACAGGATAATCATACTCAGCCAATCGTAACTTTTCCATTGACACCTTACCTAACATACTTTGTACAAGATTTTTTGCAATTGTCTAACAGTGGCAACATCAATGATATACATGATCGTATTTCAATCACGCAGCATCACAATGGCACATAGTTTTTCTTCATTTATTCATTTCTGACCAAAATGCAAACCCACTCTCTAAAATATCTCTGGTAACATGGAATCATAGAAATGTTGGACTAGAAGGGACTAGCATCTCGCTGTGCTGAGGCAGGATAATGTGTACTTAGACCATCCCTGACAGGTGGTTGTCTCACCTGTTCTTAAAAACTTCCAGTGACAGAGACTCCACAATCTCTCCAGATGATCTGTTCCAGAGCATAACTATCCTTATAGTTAGAAAGTTTTTCCTAATATCTAATCTAAATCTCCTTTGTTGAAAACTAAACCGATTTCTTCTTCTTCTTCTACCCTTGGAGGACAATTGATCACCATCCTCTTTATAACAACCTCTTTGTTAACGTGGTTATTTGTGTGCATCCACCCACAGTGTTCAACTTGCTACTTTATCCTCTAACCCAGCAGAGAATACCATTCTTCTGGATTTAATGGCACACCAGGTGCTACCATAGAAGTCATTAGACAAAACGGAGAGTTTAGATTGGGCTCAAGTGAGAATATTTTTTCCAGTCCAAGATGATACTTTTGACAACCAGTTATGGCATGAACTTCAGTGCCAAGGAAGAGGGGACGTTCTAATACTGTTACTGTCTTGTTTGTCATGAAGCACCCACACAGGGCTGTAATCTAAAGACTGAGCAGGAGGGGGGTAAAAGAAGGCAATGCACAAATACAATGCACCCCTATCTACGATCAAAGCTTCACAAATGGTCTTATGGATCACTCAGAGGAGCTATTCAAAAGTGGCAGCTGTAAAGAACACAATAGAACCTGCTGGATCCTGCTAAGAGCAGCAATGTTACAATATTATTTCCATAACAGCTACATCATATAGCTCTACCTAACCCCTGCAACAGAGATCCTTCCACTCCTCTGCCCCCTCTACTCCCACCCCAACTACTTGCTCGGGAAGGGGAAGTATGGGGGGAGTAGCTGCTGCTGTGCCTCTCATGGTCGCATTCCCAATCTGAGGAGGCTAAGCCAAGTTCCATGTATTGTGCACCAGGGAATAACATGAAAGGGCTCCGTGCTTGTAAAACTAAACTGGCTTTTTATTAAGAGGCCCATGCAGAGCTCCTGCCAATGGGTCTAGTATTCTAGCCATGTGGTCACAGGCTGAGTCCCCTCCTACAGCCTGTGTCCCTCCCTCCAGGTTCCATGCAAGTTGCTACAGGACGATCAAAGGGGGCTCTACTTCCCCTTATGCCCCTGCATGACTGAGCAAAGGCTGTGACAAGCTAATCCCTCAGGTTAGTTCATTTTCCTTTCTTTTCTCTTTGTGGTAGAGATGGGCTACATCCAGCTGTTTAGCCCTACAAACAAATCCAGCCTTCCCCAAATGTTGTGTCCCCTTTGTGTCCGTCTCCACTTTCCAGCACGTTGGGTAACCCAGTCAGCATGACACAACGGGGCAGCACCACTCAATAGGAACAAGGATGAATTCATCAGTAGGAGTGAAAATTGGATTTCAGAAAGCCAAATCTGATCTGTGCTGTGCTCTTGCAAGCAGTACGGCAAGAAAGCAAATTCCACTGTATTTATCCCCCCATTAGCTAATTCCTAGTAATCTACAAACTTCATTAACAGGAAAGAGATTTGGAACAAAGAGCGATTTAACTGCCCTCCCTGCCTCCCAACACTTTGTTGCATAGTTCAATTTCATCTTACTTTAACCTGCAGGCATTTGCCAGGGGTGTATCCTGCTCTTGGCCCCCGTTCTAATCACCCCCAAACCTTTGGGACAGGATGAAGAGCTCAAGCTTTTCCTTTGATTTATTTCTCCTAAGTCCTTTTGCAGACAGCATTGAGAGAGCACATTTCACACAGGCGTCACCTCTTTTACATTATCCTTGCAGTTTATGGAGTGGGAGCACTCAGCCATTACACCTGCCACTTTCTTTGTAACCAGACTGCTGTTTCCCAGAAACCATAGAACTAAACAGAAGAAATCCATCTGCAAGAAGTCAGTACATATTGGCACCAGTGCTAATTGAAGAAAAAATGGTAGATGCCATCTTTGCTTAACAATGCCTCTAGAGCTCAACTTGAGTTAGGTGTACTTGCTGATAACTGACAGGGAATTGAAGACACAAAACTGGGCAAATTCCTTTCCCCATAGCAAAATCAGAAAACCAGATTATGTAAACATCCCCAAAGTGATTTCCTTACTCTGTTTGTGTCTCGCCTGAACATAAGGTCAGAGTCTCAGCTGATGTAATGACTTCAATGGAGCTTTGAAGATTTATGACTGCGGAGAATATGGCCCAGGAAATCTAGCTTGTAAATTAAAAATTCCTCCCCAGTTTCTGGCAGCTCAACAGACTGAGTTGTTATTTCTCTTACTTGGGCCTACAGGTGCATTCGGAGTCACCTGACATCATGTACCATGGACAGTCACTAGTGGTTTAATCTCGTGGGTCATTAATTAAAGTTCTCATCCATGCCTTTATTTGGCTTTAGAGAAAGGGAGACAGCTGGTAAATGTTACCCCATTTAAGTAGCGTTCTTTGGTGCAGAAGTAGTGACCCTGGGGCTCAGCTAGTGTCACTCTCACCTTGGCGAACAGAAATGTTGGGTTCACGTATTTCAGGAGTTAGGCCCACAGCCTTTATGGTATATGGCAGGGTGGCACCGTGAGAGCGGCCATCCTGTGGGATGATATGTGAAACCACTAACGTCTCACTGTTTCTCTCAGCGGGGTTAGATGGCTGTTAAAGACCCCTGGGATCTTTTTGTACAACTGCCCAGGACCTTGGAGCCTGGCACAACACCATCCTTCATAAAAACAGCATTGTTGTGTGAGGTTTTGCTGGGCATTATAGCTACTCCCTTGGTCTGTAGAGTCACTGTACTACTCGTATATACATCATGACTTAACTATGAAAAGGGTCTACACTATACAATTCTGCTAGAACAGCGGTTCTCAAAAAAAAAATTTCACAGACCACTGGAAAATTTCTGAGGGTCTCAGTGGACCACTTAACGATCTTTCCAAATGTTGTTGGTACCATTAGCTAACTATTGTAAAGTGCTTTGGATAAAAGCACTATAAAAAAACTTAATAATAATGTTTTTTGTTCTACAAATAAAAGCACACAGCTCATATTTTTTGCTAATGCAATGAATGTGCCCTCTCTCCCACACAGCAGCAGCCCCTGAGCTGGGGCTGGGAAGGAGGAGGGTCTCTCCCTCTCTCTCCCATGGCAGCAGCCCCTGAGCTAGGACTGGGTAGGAGGACCATCCCTCCCCGGCAGCCGCAGATCTGAAATTAGGGAAAGTTGCTTCTTTCTCTGGCTGCCACTAGCCTGCACATCCCAAATTCCCCCCATACTCTCTTCTCACCCCACTGCCGCCTCCCACCTACCCCCTACTCCTAGGGTGACCAGATAGCAAGTGTGAAAAATCGGGACGGGGATGGGGGGTAATAGGAGCCTATATAAGAAAAAAACCCCAAAATCGAGACTGTCCCTATAAAATCGGGACATGGTCACCGTACCTATTCCGCTCAAGGCCACCACCTCACCTTACATGTGTGTCTTTTCCAAGGTCCAGACACCTAATTAGTGGAGCCTTCATTCTCTCCTGTGCAGCCGCCCAGGCGCACACCTTAGAGGGCACTATCTGCAGACCACCTGAATGGAGCTCGTGGACCACTGGTAGTCCATGGACACCAGTTTGAGAACCTCTGAGCTAGAAAGCTATTTATCAGTTGCATCATTGTGAACCCTTAGCATAGCAGAGAACAGCGTCCTCTTGTGTCAAAAGAGAGTTTTATTCTGCATGTTGAATTTCTGTGTGTTGTGAGTTGTTATAATTCCTTGCGCTTTGTGTGGCTGTGACCCCTCCAGCTGGCCTTGTTGCCACCAGGTTTCCAATGTACTATGCCAGGTGTGTCCTATGACAAAAGCATGTGGATTGGCTGAAGAATCCCTTGCCTTTAAAAATAATTATTCCAGGCACTAAGAATACCCACATACCATTGCTGAGTCATTTGATGTGTCAGTACAGCTTCACATGCCTAATTTATATGCACAAACAAGTTTTGGAGTATGAGGAATTGGGTTTTGGCAGGGAAGGAACACAGCGTCCCTGCCTCTACTAAAAAGCAGAGTGCTCTCGCTTCTCTGCCTTGGTGTGGGTAAGTTGGACCCCCTCAAGTTTCCTCTCCTCCTTGGCTGGTGCCAGGGGAGCTCCCCTGCTGTTTCAATCTCCTTGAACCCCTGTGCAGAAAGACCCCCAGTGTGCTCGTGCAGATCAGGTATCTCTTTATTACACATGGAGACAGGTACAGCATGATCTTGGTTGGCTACGGATAGGGGTCAGATCCTCAGCTAATTGAAATTAGCCCAGCTGCATTGACTTCAGTTGGGTTATGCTGATCTATGCTAGCTGGGGGTCTTACTTTATGTGCGTAAATACTGGATTTTTGCACGCACAGTGGATATTTGCTCATGTGAGTTCAACACCTACCCAGCCTTGCAAATCTTGCTCTCTGTCTCTAAACTATATACAGGAGCAGTCTACTTTAAAACAGGATTTTCTTCTTAAGCAGACAACTCACGATTCTGATGATAGATGAAGTCTGCACAGAGGCAAATCATCCTGAACTGGTTCAGTCGCCCGTCATGGAAATTTCACTGTGATGGGTACCTGTTGCTCACCAACTGTGGACTGCAGTCTGGAAGATGACTGTTATCAGGCACTCTCATGACCCTCGCTGGGACTTAACTCCTCTTTAAGACCATGCACCTGAGTTCAGATCTGTGGCTGCATGCCCAGGCTAGCTCTCTTGCTTCATCTTCTCTTCTGTCTTGCAAATGCTGGTTGTTTAGGTAACACTTGCTCTCTCCTTCTGTGATACCGGGGATGAATCCCACTCCCGATGGTTGTAAAGGTCAACAAGAACTCAGGCAGAGGCTGTACATTGGGCAGATTGTCTCCCAGTTGGCATTCACTAATATACCTGCCTATACAGCATAGCATTCCAATGCAGCTGGCCATTGCTGGCAGCTGCAGAATGTGAAGCTGTCGGACACAACACAGTTCTCTCTCCTCTAGCATCATTCTCCCATGTGGTCAGGTAATTATGTATTGTACATCCATAGATTGCAAGCAGAATCGGTTAAGTTTCCTCATAAACATCTGCTGCCATGAAGTCTGCTAATAGCACATGAGCAATTGACTTTTTGCATAATTAGAACAAATTTGACTCTTTTCCTGCTTATAAAGCCACTCAGGTCAGGGGGAGTTTTGCTGTAGACTTCAATGCGATCAAAATTGAGCTCTTAAAGAACCTCTCTAATTGCATTGACAAATCTAATGCCGTCTCATTATCTCATTATTATTTCCCCTATTACACACATTTAAAATGAAAGCAAACAAGAACAGGAATTAAAGAACTATCCTCCAGTCTCGAATGATTTCTAGTTTTATACCCACTTTGTATCTGGCTGCCAGTTAAAGTCTTTCATTAAAAATATAAACACAGAATGTGCAGCACCAAAATTAACAAGAAATGGTAGGATTGTTTTCTCAGTAATCAGAACAGCCTGGGATGAAAGACAGAGGATAGAATTAGGAACCCCTATGAGCAAATGGACCAAGTATGAAGAATTGAATGGCAATTATTTCAATGGACTTGCTGAAGTATGATTTTCAACTGACAACTTCTTGGACTGAAATTTATCCTTTTAGAACAGTAAGAAAAATGTAAACCAAACCAACCCCCTCCCCCTCCTCCCGTTCTGCATTTCATGAAAGAGAAGGGAATGCAGCTTCTATTGTTGATTATTGATGAACCAATGGTGAGAGACAAATGTGGCTAACTTTACCCATTTGAGTAGCCCCATTTAAGTTGATGGAACCACTCAAGCGAGTAAAGTTATGCATGTGTGCATTTGTAGGCATGCGGCTTACATCTGTGATACCCTGATATGTAGAAAAGCTATTTTGTAATAAATATTGGAATTTTCTGTCTTTTTTTCTCCTTCCAGTTGTTGAACAGATAAACCAGAGCTATGAAACTACATTTCTTCTATTCCATCCTAGACTGCTGTCAGTCTGAATGGCTGATATCTTCAGAATCGTCAGAATTTAGGAATATCTACCACATCTCATTAGAGGATGGGAACTCCAGGCCTTTAATGACAGAAACACTTGGATCTGTCCCTGCAAGCATAGATTTTAAAATTCTCGCCACCCTAATGTATGTAGCCAAGCAATTTGAAATGGCCTCAGTAAGATCTAGAATTAAACTGGGAAAGATAATAAAACCAAAAAGTAAATAATCCACCACAAGGGGATAAATAAGAAAACTGGATGGCAACCCTTTCTGAAAAGCATGTGAAATTTTTGATTCAATGGATATCAACAAAAGGGTTCTTCCTTGAAAAATGTAGATACATCTATAAACACATTGTAGGCCTGCTGCTGATTTGATATGATATGATTTTAGCACTACTGAAAGTGAGAAAAAGAGATTGTTTAATCCCCATGTGTATACCTCCTCAAGGCAGAGTTCTTAACTATAGATGCAATTTTGCTGTTAGATATAGACATAAAGAGAATCCTTTCTAGCCTGAGACGTTAGATGAATTGAATTAGCTGTACATTATAGGATATTCAGATGAACCAAGGAAAGCACCATGTGTCCTTTTATTTGTTAAGAAGATGCTAAATGTCTCCGTCCACCTCTCTGTCTATGGGTTTGATTCAGTGGGACTTTTCCTGTACGTTCTCTGGTCCACCAGAAAGTTCTTGGGCTTCATCATTGTGAAAACTAATTAGGATAGTCAATGATAAATGAAACCTATTCCTCTTCTTTGGCACCTGTGCAATGCACATGATAATATATAGGAAGAGGCTGCAAAATAAAGACTAGCCTTTTAAAATGTGGCCTGGAGTAACACCTGGTTTCCCATGCCTCAGCCTGGAGCCCCTTCCCACACTCTGAACTCCTCATTTCTGCCTCAAAGCCTGCACTCCAGCTAGAGCCCTTACCCACTCCTGCACCCCAGTCCCCTGAGCTGGCCTAGTGAAAATGAGCGAGTAAAGGAGGGTGGGGAGAGTGAGTGATAAAGGGAGAGGGGATGGAGTGAGTGGGGGTGGAGCCTCAAATAAGGGGCAGGGCATGGGTGGGGCCTCTGAGGAGGGGCAGGGCAGCGAGTGGGGCAAGGGTGTTTGGCAAGTAGAAAGTTGGCTACCATATAAGGCTGGGCCTGTCTCAGAGCTCTGATTGGCTAGGCGATTCACCCGAACCCTATTTGACTACAGGGCTAGCAGGAAACCCCACCTCTACTTCCCATGCCAGCTCTCATCTGACTGGAGGATGGGACTGCCATTTGAGAAGGGACTGGATGGGGCACGCGGTGCTGCTGTTGCCCCCGCTGCGGGCACACAGCAGGGGACGTTGAGGGTCTGTGCACAGGGTGGGGCCCAGGCCCAGGGATCAGCCTGTTTCTGTGGCTACTGTGTATTTTCAGCCCACGCGAGAATCAGCCAGTGCCTGGGGGGAGGAGGTGCCCTGGTTGGGGGACTGATGTTAAGGCTAACGGTACCACAGAGCACTCTTCATATGTGTAGCAGTGTCTTTGGAGGAAATTTCACTTCCTTCTTGGTTGTACTGTAATCTATTTGTGTGCCTAGCAGTTACACTCCACTCCAGAGGTGGCTGCATGTTAACAGTTGACTGAGTCATTAATATATTTTGTTAAATATTTAGGATGCATCAGAATGAAAGGGGGAACATTAATATTGGACAATACTGTTAGTACATATCACACATTTGAAGAATATGTCTTTTTATCCACTGTGTTTGTACTAAACTGCAATGAATCACCTAGGTACAATTCTCTACGTCAGTGTTTCCCAAACTTGGGATGCCGCTTGTTTAGGGGAAGCCCCTGATGGGCTGGGCCGGTTTGTTTACCTGCTGCGTCCTCAGGTCCAGCCGATCGCGGCTCCCACTGGCCACGGTTTGCTGCTCTGGGACAATGGAAGCTACTGGAAGTGGTGCGGGCCAAGGAACGTACTGGCCACCACTTCCCGCAGCCCCCATTGGCCTGGAGCAGTGAACCGCGGCCACTGGGAGCCACGATTGGCCGGACCTGTGGACATGGCAGGTAAACAAACTGACCCGGCCCGCCAGGGGCTTTCCCTACACAAGCGATGACCCCAGTTTGGGAAACACTGCTTTAAGTTATAATATAGGAAACTGCAAGTTACAAAAACCATAAAGAGCAAACACAGGCATTCTGGTTCAGGTACTTCAAAGAAAGAGAGATTCCTATCAATACCCCATCCATATGCCAGGAGATATCAAAAATCATCCCAAGTATCAATGTCTCTTCTATAATGGAAAGATGGACTTGTCAGTAACCCACTTTGTTTCTATTTAGCATGAGTTCTCTTCTATTTGACGCATTGTATGGAGCTCATGCTTTCTGATGCCTTCCTTGTGAAAGGCTTGTCTCTGCATTGATTGCCACATTCTCTATCGGCTAGTTTTGTCATGATCTGAATTGTTTCTCTTGTTTTTTTTTATCTGCATTCTTTCCAGCCATTTGGAACAATAAACCTTAATGCATGCTCTTTCTTTTCTCCCTTAATTCTCCAAGGCAATTTTCTATTTGTTCTCTGACTGTCACTTTCTCATAGACTTTCTCATAGAATATCAGGGTTGGAAGGGACCTCAGGAGATCTAGTCCAACCCCCTACTAAAAGGGGATCAATCCCCAGATTTTTCCCCAGTTCCCCTAAATGGGCCCCCCAAGGATTGAACTCACAACCCTGGTTTTAGCAGGTCAATGGTCAAACCACTAGAGCTATCCACTTCTTAGATACATTCATACTAACTTCCTCACTGCTGCTGGTCCACGTATATAGGTCTCAGCAGTTGTTCTGAATGAAGCTTCAGAATGGACTAAGTCCATCTAACCCCTAACTTCAGAAGCCCATTTCCTGAATATGTCTGCTTCCTTGCATAGCTCTCCAGGGATGAAGTTTTGGTGTTGAGGACATGGTCATGAAATGAGGGCTTTTCTTAGAGCAGTAACACTTCTGTCATTGTCTAGTCAACTCTTTACAGTTACATCAGCCACTTCATTTCAGGGAGGTTGAATTGAGGGAATGTACTGTAAGGACCGTATCTGTCATCCCATTGCCAACACAGGTATCTCCAGTCCTTTACTGGCAACTATTTCAAGTAGGGTGAAATTTGTCCTGTGAACAAGGCGTGCACGTCATTTAAGATTCTCTCAATAAAATGCAAAGATCTTGTGTGTGATCTCTGCCATTGAGAGCCAGTGACCAGAGACTTTGAAGATAACAATAGCTATAGTCTAAGCCAGTAGAAAAAGGCTATTTTGTGATAACCTCAGGCAGAAAAATGGTAACAAATAAAAGAAGATCCTAGGATTCAGCTGTGCCATTTTCTACTCTCATTACCATCACTGTCCTACGGACAGTGCAGTTGACATTGAATGACTGATACCAACAGCAAGTGACCTTTTTGGTGCTGTGAATGTTGGCTGTTTGTCGATTCCCCCTCTTTCTTCCATGGTGCTTATGATGCAGAGAGAACAATGTCTTGCAGGACACACCAAAAGTCATCAAATTCAGGCTGTTTCAGACCAAGGTGGAAGAGCAAATTTCATGTTCCAGGGCTCCTCACAGAGTATTCCCTTCCCTCTCTCTCCCTCACTTTTATATGGAAGAGGATCCAGCTCATGCACTTCTGCTGACTGCTGGTGTGGCAGTACATCGTGGGGACAGAGGAGATCCCCCAGGCATAAAACTATAAGGTGAATCCTAGGAAATCCATGAAGATTGTGGCTAGCAAAGAGGTCCAAGAAAAGTAGAAGGTCTACACAACTTGAAAAAACAAGCCTTGGATAAAAAAAACAAAAACATTTTCACTGTCACTTGTATGAATTTGGGTCAAATATCACCCTCATTTTCACCACCAACAAAATATTCCCTGTTCAGAAGAAAGCTGGAAAACCAGACTCAATGCCCCAGCAAAAAAAAACAAAAACAAAAACAAAAACCCATCTCTTTCTGACAGGCTGAGGTACCATTTTCATTATGGGAGATGCTGGGGCAACAGACAAAGAGGAGAGGCCATTGTGACCCAACTGTGATATCTGCACCTTTGTCTTAATGACAGTAATGATGACATTGCAAAGTCAGTTTGGAGAAGAGTCATCACCTTGTCCTTTCATTATCTCTGCAACAGTGCTGATAATTTAACAAGATAGGCACAGCAAAGATTTTCCTCCCTCTCACCTTTCTAATAGACAGCTAATTTTCTTTTTGTGCTTTTGTTTCAAATAGCTTGTTTGCATCTGGCTGACCTTGACTCAGCTCCAGACAACTGCAGATGAAGACAAGGGAGAGCAAGGGTCACATTCTAGTTTTCATGAATGACTCAGAAAAGCAGAGAAAGTAGAATGTAGAAGGCCTGGGACAGAGATGGGGAAACTCTCACCATATGCGCCACTGAAAACGGACATAAAGGGCCTGATAGGTTGAGTTTAATTGTTCTAGTGCTTGTTATTAGGAAAAGGAAATAGAAATATCTCTTCAAAATGAGTTACAGTGAAGGTTTTGACTATCTTTAGCTAATGTAGTGCCATGTAGTTTAGAAAGAAATTTTGAATGTGTTGAACATGAAATAATCATAGAAATGGAGGGTTGGAAGGGACCTTATGAGGTCATCTATTCTATCACACTGTACTGATGCAGAACTAAGTAAACCTAGAGCAGCATTAATTCTACTAAGAATATGTGCATGTGCAATCTCCCTCTGTCAGTAAATGACATGTGGGGAAAAAAATGTAAATTAAAAAATAAAAATCACAGAGACCTTTCATGACCCCATAAACCCTAGTGCAGGTCCAAATTTTGCACAAAAAAGAGAAGTCCTAGTCAAAACCCTTTTAATAACTTATCCCCTCATGTACACCAGAATTTACACAGCTCTCCTCTTCATTATTGAGCTGGGACCGTTAGTGAATGGACAGGTGAAGTGGGCCAATACGGATTTCTGGTCATTTTTATTCTGATGAAATCAGATCGTATTTTGAAACAATAGTCGGGTGACTTGATTAGAGCATCTTTTCCAATAATTCCAGCACATGTTAGATAGTGCTCCCCAACTCATGTGACCCTTAATACAGTGCTCGATGAAGGGCTTGTCTACACTGCCCCACAGTTTACACCATGGGGGTGTGAATAGCAGTGTGCACCAAAGTGCTGCAGTGTAACTCCCTCATGTGGATGCTGTGAGCACCTACTAAAAGGTTCCTAGTTTGCATTAACGTAGTCCTCTTCAAACAGATACCAAATGAACAGGTGCTTTATAGAGATGAGTTCCAACCAGAATGTTCCATTTAAATGGCTGTGAGGTTTGTGAGGGCTGGATCAGAGCTCTGTGGCCATGCATCCATCTCTTCCCCCTTTCTACAGTCTCCTGTAAAATATACTAGTGACCTGTAAATCCCATAGTTTCCAGATATTCTCTTCTCTGTAAATGAGATAATAGACTGTGCCGATGAAGTCACTTACCCACTTGGCTTGCAGACTGACTCCATTACCTTCGAGGACTTTCTGCACACTCCATTGGCTCCTGGGTAGGGAAGATAAACAAGCTGACATATTTTCACCTTCTTTGCATTTCATGGATGAGATGCAAAATGGAGTTTTGGGAGGAATTCACAAGTCTGACAAGAGGCGGAGTTCTCTCAGGAAGGCCTGGGAATCAGTTAAAGTTTGTAAGTGACTGTAGAATTTTTGAGTGTGAAGCAGGCAGGGAACAAGATGATAAGTGACAAGTCTATTATACACCATTATCCAACACAGCGAGTAGAAAAATGTATTTGTCTTAATGGAAGATTTGTCTCTCTTTCTCACGGACAACATAAACACAAAAAGGGAAGAGTAATAATTAAGAAATTTGTTTTGTAAGTGCACAGCCAAGCACAAACTGAAATCCTTGCTATGATCAATGTACAAGCAAACGTTCTGTTGGATTATGCAGTGAATTCCAAGCAACTGCTCTGAAAGTCTGCAGGGAACCAGCTGTGTGAGTTTATGGAGAGGCTGGAACGTAGTAGCATGTCAAGGAATGTACTGCACGAAGGACATGCTTCTCACCTTTTTCCTCCTGGGCAGATTTGAGACTCAACTCACTGGCTAATATTGAAAGTGGAAAAGCAGGTAGGACTTAGGCAAAGTCTTTTACTGAGAGCACAGTCTAAATACCAATGTAAAATAATACAATCATATTTAACACATTGATCAGTGTCAATTAAAAAGCTTGTTGATTTAAACAGAACTTTACCAGCCTCTCTTGCCTCTGCAAAAAGCCCCAGTAAATAAGAGCCACCAGTCTTAAGATCCGTTGGTGCAAGAAGGTGCAATTTGCAGATTGTATCCTTCTGCACTAGGAAATACTGCTAGTTCCAGGAAGGATTCACTGCGGCTGCTTTCTGCCAATGATAACTTCACTCATGACTAGGGCTGTGTGAAATTATTTTTAGTCAAAAATGCAGATTTGTGTTGAGCTCACCATTTTGCCCCATGTTTTACTTGCCTCATTGTTTTTGGTTGAAAAACAAAACAAAACAAAAAAATCCCTAAGATTCTAAATGTGTTGATTTTTCAGTTCAAAACTTATTTTTTCAAATTATTTTTTACACATTTTATTTTTAAAAATGTGTCAATTTCAAAATGAAAACACAGCATTTCATTCTGGGTTCTGAGTTTCTGGTTCAGGGGAAAATTTGATTTTTTTGGTGTTGATCCAAAACAATCTTTTTTATTTTCAGAGTGGCCAGCAAACTGAAAAATCATCCACACTGCTCTCCCTGTGACAGAACTTCCACTACTGGGTCTGTTTTCCTGGCTGAATTTACATTGGTGGAATAAATAGGGCACTACAAATTTTGTGAAATGCTCTGGCATCCTTCAGATGAAAGATATTCATCACTACCCCCTCAAAACAATTCCTTACTGAGATATAATTCCCATTAAAATGAATGGTACTGGAGTGAGACCCCCACCCCTAAATCAGCTGTCATCAGTGTTTGAACTGTAAACCTTCACTACCAAAGCACTGGTCTCTATCACTTGAGCTAAAGAAGAAACTCCACACAGTAGCAGGCAGGTATCCTGCAGTGGACCAGCTGCAACCTGCACTCTGGTGTGGTTTCAAGAGTGTTATCTCAGTGAGGATTCTGCAACAGATTTTGAGACCCAGAAATCCAGGGTAGATTTTGGGCCACATATTATACCACTTCCTATGGAGGCATTCCTTTTGGATACCAGTGTCTCAACATTATCCAGGCATTCTTTCTTCTAGAGCAGAAATATACTTTACAAGTTGTATTGAAAAGACTTTTTAGTGTTAGACTGCACAAATGGAAGAACATTAATAAGCTGAAATGGTTATTGAACGTGCAGTGTCAATGAAGCAATTATATTTTGTCCACACTCAGTTTGAAGAAGCTGGTAATTAATGACCTAACGTGGAGAATTCAAAACAGCCCATTGCTCTACTGAGATCTCATTTTTCTGTCACTCTGTACATTGCATTATTAATTATTTTGCAGAGCTGGAAGAGTTTGATAATTGGTTATGCACGTGCACACACACACATCCTCCATCTTGTTTAGCCAGGGCGCACACAGAGAGACATTGCTGTGTGCGTGCACACACGGAGCATCTTGTTAAGAGTGTGTTTGTGCAGACAGAGTTTTGTTTAATGCAGGCACACACATAGATTGCAGTGATTAGTGTGCATGTGAACAAAAAACAAACACGGACATGCTGCCTGGCTGTCTAGGACATTTTAGAAAAGCTTAGCTCACCTACTAACGTCTCTTGGGCCTCCATCTCTTGATGTCCTGTGATCAAGGTTTTCATTGGAACTCCACTTCCACAAAAGGTGAGCTGAAAACCTGCTGGTTCTAGCAAGGGAAGTTCTTCCATACTGAGAGTATGTTCAGCAAAACTAAAGATATCAGTAATTATAAATTCTGCCTATCCATAACCTTTTCTCATCAATACATTATCACAGTCTGCATTATGGACAGTCCATTGGAAAAGTGGTGTATCCATGGCACCACATGAGAATACAAATGAAAGGCCTTTGTGTGATCTATGGTGAATTATACTGAAAGAAACAGGAAGAAGTTGCAAGTTTCACTTCTCAAACCAATAACCTTAGGTGTGGAGGGGAATTGTTTTTTCTGTTGATTTTTGATGAAAACCCCAAATTTAAATGTCATTTGCTATCTGGCTGAAGTGAGATGCCCTTCGACCATCTCCATAGGCACTTCTTGATCCAGCAGCCAGAGGATCTCAGTTGCTGTGATGGGGAATGAGAGGAAGCTTCCTACAACACAAGCTGTATTTTGAGCATGCAAATTCTTTGAGTGTTATCAAGTCCAAGAGGCTGCTAATGGCAATGGGGCTTATGTGCTTTTTGGAGGGAGGGTATGTGAGGTGGATGAAATAAGGAGAGGCTTATGTGAGGTGAAAAACAGAGACAGGCACAACCCCAGACAAGCCTTGAGAATCCTCATTCCCTGCTTCTCGCAGGCTATCTCTGTCAACTGCATGCAGCCTTCTGCATCCATGGTAACCAGAGTCTTGCATCCAGCTTGAGGCCTGGCGGCCTGGTCATTAAGTTAATTTGTTACAGCTGGGTAGAGTGAGCAGGGCTATTTAATGGACACTAACATGAGGGAAGGGGAGGTTTTGCAAGTGAAAAGAGGCTGAGGCTATGTCTATATTGCAACTTATGTTGGCACAAGTTATATCCTTAAGGGTTGTGAATAAACCACCCCCCAGAGCAATATGTTATACTAAGATGAGCTCCAGTGTGGACAGCGTTATATTGGCAGGAGAGCTTCTCCTGCCTCTCGCAGAGGTTGTTTTATTATGCTGATGGGAGAACTCTCTCGTTGGCACATGATGTCTTCACCAGACGCACTGCAGCAACACAGCTGCAGTGCCGTATGTGTAGACAAGCCCTGAGAGACGGACAGCAGTCCATTTGACTAGTAACAGTCCTTGGCTGTTCTGCCATTGGGTGACCAGTGCACTGACTCCTCACAGAAGAATAAGGAAAGGGAGATTCCCTTGCCATGTACCAGGCCACAGCTATTAACCAGGGTCTCAGGGGAGGGGGGCAGCTGGCGGAATGGTGCACTCACATGCATTCCAGTAGGCTGCACCAAACCACAGGTGCAGGGCTTGACTGGTTTTGCAGCTATTTGGGCTGTTTACATTTTTTAGTCAAGAGATCATCAACCTTCTTCCCCAAACCACAAAGAAATCTCTCACTTGGAGCAGCTGCTGCGCCTGGGGCAACAATGGATATGTTCAGAGGAGACTGAACATTTTAATGAGCAAAGCAACAGGAAACCTGTGCAGAGCCCAGACGCCAGCTGTGTGTGCCAGCAGCGGAGGTCCCCTGTGCAGGGGCATTCCCCAGGGGTCATCCTCACCAGTGATCCACCCCTTTACTCTGCTGGAGTAATCAGAGCCTTACTTCTTTTAAAAACAAGAGCCCAAAGGGTGGCTGTGTTAACAGAGGCCCCTGTGATGCCTCGTCAGTGACAGAAGGACAAAGTATTAGCCATCTGTGCTGAAGTAATTAACAAACTCCCTGTGGCATCTGGCCATTGAAGACCCGGCCTCTGACTGAAACAATCTGGTGAAATTATTGTGTGGCTAAGCATTTGTGGAGCTTGATGACTGTTAGTAACTGCAGCACTCTCCTTGGACAGGAGACCCTGAGGTTGATTCTGTCCTGTATCCAGGCTCTGCTCAGCACAGGAAATGGGATGATGGTGCTGTTGGGGAGCTCACGGTGCTGGTTCCATCTCCCTGATTCTTGGGACTAGCCCCACCCCCACTGATGGCACTTAGAGTGACTTCCAGGGGGCTATAAGCTCCACCTCTGATTTGGAGTCCTTAATGGACTCTCTGGAGCAGAAGATAGATGCAGAGAAGAGCTCTGTGCCCCCTCCCTGGTCCTCTACCCCCAACATGCCCCCTAGATCAGGGGCATCAGACACCAAGCCTGGAGCTGACACTTATGCCAGCGGGGAGCCCACCTAAACAAGGAAAGTCTGCTGGCAATTTGCAGCCAGTTTACAGTCTCTTTGCACATCCTAAATGGCAGATAAGGGATAGGTCTCAATAGCGAATCCAGCCCATTATATATATTTCCATCCTGCCCCACTATATCAACATTGGGAGCATACATATCAACCCACCATGGTCCTAATGCAGGGTGCAAATGCATGACCAAGCTCCAAAACCAGAGACACACAAAATGTACGCGTATAGGAAAGGTACAATGCAGCTAGATTCCTTCCATTAGTGTAAACAGCTTTTTCTACAGTCCTGGTTTCATGATTCTGTATGACTGATTTTTGACAATGGAAGAACTGGGGCTCCAGATTTGGGAGGAATGTAGGTAACATTGGACCGAAACAAGTGATATTTTCTGCAGTGACAGAGAAGAATGGTTGTGAGCTGTGGCCAGCTTTCCCCACGGTCAGAAATCATCACCAGGATGTAAGGCAGAGTTCAGGTGCCCAAAGTGAAGAGCACCTTGTGGCTTACGGAGCTTTTATGAACTGAAGACTGGTATTTGACGCTATCTTTACCTAGGCTCTTCTGCCTTTCACTAAAACCAAGTCTGGTTTCAATCACAACACATGGTTCACATGAGTTCAGTCCAACTTTAACATGTTAAGCCAATTTCTGCTGATTAGTGAATGCCCTTTGCCTTCTGTAACAATGAATGGCAGTCTGCAACCAAATATCCGTCTCCTTTACATTGACCAATAACTACCTGAAGGCCTTTTATCTCACCTTGACTGTAGATTTTTAACCCTATATCAGTTTCTCCCAGAATAACATTAGCAAATGGTCTCTTGTAGGCCTCTCCCGGAAATAACACGGTAACATCTTTATCGGTTTTCAGTCTCATATTTTGCATTTGTTATACGGACTGTAGCTCAATTCGGAGCATTCAATTCGATTTTATTCTGCACTACAAACAGCTCTAAGTCAATAACAAGCCCTGCAGACAGGCCCAGATTGTGTTACACTTTTCCACTTGTCAGTGTGTGGTTGGCTTCTGCCCCAGACTATGAAGATTTATATCCGTTTGTGTCCCTTCAGAGGTAACTGTTGAAGTTCCCATTACCCTTAGAAATGTCTAATCCTGCTTCTGAGTATTGCTAAGCGTTTGGGTCCAAGGTGCCCTGGGGCAATGAGTTCAAGAGGTTAATTATGGGTTGTTTTAAATATTATTTCCTTTCTGTTTCATTGGATATATCTACCCAACTACAAAAAAACATAACACAAAACCCCAGCATCAGGGAGTCTCAGCTCCTGGGGCAACTGACACGGCCTCACTAGGGTTGCGCTACCAGTGCAGATATTCCCAAGGAGACCTACCGCCCTTGCCAGGTTTCAGAGCCCAGAGCCTGAGTGGAAATGTCTGAAGTACTATTTTTATCCCTAGAACGTGAGGCCCACAAGCCCGAGTCAGTTGATGCAGGCTCTGACCCTTGATGTTGCAGGATGTCACCCCCCCCCCCCCCACAGTGTAGGTGTCCTGGCTGTCTGTTGTTCTCTTGTTGTGATAAAAGCTGAGCAGCAGCATCTGTTTTATCTTTATTCCATTTAGTATTTGACATGCATCTGTCCCAGTGGTTCTCAAACTTTTTTACTGGTGACCCCTTTCACATAGCAAGCCTCTTGAGTGTGACCCCCCCCCAATAAATTAAAAACACTTTTTAATATATTTTACACCATTATAAATGCTGGAGGCAAAGCTGGGTTTGGGGAGGAGGCTGACAGCTCGCGAACCCCATGTAGTAACCTCGCGACACTCTGAGGGGTCCCGACCCCTAGTTTGAGAACCCCTGATCTATCCTATTATGCCTCATCCTTCTTTTCTCTAATTTAAATGATCCCGATCTCTTCCAACTCTCTTTCCAAGCCTCTATTCATTTTTGTTGCCATTCACTGACTCCCTGCTATTTCTGCTATCTAGAGATGGGCTGATCAGAACTGAATGCTAGGAGGATACAAGGGTTTATCATCAGTGCGCAGAAAGCATTTTGAATATGCTCCATATTCTTTTCTATCCCTGTGTATGTACATCCTAGCATTTTGTTTGCTCTTTTGACTGCTTCTGCAGATTGAGCTGATATTTTCTCTGAGCTGTCTGCAGTGACCAATGGTCTTTCTTCTGCATGATGCCAGTTAATTTAGAACTGAACTATCTCTCAGCGAGGAAGTTAGTTTGGGGTACAAACGTCAATCAAATCCTCCATAGTTCATATCCTTCTGTTCTTCAGTGAGTCGTAAGTCATTCAGGACAGCAAATACCTCCATTACAACCAGAGCTGGCAATCACACCTCTTCTTGTCGGTGCTTTTGTGGCCCTTGTCCACAGACTTTGAAATTCTCTCTTTTTAAAGTGGAAGCCATTTGTTTTACCCTTCATTGCCATCTTTGTAACTTTTCTTTATACTTTGAACCAGAGATTTGCTGCTCCTGTGATTCCTCCACTGTTTTCCAAGTATTCTGTCGAAGGTATCCATTTGAGATGTTTCCACCCTCACCAGTAGTAATAGTTTTGTTATGGCTCCCAAAATTAGAGCTGATCAAAATATTTTTGATGAAACTTTTTTTTCTGTTTTAAAATGCTGTGTCATCAAAATGGAAACTTACTCCAGAAAGATATCGGTTTTAATGAAACTTTCTTCAGGAATGTTTCTCAGTGGTTTGGGAAGCCCAGGTTCAAGGCTCTTCTCTGAATCCAGTTATCGGCTATGCTGGGGTCTCTCTCGTGTTTTCCTGCAAATAAAAAGGTTTTGGTTGCCTTCCCATGTGGACTGAAAACAAATAACGAATCTCAAAAGTTCTCACAAATGGAAATTGTTGTTTTCTGCCCAACCCTCCCACATACCCAATCAGCCAGCTGTGCCTTTTTAAATAAATGAGGGAAACTTTCACAGAAGAGGCAAAACAACAAGAAAAATCAAATCACAACAAAAATGAATCAAGTTAGCCCTGTATGAGGATCCTTGTTTTAATTTGCAACCAATCTATTCCATTCCAAACTTAGGTTCAGTGTCCAGCCAGCCCCATCTACAATTTACAGCCAACTGGCAAGTCTTCTGAACTCTGATACACAGCAGGTTCAGAGTGCGATGAAAGCACACACTGTCCCTATGAGTCTTAAATGTTCACATGCATAAAACTCACTGCAAGGACCAAATAATAGACATATTTTCCCCTGTAGTGTATGTAATTATGTCTCTGTTTTTAGCATGCTGCACCTTTACATGTACAAAGTCATCTTACAAGTCTGTGGGCCTCAGAGCTTTGAGGCAATAGAAGATCTCATCAAGTGAGATACACTCTGTTGTCTCCCCTATGACAATTTTAGCGTTTTTCCTTCTTCGTTTTTTATTTTTCTTCACCTGAAATAAAAGTCATCTGGGCTGAAAATGCACAGTTTGGCTCTTTGGGGATGGAGAACATAAAAGAGAAAGCTGGAAGCAAGGATGAGATAGATGTTATAAAAAACAAAGAGGGAAGTGTCCTTCCAGATTAGAGCCCTTTGATGTGACAGACAACAGCTGATTTTTAGATGGCTAATTGGTCTCTAATACCTGGTGCTAAAAGAGGATCTTAAACACTGTCTGGCACCTGGACTGGATCCAGTGTCAGCCTGGATAGGACTCGGAAACATTGAAATTACAGGCCATATTTTTAAACAAGTGAAGGGGGGCTATTCCATGCTTAAATTTTGCACATAAGTATAGTGCCTGTGCAAACTACCTGGACAACTGCATACACAAATGGGCTGTGGTAGTCATTTGTGTGCCCAGTTGCCTGATTTGCTTGAACACTCCCAGGAGTTGTATGCACAAATTAGGCATGCACTTGTGTGGTTAATTTGTTTAATAAATTCGTCCTACATCTGTCTGTGGGATCCCTAATTATATCAGTTGAGTAGGGTGTGTGGAATCAAGTTCTCCAGGAACTTGATCAGATCAATGTTCTGGTGCAGATCTGGTTCCACAAAGCCTTAAAATCACTGTCCTTATCATATTCAGCATACTTCTGAAAGCTTACAAAAGATATTTTGTCTGCTGTAATTGGACCCCCAATCTTATGTGAAAGGCACAGCACGGTTCTTCCAGGATTTATATTCTAATAACAGCCCATTTGCATTTCCAATGCTGTGATGTCATTCTCCAGGCCAGACTGGAAGCAGGATTCTTTGAATAAGGCATCAAAAATTGGTCACCCCTATTACAGTTTGGAAGGGGCTCTGGCAGCAAAACAACCTCACCTCCAAATAGACCACACACAAATCCTGAGCTTCAAATAACTCTATCCTGCAAAGCAGGTACTAAGTTCTTTACATGGATTCTATCATCTGTAGCTCAGCTTTCATTTTCATTTACCATTTATTGAGCATTAAATTATCAGCAAACTATGGGAGTCTGAAAAGATCAATCAAAATTTGAAGAGCAGATTAAAAGGAGAGACTTTAAAACAACAGGATGCCAAAATAATTGAAAGAACAGTAAATAAGGACATCCTGGCCTTAGGTAAAAATTACTCCTTCCAGCTGCTTCACATCATTCTAAACCCTTAGGAAACAAACCACTTCCTGCTTTCTTTTAGTGCTTTAATCAATCTAAAGATAAAATTTTGCTTTCTGAATGATCAGGTAAGAAAGTGGATTGACAGAAGCAGCTTGAGTGATAGGTTTTGTGAAAGCTGTTTTAAGGGTGCTTATTTATTTAACATGCAAATGATTGGACAGAATGGGTCCATTCCCCACCCATGCAAAATGCTGTAAATCATTTTTACTTCCATTGACGTTAGTGGAGCTTTGCTTGTTAGCAGCAGCTGAGAAGCTGCCCCAGAATCGGGGAAACAAAATCAGTCAAAAATAATGCAATTTCAGCTATTTTGGCAGAAGGGGTGATTTTTCTTTGCCATACTTTACAATAAATAACAAATTGTTATGTCCTTTTGGTCTCCATCGTAACAACTGGAATCATTAGGCATTTGTGTGTGCACAGTACAGCATCATGGATTGGCAAGCAGGGAACTCAGAATTACTTGGGGAATTGAAAGTCAAGACCAAAGTGTGTGGGACAGGGAAGTGAGGCACAAGGGCAGGAAAACTGTTGCAGCAGCAGGTTTTGAAGATCATTAATGAGTTGCAGTTGACAGAGCCGTGTGGAGGAAAATAGTACAGAACTTGCCCACCCTCGGAGATACTGCTTAGTCCTTCATTTCTGTGGTCACTAAATCCATTCTGAAAACAGACAGGTTCCAGGAATGTTGTTTGTTTGCAACTAATGAAGCGTTGTTTTTTTCTCTCCCCATTGTCTCATTAGTCACTTCTCTGGAACAGATGAATGTGATATCAAGTCTGAATGTGAGTCAAACACAATGGCTAGAATGCTCGAAAAGGATGGATAACTTTGTGACGAATAGCAGCAGTTGGAGAGACTCAGAGCTCATGCTGCAGGAAATAAAATAAAGGTAAAGGATTGGAACACGTGCTGGATAGCAATAGACTCAAAGAGTTCATTCTATTTAGCGTAACAAAGAGAAGGTTAAGGGATGACTTTATTATAGTCTATAAATATCTACAGGGGGAACACATCTTTAATAATGGGCTCGTCAGTCTAGCAGAGAAAGGTATAACGTGATCCCATGGCTGGAAGGTGAAGCTAGAAAAATTCAGACTGGAAATAAGGTGTGAATTTTTAATGGAGAGAGTAACTAACTGTTGGAAGAATTACCCAGGATCATGGGGGATTCTCCATCACTGATCATTTTAAAATCAAAATTGGATGCTTCTCTAAAAGATCTGCTCTAGGAATTATTTCAGGGAAGTTCTCTGGCCTGTGTCGTTTGGAAGGTCAGACTAGTCGGTCACTATAGGCTCTTCTGGCCTTGGAATCTATGAATGTATGAATTTTAGGGGGCAGAAAGGAATTTCCAACTGCTCCCCTCTGTACACCATTCACTATTGAATAGATGCCAATGACTCCATATGTTCAGTCTTTTTCAGGCACAAATCATACCCACAGTGAGGAACAATGCCCTGCTGCAAATGTACCCTGCCATGGAGGAGGGTTGGTCTTGAGCATGGGGCATGGACTACTAGGACACAAGATACCTGCGCTCAATTCCCAGTTGTGCCACAGGCTTCAGTCTGACCTCGGGCAGTTCACTTAATCTGTCTGTGCCTTGGTTCACAATCTTCTGGCTGTGTGCTGTCCCCCTTTATCTGTGTATTTAGATTGCGAGCTCTTTGGGACAAAGACTGACTGTCCCCATATATCAAGTGCCCGGAGCTTGATGTGGGCCTCTAGGTGCTAAGGAAGTACTGATAGGGTCCCTAGCTGCTTTGGGAATAAAAACAATACATATTTCACCTCCTTATGATCCCTAGATAATTAGTGGCAGGTTAATGGACTACATGGGTTAATAACCTGGACTGGCATGACAAATCTTCTGTCTCTGTTTACTAATCTATTTCTGAGACCTGAGTGCAACTGTTGAAATTTCATAAATTGGATCCCACATATTTTCCCCTTATTGTTTTGAGCAGCTTTTGCATCACAAAATTTCAGTGTCCATGGAATTTTGAATGATTTTTTGTTCATTTGTGTGTTGCTAGAATCCAAATGCAGGCGTGAAAAGCCCTTTCTTCTCAACTGTCCACACTCAGGAATTAGTGTGTGCAAGTTGTGATCCCAGAGCAATGAGCAATGATCTGGCTGAAGTTCCTCTGCCACTGACTACCCTTAACACTGTGCTCTTTACAAGCATTAATGAGTTATGTCTTATGTGACAGATATTGCAACCACATGCAGTGTCTATGGGGGAACATATGCTATTAACTTTGTGAATGGTGTATGTATCTCTGTGGCCAGGGATTTTGTGTAACTCTGGGGAGGGTTGCCACAGCTTCCCCCAGGAGCTAAAAATCATGTTTTGGGGGTGGGGAAGTGATTAAAGTGAATCACTCAGGTTGTAAACATCTCTAGAGAGGTGGGGAGGTCTGGTTCAAACTGAGTTTTCCAGAGACCAATGGACAAAGAAAGGACTTTTGGCCATACAAAGGCTGTATTTAAACTGACTCAGGGCCTTCTTTCTGATCCAGCAAACAGACAGGATCTTGCAGAAGGCCTGGAAAGACTTTGGCCTATGAGGGCCCCACAAGACTGATGGGTGACCTCTGGTGAGCTTTTCGCAGGCATCTCAGAACTTTTACTGTTCTTACATGTTTTCTCTGTAATCCTTTTACCTTAACAACGAATGTGCTTGCTTAGAACGCGCTGTGTGGTAACTTGTAACTACTTGCTATATACCAGTCATAGCCTTCGCAAAGCAAAGCACAGGCACCTGTCACTAGGTAGGCTGACTTGCTGGGGCTATCACAGTGTGAGGTAGAGAGTTGTGCAACCTTAAAACCTCTGGACAGGAAGAAGAGAGAAACAAGTCTCCACCCAAGTTAGGTGGCAGCTGGGAGCCAGAAACCTTAAGTAGGTGTTCTCAAGGGACCACAAAGGGGGAATACAGGAGCTCATTGTCCTCATTCTACACAAGGGCATAGGGAGCCTAAGAGACATTTAGTAATTTACCCAGCAAGTCAAGATTAGAAGCTGGGGCCCAGATTGCCAAACCCATTTCTGAGGGTGATGGCTTGTGTCAACACACCAGATGGGTTGTGCAGACCCACACATCCCCACATGCGATGTTGTGTTTTGTAAGTGTGCACTCTAAACCAATACCACCTTCTCAGCCCCTGCTCCCTCCACCTCTTCCACACCTTAACGTGCACTCCCCTGAAGAAGCTATCCTGGTCAATTCTCTTCTCCCACCCAACCTTCCCCTCTCACTAATCTGCTATTCTTTGAGAAGATCCTCATGAGCAGGGCGACAGGTGCTGTTGAGTTGGCCTTTGATGTGAGGGGCAGTGAATTTCTGCAGTCAACATGGCAAGGTGAAAATAGCTGTCATATTAAAAATCAAAGGTCAGTGAGGGCCCCAGGGAGGAAAAACAAAACAAAAATGTTCATTGTTATGAACTGTCTTTGCAAGACTGAAGAGGCTGGAGGCAGGGGCCAGGCTGTCTCCTGAGATGAAGAAACCAATGCTGTCAACTGAGCAAATTAGGGAACATATTGCTGAACCCGATAAGCACGCTGAAACCACAGTGACGGCACGTGAGTCGCACTGTGGGCCTGTCATAAGGTATAATTCCCAAATCTGAACCTTAGCGTCCAAATTTTGGGTACCTGCATGAATTCCTCTAAGCTTAATTACCAGCTTAGATCTGATAGCCTGCCACCACCCAAAAATATAGTGTTTTGGGGCACTCTGATCTCCCCAACCTTCCCTGGGACCCCACGAACCCAAATCCCTTGCCTGGATTCTTAAAACCAGGAAAATAAACCATTCCCCCTCTCCCCCTCCCAGACTTTCCTGAAGAGACCGGTAATTCCTGGCACAGAGAAATTAGCCTCTCTCCCCCTTCCCTCCTCCCCCACCAGTCCTGTGCTAACCCAACGCTGATAAAACAAGGAAAACAGGGAATCAATCAGGTTCTCTAAAAAATCTTTAATAAAAAGAAAGAAAAGTAAAGACTTATCTCTGTAACTCAGATTAAATATTAAGGGCCTATAGTTATCAGGACAGAGAAGAAACCCTTCCTCCGTAGCCAATACAAATCAAAATATTCCCAGCGACTACCACATATAAAGTTAACCAGCCAAGATCCCAAGTGTGCAATAGAGAAACAAACAATTTAAAAAAGCCTAAAATCGCCTGTTCTTATCTTCATTTGAAACAGACTTAGGAGCCTGTAGTAGTCTGGCCTCTCATACCCCAGAGAAGAAGAAACACAAACAAAGACCCACACCCAACTTCCCTCCACCCAGGGTTGAAAAATCTTGTCTCCTGATGTCCTGCGTCAGGTTTAGTTCCCTGTTGTTAACCCTTTCCAGTGAAAGAGATTAACCCTTAACAATCTGTTATGACAGGCCAGGTTGGGAACCGTTATACACTGGTGAGCCGGTTACTCTCCCAAGCACCACTGATTTCCATAACTGTCATGGAAGTAACTGTTCACTAAGTAAGAGTTCGGAATCGGCTGCCAGGGCCCAAGTTTAAAAGTAACGAGTAGCCAAATAATTTGGCTAGCACTTGTTGAATATATTTTCTGTATTCCAGTAAGTGCTGGAGCAAAAGTGCCACTGAGCATGACTGGCAAACTGAGTAGCCATGCGCGGGAACCATGACATGTTAGCTTAGTATGAGGGTTTAGGACATGGAGGATGACAACGGGAATGGATATGGAGTGAATTACGACTAGGGTAGAGCCAAACTTGAACAGCTTTAATGGACAAAATCGAGGACGACCATCTCCACCCGAGATATAAAGAACTGGCGCGAAATTGCGAGCCCGTAGCAGAATTTTTAAGCAATCGTAACTCGGGGGTTGTGCCGTATGACTGGTGGAATTGCTACACATAGTTTCCTATTTTTAAGAAAGGGAATAAAAGTGTCCGGGTAATTAAGGCGTAGCTTGCGTCTGTCGTTGTTAGTCTTGGAAAATTTAAGGGAGAAAGTAGTAAGACATGAGGTCAATGGGTAATCGGACGATTGCACATGGATTACTAAAGGTAGATCGTGCCAAACCACCTGATCTCTCTTGAGAAGTGCCGGATTAGCTTAGACAAAGAATCGGTAGATCTAATTTACCTCGATTTCAGTTAAGCTTTGACACGTTCCGCATGGGAACTGTTAGTAATTGGAAAAGATGGGGTGAATGTGAAAGTTGTAAGGTTGAAAGAACTGGTTAAAGGAGACTCCGAGGTCATAACTCAAAGGGTGAACGTCAGGCTGGAAGGAGTGTTTACTAGCGGAGTCCCTCGGATCGTTTGGGGACCATCTATTAACCCTATTTATACTACCTTGCACAAAGACCGGAATGTTAATAAAAGTTGCGAATACACGAGCTGGGGTATTCCTAACACGGAGAAGGACCGGGATACTATTCAGGAATTGGCCACCTGTACACTGGAGTAATAGTAATAGGATGAAATATAATAGCGGGAAAAGTGCAAGTCATGCACTTAGGGATTATAATAAGAATTTAAATATACGTTGGGACGCCATCATGAAGCGACGGAGAGGAGAAGACCTTGGTATATGGTGATAGCAGGATGACTTGAGCCGCCGAGATTGATTTGCTGTTAAAAAGCAAATGCGTTTCAGGATGATCAGCGAGGTATTCCAGCAAGGATAAGAGGTGTTTAGTGGCCGTTATAATACCGCCTGGTGAGACCCACTGAATATTGTGTGCAGTTCTGGTGTCCCATGTAAGAAAGATGAATTCAAACTGAACGTGTTCAGAGACGGGCTACTAGATGATCCGAGGGATGGAAAATCTGCTTAGAAGGAGACTCAAAGGCGCTTGTCAGCCTGCCAAAAGAAGGCTCCGAGGATTATGCTTGCTCTATATAAATATATCAGGGGATTAACTTAGGAGGGAGGAATATTAAGTTATACTAATGTAGGCACCGAGGACGAAATGGGTACAAACTGGATATTAGGAAGTTTAGACTTGAAATTAGCGAAGGTGTCTAACCATTAGGGGAGTGATAGTTCTGGAATGGCCTTCCCGATGAGAGCTAGTGGGGCAAAACGTTATCGGGCTAAGACAAGCTGATAAGATTGGAGGTATGTATGATGGATAGGTTAATCTGGCAATGATTTGGCATTATCGCAGATAGTCTGCTCCGCCAGTGGAAGCCT